>NC_056735.1:1715985872-1716030872 GCF_019279795.1 Protopterus annectens | reverse complement strand
GAGGGAGGGTTACTCTATCCCCAGCCACCACTAGCCATAATTATTTAATTATTGAATGAGTGGCAGAAAACTACCAAATTTATAGCGAGACTTTTTAATCTGCTAGGCCATGAAGAAGATTGGAGAGCAGCTGGGAGGAGGGAGCACAGAGAAATGTAGAGACTTATAGGCAAGTCAGATTCATTACTAAAAATGGTACTTAAATCTGCTTTTGTGTTTCCAGGAGTCATAAGGACAAGGTCATACTGGGAACTGCTGTTGACATGGTGATTTTTGTGGGGTTCTGTAAGAGTTTTGACTTTTTGGGCGGTGACATAACTGTTACGAGAAAAAAATAAGTAAAAATTAGGCATCTGAGTTTGCTTGGTCAAAAGTGGGTGGTTTGTGTGAAAAATGGAAAATTTCTTGCTTTTTGACTCAGACCATTCATGTAGCTGAATCACATGTTGTGCATACATCTGAATGAGTATTAACATGGATACTGTTTCAGCCTAATCTGTAGCCTTCTCAAAGTGATCTGTCTGTCATTCCCAATAACCAGTGTCCAGCTGAGGTCTTGCTTTCCAAAGTAGTAAGTTCATTGTTGTGTATGAACAAAATGTCTTTGTCAGTCCCTCACTGTTTTAGCCTTTTCTGTAAATTACTAATAGGCAGATCAGAGCTGCTTTATTTATTGCCCTCCAGTGAGTGATGCCTGACAGTATTTTTAGGCATATAGTACCTTCCTGCTTTTCAGGAGTGAGACTCCCTTTTCTGCCATCCTGTTTTTCCTTGTGTGTTTTTCTCACACTGATTAACCCTTCACTGACCAGTTATTCCTGCTGAATGTATGTATGTACTGACACCACTGAGCATTTTGTCTGCACCAGTGACCTATGCAAATGGTTTGTTGCTCCCCCCGTCCCATGCACCAGTGATAGCAGATGTTGTCTTAGTGTCCTAAATAGAAGTGGTTCATATGCGTCAACAGAGAATACTGACAATAACCTAAATAGCTATGTTTGTGAGACGCTATGAACTTAAGTAAGAGCTCTACATGATCGTTCAGGAACAGCAAGGAGATTATTGTACAGATGCATTCAGCTAAGTGTTACTGTCACAAGTATTAAAGAAATAATATTTTAGGAAAGTGGTAATTAAAAGATACAAAAGCAAGATTGAGGGCATTTTCCTAAATTAGATAATTCCTGTGGATTAAATATACATGCCTTCCCACTCAGCTCTGCAGCATGAGCTATTGATTCAGTCGCTTTAGGTCATGACATAAATTAATGCTTATGGAGTAAGACAGTTTCTGACAATACATCTGAATCTAATTGTACAGAGTTTTAATTTAAACAGACTAGACTATTTGGCAGAATTGCTAATGTGTTGTAGCTTTCCAGTAATATTTCTCCAGCTAACAGTCAGTGCCCAAGGCTAGTAGATGTCTTTCAGCTATGTTAATGCAGTTGAATCAGTGAGTTTAATTTGTCCTTCATTGCTAAAGTACACATTTATCAATTCAAAACATGTTGGATTCATTTTGAAAGCATTTGCAAGAGAAAACTGTGAACATCAGCATCAGTGCAGTTTGGATAATCAGTTCTTTAAACAGCTTAGTTGAAGTAAGGAATTGCTGCCTTCACTGTAAGCGTGCTACATAGCAGGCATACAAGCGCAGTTGTATTTACTGTCAGAGTGCAGTATATGGACACAGTAGTACTGTGATTGTTTACTTACTGCATTGCTCACATAAATGTTTGTGACAGCTGTATGAGAGTAATGGAAAGGTATGGAGCTGCACAGGAAGAATATAATTCTATCAGTTATGTACAGCAAGTCTCATATATATATATATATATATATATATATATATATATATGTATATATATATATAATGTAGGAGTTTACTGGCATGTACAAAATAATATTAGTTTGGCAAAAAAGTGCCCTTTTTAAAAATGTTCAGAGATAATACTCTGCTTCAAATAAATAATGAAACCACTACTTTTTATATTTGAAACACTTTCTCTTTATACATCTGGTAATTATGATTTTGTAAAATAACTGTATTTATCACATTATTAATCTGTGACATGAGCGACATACAGTAAAATGAAAAAAGAAATATCACAATAAGATTTTCCATTATTGTGTGTGCATGTATGTGCATTTTGTACAATTTCCTTTGTAATTCTATTTGTTGCGCTTGTGCATTAGAATGTACAGATGATCTATTTTCACTGTTGCACATTAGAACAAACAGCTTGATAATTATGACTGTTTACTTAGTGCAGTGTCTAAGATAGAAGTATGTCCCTCTGTATTGCCCCATGCACCATCCTCAGCTTTTCAAAAAAAAAAAAAAATCATACTAAAATCCACTGGGGAAAAAGCTTTTTTTAAAATAACTAAATGAGTATGCTTTCACCATAACAGGCTTCACATACCAGGCTCATAGCTTGTGACTGCATACCATAAGCAGCTGTATCAATGTACTGAGGTCTTAAGAACATGGTCAACAGAGGGGATATAACAAAGAAGATGCAAAGCCTCACTTGTTGCAAAAAAGCATTCAGAAAAAAATAAGACTGTCCCTAAGAAATGCAAAAAAGGATAAGACACTTGGGCAGCATTCTTGTAAGAGATATCTTTTCTAGATTTTTGTTTCTGTTGGTATTCGTTCATTTAATTATTCATTTATCTAACCGTTTTACTTTTAGTTCTGTTTTTTAATTAATGTGTATACATTTCTGGCATTCATGTCAGTGGACATATTATGAATGACCGCAGTACTGTATTTCATCTTGCTGCTCTCATAGTACTTAAGAGACAGTTAATGTTTTGACTTTCAGATTGCTACAGTATGAGTAAAACTTTCACAACATGCCTGCTGCAAAAGGCTTTACATCGGTCATGACCAGCTTGCGGACCTGGGGCTGCATGTGACCTTCTGGTTTACTTGATGCAGCTCTTATGCCTACACTTCCCAGCTATAAAACATTCAGATAACCTGTTTGGATAGTGGAGTGTCTGTCATCAAGTGATTTTGTCAAAGTCAAATGTGAAACATTTATTGTTAAACATTTGTAATGAATGGAAAACAGAAACAGTTAAGGCTTTTCTTGTTCCTTCCAAAACTCTCCTGCTTAAAATATGGATCTGACCTTTCAGCTAAATGAGGCTGAATTGTCTGGCATCACTTTCCTGTTAACTTGACATAGGTATGCAGTTGTTCAAATGTTGTTAAGTGAGTATCTCAGGAAGGTTTGGAAAATCATGTACAAAATATTACCACAGCTATACACTGACATGCTGCTTTTCCTATCCATAGTGGCAGACTGTCGCATTTCACTGTTGTTCTGTGGGCTAAAGAACAAAAAACAGACAAGTACATGCACACTCTCAGGAACTGTGTGTAATAAACACAGATAAGAAAAGTACAACCCATACTTATATAGAGTAGCATATTTGGGCCTATTGATGGTGCTATGAAATGGCATGATAGCAAAACATTTATGTTAGTGTCAGAAGTGTAAGCCGTAAGGAGTATTGGCTATTGTGGTTAAATTACAATGTGTCATTCTCAAAAATTAATTCCCTTGGACATTGTGTTGCATTACTGTGTCTTTCTTCATTCTGAGATTTTTTTTGCAGTCAGTTTCAGAATCACATTTTCTAGGCATGAATTAATCTCCAGTTTCATGTATGTGAGTGCTTGTGTCTCCAAATGCGGTGGTCAGAGTGGTTTGTTACAGTCCTTGGGCTGGTCAGTAAGAGCTGTTACTTACTGGTGACTTAACTAGGTGAAGGTATGCAGTCATTTGGAAAGATTTGCTCCAGCAGACCTTTTCTTCTGCCTAATTTAACATACTTTTGGCTTTTATGTATCCCATATCTGCTACACTAGTGCAGATGTAGTCCCTTCATTTGTTTATTTGGTATTAAGGTAATTACACCTCAGTTCTGAGGTTACATTGAGTTTTGGATACACTGTATGTAAACATGTTGCTTTTAGTATGCCCTATCTTTTGGATGAAGTAGCAGTATTGTCTGCTATCATTTCTGCACAACACAAAATAAAACTTAAAATCACTATTAAAAAAAGAAAAGAAACTAGAAGAAAACATAAAAAGTAGCAACATTAATGTGAACTTCCAGAAACTTTTCTAGTAGAAAACATCTTTTGCAAGAATATGAATAACAGAATGTGTTTCCTTGCCTATTATAAAATCAGCACTTTTTCCTGCCTGATTTTTTCCTGCCATTTTTGTATTTTTTCGCTGTCGCTGACTTTAGTTCGAATTTTTAGGTCATTCTTTGTTTATCCGTATAACCCACGATAGGATGTTCAGGACGACCCCAATAAGTGCACTGTTTCCTCAAAATAAGTAGATTTATTGCGGACACACAATGAAACAAAGAACAAGGTACAAGTGGAAAAATGTTAAGCGCTTTCACTCACTATGTGAGCTTCATCAGAACACTGTTATATGCTGTAAATTCCATTAAATATTCAAGCTTGGCGCCAAAAAAACATCTATGACGTGTACTTAAAGGTACAAATTATGTCACATAATATTCATACTTTTTCTTTTTAAAAAACATTTATATGACAATCTCCTTTAAAAATGTATATATATATAAAATCCATATTGTATATTAGAGAGCATGTGATATGTAAAAAATAAGTACTGTATGTAAAAACTTTTAAAATAACATATGAAAAAGAACATGTATAAAAAACACTATGAATTATATATAAAAAACACTGTGAATTATGTATAAAAAACACTATGATTAAATAAAACTGCATATAACGATGACACTGGTCTGCAGATTACGGCTCATATTCTTGAACCGAAATAAACACTTGTAAAAAGAACTACTGGGAATCTAGTGAAAGTTGATATTCTAGTTTTAGTATATTACATTCAATATTAAATAAAATGTAATATATTTTACACATACAAACTGAAATGTCCCTGTCCATGAAAAATCAGTGAGATGTAAACTAATGTTTCTGTAAATGTATTCGTAGTTGAGCACATATCTTGATGTTTATTTGCCTGTTGTCTATCTGTTTTCCATTTCCAAAATTGGTTTACAATAAATAAAATCATTCAAACCTGGTGGGTTTAATGCATCCAAATACAATTGCCACCATATTTCTTTAAAATTCAACAATTTCTTAGTGTCCCCTCCTTTCGGATTGTTACATATGATGTCTGATATAGCAAATTTAAATACATGGTCATTCCCCATTTTTTTTACGTGTCTGGAAAGTGCATTGGTAGCATCTTTTTTTGTTATACTATAAATATGGTCATATATACGCTTTCTAAAATTTCTCTCGGTCTTACCAACGTAAAAGCTTGTACATGTCCCACACGTTGCAATGTATATTACCATCTTTGTGTTGCAGTTCCCCTTTTTTGGTTTAACCACTTGTTTGTAATCATTATAAATGCACATTTTATTCACCTCTAGAATGTGTTTGCATTGATTACATGCTCCACATTTTCTAGTGCCTTCCAAGGAGACCTTCCTATTAATGATGTTCATGTTCTGCATGTTTTTCATATCATCTCTGGGATTTTTTTGTAAAATTTTCTTAATATTGTCCCCCATTTTATACACTATTCCGGGTCTACTACCCACAATTTCTTTGACATTAGAATCAGAATGTAACAAATACCAAAATTTGTTCACTATGTCTATTATTTTATCAGATATGGGACTGTAACATAATATTAATGCCCGTTGGTATCCGAATGGCTCCTTTATATTAATAGAATTTAAACTTATTTTGTGATTAATTATTCCTGAACCAAATAAGGGTTTATATTTTTTGCCCCACTCATTGATAACATATGTCCCTACTTCATTCAACATTTTGAATGGGTATCCTCTATCTTTGAATAACCCAGTTATATAATCAATTTCATCCTTCATTATTCTGTGATCAGATGTCATCCGTGAAGCACGAATACATTGGCCCTTAAATATGTTTTGCTTTAGCCTAATAGGATGACAACTGTCATAAGCTAAATAATCGTTGGAAAATGTTTTTTTCCTATAAATTTTGGATTTCACTAAAGACGACTTGGATAGATTCATTGAATTTTTGAACAACAGCAGCGAATTTTTAAAATTCACTTATTCACAGAGTAGTGAAGGTATAGCATACCTCGATACTTGTATATATAAAGACAAAGGTGAACTGAAATCCAAAATTTATAGGAAAAATACATTTTCCAACGATTATTTAGCTTATGACAGTTGTCATCCTATTAGGCTAAAGCAAAACATATTTAAGGGCCAATGTATTCGTGCTTCACGGATGACATCTGATCACAGAATAATGAAGGATGAAATTGATTATATAACTGGGTTATTCAAAGATAGAGGATACCCATTCAAAATGTTGAATGAAGTAGGGACATATGTTATCAATGAGTGGGGCAAAAAATATAAACCCTTATTTGGTTCAGGAATAATTAATCACAAAATAAGTTTAAATTCTATTAATATAAAGGAGCCATTCGGATACCAACGGGCATTAATATTATGTTACAGTCCCATATCTGATAAAATAATAGACATAGTGAACAAATTTTGGTATTTGTTACATTCTGATTCTAATGTCAAAGAAATTGTGGGTAGCAGACCCGGAATAGTGTATAAAATGGGGGACAATATTAAGAAAATTTTACAAAAAAATCCCAGAGATGATATGAAAAACATGCAGAACATGAACATCATTAATAGGAAGGTCTCCTTGGAAGGCACTAGAAAATGTGGAGCATGTAATCAATGCAAACACAATCTAGAGGTGAATAAAATGTGCATTTATAATGATTACAAACAAGTGGTTAAACCAAAAAAGGGGAACTGCAACACAAAGATGGTAATATACATTGCAACGTGTGGGGCATGTACAAGCTTTTACGTTGGTAAGACCGAGAGAAATTTTAGAAAGCGTATATATGACCATATTTATAGTATAACAAAAAAAGATGCTACCAATGCACTTTCCAGACACGTAGAAAAAATGGGGAATGACCATGTATTTAAATTTGCTATATTAGACATCATATGTAACAATCCGAAAGGAGGGGACACTAAGAAATTGTTGAATTTTAAAGAAATATGGTGGCAATTGTATTTGGATGCATTAAACCCACCAGGTTTGAATGATTTTATTTCTTGTAAACCAATTTTGGAAATGGAAAACAGATAGACAATAGGCACATAAACATCAAGATATGTGCTCAACTACGAATACATTTACAGAAACATTAGTTTACATCTCACTGATTTTTCATGGACAGGGACATTTCAGTTTGTATGTGTAAAATATATTATATTTTATTTAATGTTGAATGTAATATACTAAAACTAGAATATCAACTTTCATTAGATTCCCAGTAGTTCTTTTTACAAGTGTTTATTTCGGTTCAAGAATATGAGCTGTAATCTGCAGACCAGTGTCATCGTTATATGTAGTTTTATTTAATCATAGTGTTTTTTATACATAATTCACAGTGTTTTTTATATATAATTCATAGTGTTTTTTATACATGTTCTTTTTCATATGTTATTTTAAAAGTTTTTACATACAGTACTTATTTTTTACATATCACATGCTCTCTAATATACAATATAGATTTTATATATATATACATTTTTAAAGGAGATTGTCATATAAATGTTTTTTAAAAAGAAAAAGTATGAATATTATGTGACATAATTTGTACCTTTAAGTACACGTCATAGATGATTTTTTTTGGCGCCAAGCTTGAATATTTAATGGAATTTACAGCGTATAACAGTGTTCTGATGAAGCTCACATAGTGAGTGAAAGCGCTTAACATTTTTCCACTTGTACCTTGTTCTTTGTTTCATTGTGTGTCCGCAATAAATCTACTTATTTTGAGGAAACAGTGCACTTATTGGGATCGTCCTGAACATCCTATCGTTGGTGTGTGGTTGTTACTAGATTCTTTTATCCGTATAACCGGTGGGGCTGCCCCTGTAGAAGTGTTCAGACTTCTGCACATACTTTCTTAATTCTGAAATGCCCAAGAAATGCCGCACTGTCAAATGTAACTCTCTTGTGTCTGTATACATTTTTAGTAACTGCCTTATTCATTCCAGGAGCATAGGAAGCTGGAGACTGTCCCATCAAGCAACAGGCAAACGGGTATAAAGCAGGAGGCAGTTAAGGGTACAATATGTGTGCTGAGAAGAGCTTTACTAATATCAAAGACTGAGGCAATACTACTTTCATGAACTCTAATCATACCCTGATGTAGGAATGATACTGTTTCTTGTCATGGTATTAGAAAGTCAATAAAACAAAAGTGAAATTGCTAACCAGAAGCATGGAAAACCAAAGAAAATAACAGTCTGACCACGCCGGACTAATTCACCGTAAAATTTATTGAGTGCTTTCATCTAAATGAAAAGACTTCATCAGAATAACAAAACACATAGTAAGTAAAACTTTTATAGAATACACATCAAGCCATATAATCAAAAAAACACCAATAAATATTATTTCACTCTTTTGTGTCTCTCTTACAAAATAATTTTGATGGACATAGTCATTCAAACCTAGTAGTCTATCAGCAGCTAATTTCAGTAGCCAAAACATAAGTAATTATGAACCCTCTCAAATACTAAAAAGAGAAACTTATTACAATTCTGACAAATAAGACTGTTTTGCCAGAGTAGTGTTGCTATCATTTTTTTTATAGCATCCATGTGTTAGTGTATTCTGTTCCTAAGCCTCTTGCATCCATGTGTTAGTATATTCTGTTCTTAAGCCTTTTGTCATTCTTACCCACATAATAAGATGAAGATGAGGTACATGCTGCAAGATACACAACACCAGTACTATCACAATTAAAAAGAATCCTTTACTGTAAATAGTTCTTCCATCTACTACGACATATTTAGTAATACTGAAGCACCTACACTGCTTGCAGGTGCCACATTCTGCCATACAAATCTGCAGGTTGGAAGTTCGATGGGGTTTAGCCCTCTCTAAATAGGCCTTACTGTTTATGCTACGCATGTAATAAAAAGTGTGGTTTAATGCCCACTTGAATGGAAAGCCTAACAAGGTAGTCAAAAACTTACCAATGCTTAGATTTAATAATCCTAATTTGTTTATTGCCAATGGAAAATGGCGAACATATAACCTTGAAGTAAACATTATTTTTGCTTTGTAGGTTTGTTATCATTAATGCGTCAGAGTTTCTTTAAAATAAGGGCAAAACTATCATTCCTTTTACATAAAACCTCAGCTGTTATATCAGAAATAATTTCCAGGGCTATGACCTGTCAATAAATAACTTAAAACAAAATAATTGTCAAAAATCAAGTCCTTGGATACTAATTGAGACAAATGGACTATCTGTCCTTTGAAAATATTTTTCTTCATTCAAAACAAGTGGTTACTCTAAAAGTGTAAGAATGAGTTACTAAAAGTTAGCTTTCTAAAAAACCTTAGATTCAAAACAATTGTTTTCATAATTTTTATAAATCATTACATCAAGAAAATCAATACTAGAAATGGAAGAATGGTATATGAACCTTAAAAAATGAGTACTTTTTTCCAAAAAGTCAAAGCACATCATTAGTTCACATAATGAGCCAGTCCATAACGATAAAAAAATTATCTAAAAATGTGAATATAATTTGACATGCTGGAAATAGAAACTTTGAAAAAAAAACAGGTTCTTCTCCCAATAAATTAGAACAAAATTAACAAAAATACGTGCTGAAGCACTACCCAGAACACTGATTAAAAAACTCGTTTTCAAACATAAGTAAAGATATCTGAGAGGATCACCTCCATAAAAACACAAATCAAATCAGTGTCACTGCAACAAGAAGTTTAGAATTGAGAAGAATATCACAAAACCTTTCCAATCCAAAACCCTGGGGAATAACTATAATTATACAGTGACTGGCTATTAACATTCAAAAACATCCATGCTGATTGGTCAGACCAGCCAGCATGCCCATTGTAAAATCGAGCATTTACTAATGGCCCAAACTTTTTTCTATTAATATATGCCATAGGGCTTTCTAGTTTTGTGAGCTTTTTTTTTCTTTTTAAAGAAATAAAGCTTGAAATCCAGACAGTTCAGAGGTACAACAGAGACAGGACAGAAAAATACAAGAAAAAGCAGGCACGTTATGCAAAACTAAAGAAACATAACTGATTATCCGTATATTTCTACCCTGTCCAGATTTCAAACTTTTTTTTTTATAATAGAAAAAAAATCTTCCTTTCTCCATTGCTTCCTTTCCAAAGTATTGATGTACTACGTAAGCATGGGAACGCAAGTCTCACACACATGAAAGCCCCAGGATATGGAAAATAAGTGAAAGAACTCCATGGCACCATTATACTAAGAAAATTAAGTAATTTTTTTCTTAAATAATGTCGTATAATAGCAATAACCAACTCCTGGTTGTGATATATTGAAGGTTTACCCATGGTTGCCTTTGTTTAATCACTTGGGCTTTGATTAAACCACACCAACCGTGGGTAAATCTTCAGTATACCACACCCAGTCATTAGTTATTACTATAACAAGTTCCTTATATCAGCTGTGACCAATCTTGTATTTGGGAAAACAATTGTGTTATGTAAAATGTCAAGCAAGAATATCTGAGCACCTGAGTAAACAAATCCATAATGCCCTTAAGTTTTCTATCAATAAAAACTGTAAAAACCTTCACAGGGAGATGCTAAATGCTGGTAATTTCTAACAGTGAGGGATTAGCTTGGGATCTAAGATCAGATGACACAAAGTGATGTCATGCTGCCAGCTACCCCAGCAGTAATATTTGATATTAATTTAAGAAGTCTCTGAGAGAGAGAGAGACTGGGCATTTTGTATTTTGTCTTTGACATTTTATGTGTAATGTCACTATTAATACAAATGGTAGTCTGACCAAGAGCAAGGCTATTAGGGATGGCCTGCACAGCGGTACCAAATAAATATGCAAGCACTCTCAGAGCTTAAATATGTCTCACAAATATCAGTCACAAAGATAGGTTTAACTATGTTTAATAATAAATAATAAAAGAACAAGAAAATACTCAGCAAATCATCACAGTAACTTCAGAGTTCAAAATCACAGGACATATTTAAAACAACATTGCAGGACAGTCTCAAATAAATACAGAAAATAACTAAACTAATCTTTACTATATTCCTTACTGAATCTAAAAGAAATTATTGTACCCTAGTTAACTTACTTACAGCTAGGCAAGACAGATTTGGTGAGTGGATGTTTCCAGCTGATGCTGCCAGGTCAAAAACAAAATACAAAATGCCCAGTCTCTCTCTCAGAGATTTCTTAAATTAATATCAAATATTACTGCTGGGGTAGCTGGCAGCATGACATCGCTTTGTGTCATCTGATCTTAGTTCCCAAGCTAAAACCCCATTGTTAGAAACTGTCAGCATTTAGCATTTCCCTGTAAAAATACATAAACAAGGACCCTTCTTAAATCTTTACAGCTGCTGGAAGACGTAAAACAATTAAAACACTTACAACACAATGCAGAAGGCACCCTAGTTTTAGACATCCTGTCTCCTTGCTGCACTGAAACTAACGTTTACGGCGCAGTTGTAAAACAATTTAATTTCAAGTATTTTCTTGAAGTTTTGCAAGTTAACTCATATACATTTACACAGGTACAATAGTTTATATACATTTCTGTTATTTTCCAGTAGGGTACACTGTGGATACATCTTTAAGCTCAGTACTTTATACACACTTCTGTACCAGCAGTTTTGATGTACCCATAACATACAGTTCTAATACACTGGGTAACACAAGCATATGAATCATGTTGATATTCACAAATGACATATAATTATTTACAAAATTCCAGCTAACTGGGCTGGCAATATTTCCTTTTGTGACAGTGTCCTTTGATGCCTCCCTGTTGGCACCATAAACGAGCTCCCGAAAATTAGTCATGCTTTTTGAACACTCATATCTCATGGGCTGCCTTACCAAAGCTGCTTGCAAAGGTTTTTGAGGTCTGCAGCATTAACGTCAAAGAATATCTTTGTGCACAAAAATGACTTGTCTGTTGAGAAGACTTACCTCAAAAGAATGTGTTACACCGTTATTGGGAGAGACGAGCTGGAGGCCACAGTCTCGAAAAAGATATGTACCTAGGTGCTGTTGGACTGTTTTGCTCTGGTGCGGCAGGATTTTACTAGGTAAAGATGGAATCCAGCACCCAGTCTCCTGACAGGTTTTGGTCACATCTAGATTTTGTTATGTAATTGAAGTTCCTTTGTTTCTCTTGATGAGCTAGTGACTCCATCACACCTATTGTTTCCCCTCCATCTTTCATTAGAAATTTGGTTCTTTCCATAAGCTTGGACCTCTGCCAAGAATTGAGACTAGCTGTGCTGCTTCACTGTACTAGTCCATATTTTCCTTAAAATGATGGTCACTTTCCTGTTGTCCTTCACCATTCTGGAATCTTGTCCCTTCATACTTAAGTCTATTCCAACCACACCTCCTTGGAGGATGTGCATCAGCACTAATCCCCATATGATGATTAGGGGAGCTCCTTGGGTCATGGGAAAATGTTCCCAGTTCATTGTAAATTCTGCCTCAGATCTCCTTTTAATGAATCATAGACTCAGTAGGGTATCCATTGCCTACGAGGAGGACTGAATGAATAAAAAAATGTTTTTCTTTACTGTCTCAGAAAAAAAAAATCAAGAGAGAGCATTAATGCAAACTGGCTGCATTTTAACGTAAAGTCAAACTTTCATGCTAGACTGATCACTTTAAGGAATTTAATAATGAAAATATGCTTCTTCTTTAGACAGAAACACATCAAAGTGTACTGCTTAGTAGGGCTATCTCATGCAATGCTGCAGCTGGGCTGTGATAGCATTTGAAGTGCGAACATCTGATTTGTATAGGTGATTGCATGTTTCTATCCCAGAATTTATAATGATATGGAAAAGGTTAGGGCAGAGCTTCATTATGTCATTTTAAGTTGTACAGAAAGTTGACAGGAACTCTAGAAGTGTTTATTCGATGGATTTGTGTGTTTCAGAATGGCTAACATAATTAAAAACCTCCAAGTCTTGATACCCTGGCTCGTAAAGTTCTGAGAGATTAATAAAAGAGAGTATTCCTAGCAATAAGTCTTTAACACAGCCACTGAAATTTCACCAAGCAACCCTGTCCTCGTGCCAGCGAAGTAATACAGCAAGTTGGGGTAATCGAAGCCCTAAGATGTGAGCCACTAGTAAAGCAAAAAGGGTATGTGTTAGTAAGAAGTACCACACAAATGTGTGATTAATCTAGTAAGTCTTTTGACCTAGAATAATGAGCATATGTATTACTGAAAGTGCAACATCAGTGTAGAATTCTGCATAAGCCATGTGCTCATTGAAGTACTTCATCATCGTAGTAGAACAAAGTAAAAGTAAGTGTTAAAAACACATGGCCAATATAAAGGATATTTTACCATCATCCTACCAGCATCGTTGTAGACCTTTTTTTACCACCCTATTTCCTTTCCTTTATCACCACTCCAGCAACATTATCATATTCAAGAATTTGTTTAAACGTTTTATGTTACAGTAGGCAGTATTCACTGTATTATCGTTTTCTGAAACAGTAGTCATCATTTTCCAAGCCATGTAACTGCAAGAACCATGTTAGTTGGCACAGAAAAAAACAATAAAAAAATCTATGTATATCAGATGCTTTTTATGTTTAAGCAGCATGACAGAAAGATAAAAAAATCTTTTATATCCAGCAAACAAAGGTAACTAGCTTTAAAACAAAATAACAGGTACTGTAATTGTAAAAGTTAGCTATTTGCTAATGAGGAAAAATGCATGCAAGTATTTCTGCACATTTCTTAACAAACTGGTATGAAAACTTGTATAACAAAATTAAAACAGAATAGCAGAACACTATAGGAAAAAAGTCTACAAAATGAATGTAACTTATACATATACCATCTATTTTTCTAAAAATGGACAAAAAGATTGATTGACTTCACCATGTAGCTGCTCTGTTCCTCAAACCATTTTCAGCTCCAATCCAGTGAAAAGGACATTTTACAGATTTCAGTATACAGTTGCAGTAATGTAATACAGTATGTTACAGAGAGAGAACATATAGAAGTACAGAGACAAGAAACATAGTATAATGTAGTACACTTCTGGAGTGTCAAAATATTTGCAAGTTATTGTGGATGCACAATAGGTAAGTATATAACAGAAGAAATAGTTGCTCTACAGTGCTTAAAGCATCACAAACACTTAAAACTATCATGCATGACTGACAACAGAGTGGACATTTGTGTACTATATTTGGTGGCATAACCAGTTAATGTACATATTTACCAATTTAAGATTGTGCAACTAGATTGGTACACGCTGTGGGTGAAGTAAGGTGGTTTGTTTAGTGCATGTCATAAATTATATACATTGTGCAGGTGCTGCTTTTCTGCACACACAGTATGTTACAAAAAGTAAATAAAATAATATGTAATCATCCAGAATGACACATCAGATAAATGGAATATATATATATATATATATATATGTATAGAGGGCAGTCTTGTGATATGTATCATATCTTGTGCTGTTGTGCTGAGAATATATTTTATGACTTATGGTTTCAGCATTTCTCACAAAATTTGATGTTCTTCATATTGATCACTGCTGCAGTAGACTTAGCTCTATGGGTTACACCCTGCAAGCATATAACAGCCGGCCAGCTTCCAAACCTTCAGGGCACCTTCCACTCACTCAAACTGTCAGTCTGCTCAAGTTGAGATTGACTATAAGATAAGTTTGGGTGTGAAGTCCTTCAGAGCTTTACTGCCACTGACAAGTACGCTCCTCCTGAGATTTCTAAGGATCAACGGTTTGTACTTACCCCTTCCATTTTCTCATTTTTTTACTGATGCTTTATTACTTTCTTCTCCAGGAAAGTTATTTTAAAGCTAGAAGAGTTGTATTTTATTGGATTGTCTTGAGAGTGTAACATACTTTTAAGTGGAGCACCCATTGTTAGTAGTGTTATCTAAATGATACACTATTTTCTGTGGAGAAATTTTGTTTATTTTAAAGTTGTTAAGCTGCCGTGGTGTTTGAAAGTGCTTTTTACTGTGTTTTCTTCTGTTAAAAAAGTAACCTTTGTGGACTGGTAGTTTTACTGGCATTGTTGCTTGTTTTCCCCAGGATAGAGGCACCGTTTTCAGTTTGACCATGTAACAAATTGCCAGTCCCATGGTCTGCTCTTCTAGCCACAAAAAGCAAAAGTTAAGCAAACAGCCATTGCCACCACAGCAGGCTAGTAATTTGCCTCAGCTGCAGGTTGGTGACTCTGCTGTGCCCATTTGCTGTACCTCAGACCACTCATCTTTTACCCTGGATCCTTCTGTTGTAGCACATACAGCCGCTATGGACCCAGGGGTTAGCCATGTCCTCTGTGGCTGTTTGGGTCCCCTCAGTGGGCAAGGGAGAACCACTCCTGTTGGTCCTGGGAGAGGGAACAGGGAAGGTTTCCCTGTTGTGTCAATATGGTGTGCTCATCCCTGGGAAAGCAGCAGCTGCCATTATTAACACTGCTGGCCCCATTTTTCCTGTCAAAAAGAAGTAGAAAACCAAGCTAGTATCTATTCCTCCTCAAATGTCTTTGGGTAGGAGTAGTGTACTGGGACTGGCTCAGGGGTTGATTTCAGGCTATTGATCCTTCTTGTATAGTAGTTTCTCATAAAAGAAATAGGGGTGCTTCCTTTCCTGAAGAGATTGAAGATTCTGAATGTGAACAGGAAGATGCATGGACGGGTTCTGAGTTTTGTCCTCAGATTTCTGATTCCGACTCAGAGGAGAGCTCAGTTTCTGATTCTCCCTGTGGGGTTTTCTCTTTCTCTTGAGATTACACTGAGGTTTCTCAGTCCCTAAGAAAATACTGTTAGTTGTTATTGGAGGATTTTCCAGAACCTACATCCATTCATCCTGTCCTATCTTCTTCAGAGGATGTGTATGCTTACTGCCTGCAGATGTTAATCGTGTTTCACTGTTGCAGTCATTGCACTTGGGTTATCCTGCTGGCAGGCTACCCGCAGTCGACCTGAATTCCAAAGTCTTGGTCCGGCGTCGGTTGCTGTCGCCTCTTCCCTGAAGTCAGTGCTCCAGGGGTATAAAACATGCAGCCGACGCCATTTTCTTCAGTCTTTCTTGCCGTGCGGTGCCCGAAGCAAAAGCAGTTCGCAAGTGCCAGTCGGCCGACTCCTGAGATTTTCGTGTTTGAATTTCAGATCCGAAGTCTTCATTTAAAGCTAAGTACCCCGTTGGGGAAACTTTTTTCTTCCAGACCGATGTCAGAAAAAGTTAATAATTGTATTTCTTGTGTGAAGCAAATGTCTCATATGGACTTCCATTCTTATTGTATTCCTTGCCTAGGCCCTGATCACGACGTTGCTAATTGCAGGTTTTGTGCTAGATTTAACCAACACACTATTAAGCGTCGGCACAATTTTGCTTTTCATTACTTTGGCCGAAGATTTAATTACACGATGTTGTCGGATAGCCATCCGACTACCGCAATTCACAAGAAACGCAAGGAAAAGGACAGGTATCCGAGGTCCAAAACTGATGAAGAGGCTTCTTCTAAGCCAGTCGTCGGTTCGCCAGTTCTCAGTGAGGTGCTTTCACAGCCCCTGACTCCCACTACCTCAGAGCCGCACGCCGCTTCCAACTCCCACGTGGAGCCAACTAGGCCGCAGGAAACTCAAGGTATTGGACACTCGGAAAATATTCCCTCAGATGGGTCCAGAGCCGCTGAGCAGGCACCGGCTTCTGAGGGTGTTTTCAGGCCTACACAGTTATATGTAAAACCGACTTCAGCTTCAAAGGCAAAGACTAAAGCACCACTAAAGACAAAGAAACAAGTGCAGCAATCCCATGGACAGGCCTCCATGCCTAAAAAACAGATGCTCAAAATGGCCAAAGACCTTATTACATTGATCAGGGGTTCTCATCCCACTCCTGATAAAAGGCCTAGGCAAGAGACAGAATATGAATCTTCAGATCAGGTTTCCATTTCCTCTGACTCCTCTTCTGAACAGATTCTGATGCTGAAGAATCTGTCCCTTCAGCCTCTCCTCCTGAGGATTATTCTTTTGGGGAAACTGCATACCATGAGAGAGCACTCTCACTGGGAGAGCCAAGATTACTCAGAATCTAAGAAAAGGCTCAGAAACTTTCTTTTACTACCTCAGCACAGGCCTCTTGCTATTCCCCCCTGTTTTAGACATTGTAGATTATGTATTTTCAGAGTCTGGCCTGTCTCCTGACTCTTTACCTCCTGCATCTGTTAAGCCAGACAGATACTACAGGGTTCCAGATTCACATAAATTTCTTTATAAAAACCCTGCTGCTGACCCAGAAACTATATCTCAGGGTCCCAAAGGGGTCAAGGCTTCCACTGCAAAAAACCCTATCCCCTCTGATAGGGATTCAAGGGCTCTGGACAGATGGGGGAAAAAGGTTTACACTTCTGCTACCTTGGCTGTAAGGGCTTTACATTGTCAGTTTCATATGCTTAAATATCAGCAATACTTAATGTCACTGCTAAAACAGAAAATGTTGACAAATTCTGAATGTGCAGAAAACAAGGAAATGCAGGATTTATTGCATGCAGCTGAACAAGAGAGAAAGCATACTTTGCAATGTGGTTTTGATTCTCTGGAGGCCTCTTGCAGGGCCGCTGTTACGGGTTCTGTCATTAGGAGGCATGCTTGGTTAAAGGAACAGAATCTGCCTGATCATGTTAAAGCAAAATTATTGGATGCTTCATTACAGCATGATACTTTGTTTGATGTTAAAGCAGAAGAGGTGTTGAAGAAAATGGAGGACAAAGCGAAATCTATGCAGACAGTTAAGGATTTCTTACAGGTACAGCCACCCAGATTTAGCAGGAACTGGCCTACAAAGAATTGGTCCTTTCCAGTGTCAGACAGGCCACAAAGAGGCAGATACAGACGGCCCAGAGGCAGATCCCAGCCCCAAGGCTCATACGGGCCTAAACAATGGGGTGCTTCTACCTCCACAAGCGGAGAAGACAAATCACAGCCATACAGGAAACAGTCCCAATGACTTTACTCTGCCAGCACCAAGCACTTATCTTTTGGCAGCCCCCTTAGGGGGAAAACTAGCACTTTTTTCACAAAATTGGCACATGATCACCCAGGACAAATGGGTCTTGAATATAGTGTCTCAGGGCTGCAGGTTCCACTTTCACACCCTGCCAAGGGCAAAAGGTATGCCAGACCTGCCACACAATCAATGGGCAGAGACACAAAAACAAGTTTCATTCCTCATGGACATGAGTGCCATTCAGCGAGTACCACAGCAAGAGCAGGGACAAGGATTTTATTCAAGACTTTTCTTGGTACCCAGAAAGGACAAAGCCTGGAGACCAATACTGGACCTGTCTATTCTAAACACATTTCTGGAGTTCCAAAATTCAAAATGTTGAATCTGCAGCAGCTTCTGCCCATGCTGGGCAAGAAGACTTGGCTTGTAACTTTGGACCTGAAAGAGGCATACCTGCATGTCCCAATCAGACAATCTTGCAGAAGATACCTCAGATTCATAGCTGGTTCAATGCACTACCAATTCTCTGCACTGCCCTTTGGCTTATCTACTGCGCCCAAGGTCTTCACAAAATGCCTGGCACCAGTAATTGCTTTTTGCAGACAAAGAGGAATTCAAATATATCCTTACTTGGACGACTACCTTATTCAAGCAGAGAACCAGGACATTCTACTAAAACATCTGGCGTTTGTAAAAAGATTACTAATTCGCCTAGGGTACACAGTAAATGAAAAGAAATCAAAACTAGTACCCTCTCAAGAGATAATATTCCTGGGTGCAAGCTTATATACAACTGCCCAGATGGCTTATGTCATGCCAGACAAACAAAGGCAACTGACTTCTTACTTCAAAATGTTGGCAACAAAGACCCAGTTATCTGGAGGAAAAATTCTGCAGGCTTTGGGCTTCATGGCATCCTGCATTCTGCTAATTCCATATGCAAGACTGCATATGAGAAAACTACAATGGTATCTAAAAAGAGTTTGGACTCAGCATTGCCACAGCCTGGAAGCATTAATTACCCTCATTCCCTGCCTGCAACAGGAGTTTCGATGGTGGGCACAGGCCTGTCACCACAACAAGGGACAGCCATTCACTTTACCCACAGCCAGGCAGACACTAACAGCAGATGCATCAGATTATGCCTGGGGGGGCCCACATGGCAGGAAAATGTATTCAGGTCACATGGCCCGCAAGCCAAATGCATCTTCATATCAATCAAAAAGAGATGCTAGCTGTTCAGAATGCCCTGACAGCCTTCAAGGATCTACTTTATCCAGGACAACTGCTGATAAAGACGGACAATACTACAGTCAAGTGGTACATAAAAAAGCAGGGAGGCACACATTCCTACCCGCTCTGCAGACAAGCCAAGACTTTGTGGAACATAGCATTGACTTATCAAGTAAACCTGCAAGCACAATTCCTGCCAGGAAAGACAAATACTCTGGCAGACAAACTAATCAGGAACCTCATGGATCCTCACGACTGGAAACTGGATTCACAAATCTTCAGCATGTTAACAAAGAAATGGGGATGCCCAGACATAGATCTATTTGCCTCCCCTCACAACTGCCAACTACAGAGATTCTGCACAAGGACTTATCACAAGCAAGCATGGAAAGTGGATGCTCTATCATTCAGCTGGAAAACCCTTACAGCATATGCCTTTCCTCCACTGCCTCTCCTCCCCAAGGTACTTCTAAAGGTCAGACAAGAGAAGCCAAAAATGATACTGATTGCCCCAGACTGGCCCCGCCAGCACTGGTACCCAATCCTAAAGAGCTTGTCTCAAGGCCCAGCCTGGACATTACCTCAAATTCCTCACTTACTGACCCAACAAAACAATCAGATCCTGCACAGCCAGCTCAGAACCCTAAATCTGGCAGCATGGTGGATAATGTAACTATTCAGAACACACCTCTCTCTAAAGCAGTTATGGATGTTATTTTGGAGGCCAGGAGGCCCAGCACCAGAAGATCTTATGCAGAAAAATGGAAGAGATTCTGTGCTTGGAACCAGGCACAAGGAATTGACACGCTTGTACCAAATATCCCTCAGATTTTACAATACTTTTATTTATTTATTTTTATTTTTATTTAACATTTGTTGACCGGGAATGTCCGACTAGGTTCCACAGAGCCTGTTTTCAGCGGAGGCCCGGGGAGAAATGCTCCAGATGCATGTCTTTGGAATGTGGGAGGAAACCGGAGTACCCGGAGGAAACCCACACGAACACAGGGAGAACATGCAAACTCCACACAGAAGGCACCCCAGCCGAGAATCGAACCGGAGAACCTCTTGCTGTGAGGTGACAATGTTAACCACTGCACCACTTAACTGAGATGCTGGACAAAGGCCTCTCCTTTTCATCAATTAAGATCCATGCCTCTGCCATTTCAGCTCATTACATTACGGACCCACCTATTTTTTCACATCCACTGCTAAGGCAGTACCTCAGAGGGGCCAAAAACATAAGACCTCCAAGGAGAGCGCCAATACCTGCATGGGACCTCAATTATGTCTTGGAAAAACTCACACTGCCTCCTTTTGAGCCAGCCAATACAGCTGAGATAAAATTCTTATCATGGAAAACAGCTCTGCTCCTAGCAATAACCTCGGCAAGAAGAGTCTCAGAGTTACAGGCACTAATGGCTGTGGAACCTTTCATAATTTTCCATCCAGACAGGGTTTCTCTGAGGGCAAACCCAACATTTATGCCTAAGGTAGTGTCCAGTCTGGCCCTTAACCAAACCATTAATTTGCCTACCTTTTATCCAAACCCACAGAATAAGGGTGAGAGACGTCTGCATTCTTTGGACATACATAGACAGCTATGCTTCTACTTGGACAGAACTAAAGCTTTCAGAAAGACTGAGCAACTCTTAGTGGCATATGCTGCAGGATCACAAGGAAAGACTATCTCAAAGCAGACTATTTCAAAATGGATAGGCCACTGCATTTGTTTCTGTTATTCACAGCATGGCAGATCAGTGCCTAAGGGCATTAGGCCACATTCAACCAGAGCAGCAGCCACTTCAGCAGCCTTCCTCAGAGGAGTGCCAACCAAAGACATTTTTGAGGCTGCAACTTGGACTTCAGTGCACACTTTTACTAAGCACTACCATTTACCTCTTTACTCTAAATCCAGAGCAGGCTTTGCCACTGCGGTTCTGCAGGGCCTCATAGCCACTCCTAATTCTATTTAGACCCAGCCACCCAACCTCAGCTTTGGGATTCAACCCAAGTGTAATGACTGCAACAGTGAAACACGATGAACATAGTACAGTTGTGTATCTACCATAAATGTAGATGTTCGAGTGTATTCACTGTTGCAGTCCAGGTTACTCTCCCACCATCCCCCTTTCTTTGCTGGGGTTTATCTGTACTTCTCTATTCTATACAACCTATGTGGTGTATTTGCTTGTAGATGAAAGTAATGTTTTATTTTAGTGCATGCTTTTTTATTGACATAATTTTTAGCCTACCCTTTTGGGGGCATCTGACATCTGGGGCAAGAAAAACTGAAGAAAATGGCGTTGGCTGCATCTTTTATACCCCTGGCGCACTGACGTCAGGGAAGAGGCGACAGCACCCAAAGCCGGACCAAGACTTTGGAATTCAGGCTGACTGCGGGTAGCCTGCCAGCAGGATAACCCAAGTGTAATGACTGCAACAGTGAATACACTTGAACATCTACATTTATGGTAGGTATACAACTGTACTTTTTCTTGATAGTCAGCCATTTATCCTTAAATAGGCAGATAGAATTTATAAAGTTCCTCAGTCTTTTAAAAGTTTATACACAATTCCCAAACCTAACCCAGCAGCTACACCCTTTGTTGACTCCTCTGTTGCTAAGCACTTCATTTATTCCAATTCTACTCTTTCTAATAAGGATGGGAACATTATTGATATGTATAAAAAAGTTTATACTTCTGTAACTTTGAATTTCTGAATCTTAAATTATCAGGCTCATATGCTAAAGCTTATTCTGACATATTGTGAAAGTATGAAGAATGTTTTATCTACAATTTCTTTTTGTGAGAAAAATCTACTTTAAATAACTTCTGTTGCACAGGTCACTACTCATTGTTTGCAGTGTGTGTATGACTCTCTTGATACTTCTTCCAGGGCTGTGGCCACTGGTAATCTTTTAAGAAGGTTTGCTGCACTGCGTTCTCAGAACCTTCCAGATGGTGTTAAAAATGAGACTTTAAATTATCCCTTGGATAGAGACTTAGTGTTTGGCCCCTCTGCTGCAGGGGTGATCAAAAAGTGTGATGAAAAAGGCAAGTTGATCCAGGGAATCTTCAGTCCTCCTTTTCCAAATTGTCCAAGGGATTTTCTTTCTCCTCATCCAATTTCAACAAAAAAATAGAATAAACAGTCTCAACAGAATTCAGGTAAACAAACATTCAACAAGAAATGGCAAAGAGGTTCCAAAAAGAAGTCTCAAGCCTCTCCAAACTAAGGACACTCCAACAAGTCTGAATGACTATTCAAGAGACCTTGTGACCCCCTCCCACCCTGGCCTTCTTTCTTTTCTAGAAAGTCTGAATCTCCATTTTTCTCTTTGGCAACAGATTGTTTCAGACAAATAGGTTCTGAAAGTCATTCATCAGGGTTACAGATGGCAGTGGGAGGAAATTCCTCCTTTCCAGGAGGTCATTTCTCATACTGCAAATCACACTGTTTTATTTCCACCTGATGTTCATCGTGTTTCACTGTTGCAATCATTACACTTGGGTTATCCTGCTGGCAGGCTACCCGCAGTCGGCCTGAATTCCAAAGTCTTGGTCCGGCGTCAGTTGCTGTCGCCTCTTCCCTGACGTCAGTGCTCCAGGGGTATAAAAGATGCAGCCGACGCCATTTTCTTCAGTATTTCTTGCCGCGCGGTGCCCAAACCAAAAGTAGTTCGCAAGTGCCGGTCGGCTGACTCCTGAGATTTTAGTGCCCAAATTCAAAATTATGTCACTTTACAACCTGTTGATTCCTCGTCCTCTTTCAAGTTTCCTGGTAACTCTAGACATAAAGTATGCTTATCAACACATTCCTGTTCATCCAGACTACAGTGTTTGTTAAGGTTTTGTTTTCTGTATCACATTTGCAGTTCTCTGCCTTACCCTTTGGACTACCTACTGCACCAAGAGTGTTCACAAAGTATTTACATCCAGTTGTATCGCATTGCAGGCTACAGGATGTCCACATTTTTCCATACTTGCTTATCTTTGCAGAGACTTTTTTCCTAATATCAGGAATATCTCTCTTGGGTGAGGGATCTTTTGCACAAACTGGGATTCCAGGAAAACATTCAGAAGTCTTTCTTGATTCCCTCACATGGGATTACGTTCATGGGATGTCAAATACACATCTCAGTTCAAAAGCTTTTCTTCCACATGAAAAAGTAGATTTTTATTTAGATCTCTTTCTAAGGTTTTCCTCTCAGACTTCAGTCACTGTGAGGAAATAACTCAGGATTTTGGGTCTCGTGGCATCTATCTGGCAAGACTCCTCATAAGAAAGATACAATGGTATCTGATATCTCTTTGGTCCCAGCATCAACACCCTTTATCTTTTCAGATCCCTGTACTGAGGTTTGTCAGAAGAGAAATTACTTGGTGGAGACAACAGATATCTTAAATCAAGATCTTCCCTTCTTTCTCCCTGGTCCAAAGTGGTCAGTCACCAAAGATGCTTCATTCTTTGCTTGAGGAGCAGTTTCAGGAGAGATAAAAGTACAGGGGATGTGGAACACCAAGGACAGATGCAAGCACATAAATATCTATGAGATGCTTGCCCTGATCAAGACACTCAATTATCTGAACCATCATTGGTCCCTTGGACTTCAAGTGGTTACAGACAGTACCACAGTGATGTAGTCCATCAACAAACAAGGAGGAACCAGGTTGTATCCCCCTTTGCAGACTAGCAGTGTCAGCTTGGGATATAGCTTCACTGCACAGTCATACTCTACATGCATCTTATAGTCTATCAGAGCAAAATTGTGTGGCTGAAAAACTGAGCAGGACCAGGGCAGACTGTCATGAATGGAAACTAGACTTGATCCATCTGTGGGGAGTTCCTCAAGTAGACCTCTTTGCCTTCTGTCTGAACAATTAAGTGGAAAAATTTTATTCCAGGACTCCATGCAAGAAGTCCTAGAAGACAGATGCCTTTTCTTTTCTTTGGACAAGAATGTTACTTTACACCATTTCCATTAATATCCAGAGTATTCTGAAGCTTCAGAAGGAATCCCCCAAGATCACTGTGATAACTCATTTCTGTCCCAGGCAATGGTGATTCTTCCTTCTTTTGGATGGCTTCCTTCTTTTGGATGGCAAGTGGCAATTACCACAAGCTTCCTCACAAAAAAATGGATTTACTCACACAAGAACAGGGGTGTTTGATACATCCTGACATCAGTCATCTTCAGCTGACTGCCTGGTTGATAGGGTCTTAATTCCTTTTAGCACCTGTTTTTTGGAAGACATGCAGCAGGTAATAATGGAGGCAAGACAGACTGCTAGTAGAAAATCATATATTGGCAAATGGAAAAAGTTTTCTAGTTAGTGGCAGCACCCATTCAAGGCTAGTTGTTTCCTGGTTTTACAATATTTGTGTGAGTTACTATCCTGTGGTCTTTCTTATGCCTCTGTCAAGGTTAATTTCTCAGCCATTTCACCATATCTGCCCATGGATCCTCCTCTTTCAAGGCACTTACATGCCAAAATGTTCTGAAAAGGGGTTTTGCATAAGAGGACTACCAAGTAAACTGGTGGTCCCTCCTTGGGATTTTAATTTTGTGTTAGAGAAACTAACACTTGCTCCATTTGAATCAGCTAATCTGACTGACTTGAGGTTCTTAATACAGAGGACAGTTTTATTGATTGCTCTGACCTCTGTGAGAAAAGTATCTGAGTTGCAAGCTCATTTGATGAGTGAACCCTACCTCAAGGCTCCCTTTGGGGTAATACTAATCAAGGGTCCATTCTTATAGGATGGGCATCATCAGGTTTGAGCTGAAGTACTGTGTCCTATGTGTTCTGGCACCTGAAGTTCTTTATATTGTATTATATTGGTACTGACTTTAATGCTGGACAAGTGAGAAAAGCTCCAGTTGTAGGAAGAATTCCAGCCTCTACCCCCTGCATTTTTCCTTTTTTCTTTCTCCATCTAGAATGGAACTCTTTCTCTGGTGCTGTGCATACTGGGAGAATGGATAAGACTGAGCACCCTGAGAAATGTATACTGACTGATCCTAACTGCAGCAACATCATTCACATCTAGTCCTGTAGCTGGAGCCCTTCTGATAAACTCAGCATTATGGTATGTGTCTATCTTTTTTCTGTAACATAGCACAGACAGTCATTTAATTAACAGATCTTATGTGTGCTGCATTGAACAAAACACAAAGTCTGCACTGCAGTTGAGAAAGCTGAGTATAATATTTATTCCTCTCAACAAAAAACATCTCTGCAATGTACAGTATTGAAGTGCTGCAGAAATTATTTGATGGCTGTTACACCCTAATGAGACACTGCTATGGTCTACTAGATTAGCATGCAGTTAATATAGTTACACCACCTTTTCCACCCAAGCTGTGGTCCTTTCAGAGACTAGGCAAAACTGGGCTTTCCAAAAACCAAAACTATGTAACAGAGATACCTTACTAAAAGGATACAAGGCCTACACAACAGAACCTACATGGATCTATTCAAAACTCTGTCACTATACTCAGTGTGCTACAGACTGCAAAGTGGTGACCTGCGTCTGGATTACCAAAGCATCCTCTGACCCACATCTGATGGATTTTGTAAATATCAGCAAGTCAAATGGCATCAGAAATAGTTGGTGTAGGGATCTAAATATTTTCTGCAACTTCAATAGAACAGCTTGGAGGGACAGGCATCCACATAAAACAAAGTTCATCCCTGTTCATATTCAAGTGCAACTTGGATCTGTGGATAGAAAACAGAAAATTTACCCCAGGACTCTCCCCTGAACTACTAATGGACAGAAGCAGCTCCTAAATGCTTTATCTATGAGGTGATTCCAGTTATTCTTATTAGGGGTGATATATAATTAAAGACCATGGGATGGGTAATGCCAATTTCTAACCAAATGGGATAATTTAATTTGAGCAAAAAAAAGGGAAATTGGCTAGGCTTAAAAAGGCCTGCAGGGGGAGCTAGCCTAGTACATATCTGTGTACCTATGAACCTGTGTTGAATGGTGGCACAGATGTTTCCAGATACTCTTTTAAAAGATTCCCATACTGGACTCAATGGTATAGGTTCATAAGTAAGTAGTAGGCTAGCTGCCCTTGCAGGCCATTTTAAGCCTAGCAGACTTCTTTTCAAAGGTGAGAATCAAACTCTTTACCTTAACTGTTATATTAACACCTAACCCTTGTTGTAGTGTAATCATAAAAAACAGAGCCACACTGAAAAATAGCAAGTATTGACAGCCATGAAGCACTAGCATCTCCATGTGTTACACATCAGCAAAACTAAAGGAAGAGATATTTATGAAATATATTGAAAAAAATTAAGAGTATTACACAACCTTTGGATGTCAAGAACTGCTGACCCATAATATTCCTCTTTGAAGCAGAAAGTCAAGAAACATGACCTTCACCACTTTTACAGTGCAGCATTCCCAGTATGCCACATAATGCACTTGCAGTGATTTCGTATTAATCATTGAGTGCCAACTGTCAACATACTTTGCAGCACGAGAAAAGAAAAGATTATAAACTGTCACCTGAATATAAAACACATCTTTTCCATTTCTGTGTAGTCTCTTACAAGTTTGCAAGATCCTACATACAGAAAACCTCAGTCATCTGCATATCTGTAACTAGAACAGTCATCAGTACCTGACCATGTGACATGCATGTGCACAATAAGTAAATCGGAAATCAACTGCAAATATTCAGATTCCTCTAGCCAGTTTGTGAAATCCCCACTGCCAACATTTTGCTTTGTAATGCTTGGATTCCTGTGCTGTCACTGGAGGGCTTCAGTTTAACTAAGATACTTTCATTAAAACTAATGCATCCCAGGGGGCATTGTGCATGGGCCAAAGGAGTATAAAGTCCTGAGGAAGAGTGCTTAGGATTTTCAGATGGCCCCATATGAGAACAGTGAAAAAAGCATTACACCCACTGTAGAAGTTCTTCTCAATGATCAGATGGCATGGTGAGTATTCATGTTTTCTTACGTCATGGCCTTATGCCCCACTCTGACCATCAGCTAAGCTTAATTCATTTGTAACTGTATACTCAGCCTAAGCCAGGAAAAGGATTTATGCCCTTGGTTGATTTGACTCTAAACTTCAGCCTTTCTTTCTGTGCCTAACTTGACCCTAACTGTAACCAGCCCACTGACCACGGTAAGAAATTTTAAGATAAACAAGTAAATGAATATGCCAAGGCATGCAGAGTAACAGTGCCTACCCTTCAGAGGTCTCTGTTAACAGCAGTGTAAAACTGCATCTTGCTGGATTCATTCAGAGCCTAGCTGTAAATGTCACTAAGGTCTAACCACTCTCCATTTGCTCTAATCAGATGTACATACTAGAACATTTTGCCCATTTTCATCCTCCTCATCGTCCTTTCGTGCTCGTGAATATATGCACACTCCCTCATTCCCATAGTCCTAGTGAGTTATGAAATCTGTGGTAATCGTGCCACCTTTCATTTAGAGTACCGCGACCATTCCGATTTTTAGCCCTTTGTCTCTAACAACGGACATTTTCTAAATTATGAGCTATGTTTGTTTTATTTCCTGACTTTTCTCTTCAAGAAAGAGCCAAGGGCTTTGTGAGACTTGACTGGTCAGCAGAACGCAGTAAATGCATTTTCAAACAAGATGCATGGCCATGGTGGACTGTAGTAGGTGTTCTTCAAATGTCACTGTATTTAAAAGTTATAGTGTGTACCCCCAAGTACAGTAATAGTGCTTTCCGCAGGGAATCAGAATTAGGGACTGAACCATAGAACTGCAGAAGGCTGTAGTATAAAAGCTTTTTTGTTGTATTTATTCAGTATCTCATATGTTGAATTTCCTGACAGGTACGCTGTACTACCAGCATGTTTGCCCTGAGTTTTTTAACCTTACAAGGTAGATTTGTACTCTGGTTCCATTAATGCTTCTGCAGTTTTGAAGTCAGCAATGCAAACAAAAGTGGAGATTGGCAGATGACACAGAAAGTAATTTGCCTTCCTGTTCAGGCTGCCAGTCACACATTTATTCCGATTACATGCTTCTGTATAAAAGAGCCTGCCAGTAATCCTGCGAGGCTTGTATTGAAGCAGCAAAAGTAATGTCACACTGATGAAATGAATGATCTGAAGGAGAGGCCTTTTGTGGAGAAGCATGGGGGTTCTGGATGCAAAAGAATGTGTAACATTCAGTGTGAATATTTAAACACCCCTCCCCCAAACATCAAAACCTGACTGCACCATTTAAGGATTTTGTGTGTATACCAGCTCTCTCTTGTGTTAGTTTATGGTTCTATGTAAATGCCGAGGTGCTTTCCATATTACTCCTATTATTGCTGTAACTGCTAAACAGCTTTGACCACTGCAGTTTAGTCCATGAAATTCTAAAACCAGACTGGATAGCGGATTTTATGTTGAACTTGAGAGTTGCTTAAAAAAATAAGAATAATAATTGCATTTCTGCAGTGACTATGTCCTATCCTGAAACATGTGCCCAGCCATGTGGTGTGTTTTGAGTGTGTGTCTGTGTGTGTGTGTGTGTGGGGGGGGGGTCTGATATAGACAGCAAAGTTACTGGACAAAGACCCAATAGAATTCTGGCATAAAAGAGAAGTATGCCTCAAAAGTAAAAGCAATGTTATGAAAAATAAATAAATAAAAGCAATAAACTGTATTCATTTTGTAGAACTCAGGACAATGAGTTATATTTCATGGGCTTTCATTTAAAAAGAGAATGTTAAAAGAATTCAAGTGTAGGTCTGGTCCCATGTGCCTCTCCAGTAGCAAAGCTATGGGTGAAATTCAATCATTCATTCATTCTTTTTCTTTATGCATTCTGTTATTGTTCTTTGTGTAGTGTGGGATGGGGGGGGGGGTCTTATCCCAGTGCTCAGTGGTTACTAAGAAGAGAAAACAGTACTGAACAGGATGTCAGTCTGTCACAAGTAGTATGTATATCCACTGTCTCACACACACACACACACACACACACACACACACACACACACACACACACACACACACACACACACAGTATGCTGATATATTGGCAGTTTAGAGGACTGCCAGTCAATTGACAACATACTTTTGGGATATGGGATGAAAATGGATCAGCCATGCAAAACCCAACTAGACAAAGAGAATGCAGGCATTCTCCACCCAGAGATCACCCTAGTCATAACCTGAATTGGAGAACAAAATGCTGTGAGGCAACAGTGTAAAAATTGCTGCATCACTCTAACTTAAATTCACAAAGAGATTTGTTATGTGATAGTCAGTAGCACAGGTACCTTGCACTAGTTTGCAGTAGAGAAATGGTAGTGCTGGTAGGTCATTGAGTTCACAAATGTTTCATCAAAAAACTGTTTTGTAGTGAAAGGTAGCTTATAGGAATTTCCCTAGTTTTCAAAATAAAGTAGTATGTAGCATAGCAGAATGCAAATTGACTAATGTGTGTGCTGTATCGCCAAGTGCTGTTTCATAGCCGAAGGGCCAGGCTGCACTTGGGCTGACTTTGTGCCATAATAATACTTACTTTTAGCTAATGAATGGATAAACCCACTGTTGTTCCTTCGGCTTTTCCCAGTTAGGGGTCGCCACAGCAGAACTTCGGTCTGCTAATGATTGACAGTATATTTTCATGGTGCCGAGGGGCCAGCTCGACGCCCAACCTTCAACGAAGGCACGCCCATTCACGCATGTCTTTCAAATGCCACTCGACCGCGGGGAGGACATGCAGACTCCACACAGAAGGCGCTCCAGCCAAGAATCGAACAGAGACACCCAAGGGCACAGAGAGGTTAAGAGAATTGTTCAGAATCACACATTGTGGAGATGTAATCTCTGGGAACTGAACTGAGGACTGCAGGATGAAGCTTGATGGGAGCTCATAGGCTTCTGAAGTAAACTTCCAGAAGCAGTTTGCTTAGCGCTTTAACCCCTCTTCTTAGGACCCATGCTTAGTAAACTGGTATTAGTTTCTGGTGATCCAGTGACTTCTCTTCCAGGTGTTTTTTCTGTTTTCAGCACCCTTCCCTTTGCTGCACAGCATTGAAACATGTTATTACATTCCTTCATCTTATGGCAGGCTTGCAGCACCCTTTGATCTGGTGGCATGCAAAGTGTAAGCTGTTAAGTTGCTAATTCAACATGTATATAAATTTCTCTGTTCTGCCACATGTAGGTGTGCCATACCATACTGATTCCATATAGATCCATTGGTCCTACACTAAGAAACAGGAGAGAGGTTTTCCTGTAAAAATTCCATTTAAGTGACATGTGTTTGCTAGACACTAGATAACATGGGGGCTGCTCTTGGGCAGTCAGCATTACCTAATCTATTGTGTGATATGGGATGGAGTGCTGCTTGATAGTAACCGTATACACTATGGGAGATATTTGTCCCAAATATTGAGTATTACCTTAGAGAGACATGAGCATTCTGTATAAGAAGACTTTGATGGGGTGAGGACCCTTGACATACATCCGTGTACAGCCTATGGTGCTGTATGTACTGTTTGTGCAACACTGTAATGAAGCCCTTGCTGTGCATTGTGATCAACATGACTGACTGAGAATTGTAACCATCATTTTGTCACCAGTGACGAATATTAAGTCAATCATCACATAACGATGCAACACTTTGTGGCTTTAGTCAGTGGTAGCTCTAGATTACATAGCACAGACTGTGCTCACTAGCAGAATGACATGGGCACCCATTCCTAAAAAAAATAAATAAAATAAAATACAGAAGTACGTACATAGGGAGAAAGAGGGAGATTCTTTAACTTTCCAGTTCATCAAAGACTCTAGGTCAGAGCACATCAGCTCTACAAAGGAAATCAAACAGTCCTAGGTCCAGATGCATGTTACTGCCATAACCTCTGATGTTGCTGTTGCAGAGGTTGTCATGCCTAAAGCCACTAGTATGTCTCAGTAGACCGAAGACCAGTCTGTATGCTCCTCGTTGGATGCCATACATGCCCAGTGCTGAATTTGGAATGGCATTTGATTTTCAAAGAAAGGGAAGGAGGATTTCTCATAGTTACAGTTAAAGATATCTGCATCTTTGAATCAGTCTTCAGATTTGTACTCCAGGGTTCCCAAATTCCTAGTGGGTGCTTGTTCACTTTAAACCCTGGTGCCTATATTTAAGTTACATTTTATGCATAGACAGTTGACTATTGATAAGTCCCCCCACCACCATGTCTCCAGGCAGCTTCTTTCCCAGCACTGGTGTAAAGAGACTTGGTGCTTCCTCCAATTTCTATGTAGCCAGCAGTCAGATTCAGAGCAGCCTTCTTTGTCTGGAGTTCACAGCACAACAGGAAGAAAGAGGTCTACCAAATGAGTGAATCAGACTGCCCTGATTCTGAGGAGGAGGAAGAACTGCATTAAAGAGTCACAACTTTCCTACTTCTCTAACTTTAACACAAATAATAAGGATATTTTGGCCCCTGTTTTACCACCAGAGGACATGTCATTTGGGTACGCTGAATGCCAGTGGACAATCTCAGGAGATCTCCAAGTTCTAGAAGAGATGCTGGGACCTTTTGTGTCTTGGACTCCCAAAGTCATTTACTATCCCTCCAGTCCAGGAAGCCCTTGTGAATGCTTTATTTGGATGGTTTTCAGACAGCATTCTTAAGGCTTGGTTCCCAGCACCTTGTTCTTAGGAGACCTAACATATTTTACAGAGTTCAGGATCCTTCTGTAAAAGCACCCAATTGCAGATCAAGGCACAGTGTCCTTAGAGGCTACTAATTGGATGGGGAACAGGAAATTCATTCCTGGTTTGGCATCTGTGTCTCTAATGGACACAGGCAACCTGTAAATGGTTCATCTTCCAGGCCCCTGCTTATAAATGTTTCATCTTCCTAGCTTCTGCTTACACTTATCAAGCATACCAGAACTTGTCAGAGATTTGAGATGGATGGCTAGGCTTAAAAAAGGCCCTTGTGGTCATTAGCCTAGTAAACATGTGTAAACATCTATGAACGTCTGAACCTGTGGGAAGTAGTCTGGAACTGGAGGCAGGATATTCTTCCCAGTTACAGGGAAAACAGATTTCTTGACCTGTTTGGGAAAATATATACATCTAAGTAACCTTGACCTTCAGGGCCCTGCCTGTTCAGACCTTTATTCTGCAATATCAAGAGTGTATCATTAAGCAACCTCACTGCAACACAAAATATTTCCAGGTGGCTAACACACTACATTAACTTTAGCTATACCAACCATGGCAGAGCTCTGCATGAAAAGGTGCGGCTCTGTTAGCAAGGAGTACTGCAGCTATCGCCATCTTTCTAAAGGGGTTAGAGTTTGGGACATTTTAAAGGCAGCCAATTAGTCTTTAGTTCATACCTTCTTAAGTCATTACAGATTGTATGTACTATCAAGGGCAAGGGCTGGATTTGCCTCTGCTATCCTGAAGAGCATCCTCCAACCCTCATCTCAGCAGTTAGCCAACCATCCCATATACCTTAGTCCAGAATCTTCCCTATAACCTGTGACTGCAGCAGTGACCCAAACCATTGATAAGATAACTGCTTTTGTGTTATGCTATTCCTTACTTGTCTAGTCAGTTTAACAAATTGGTTTGTCTATGTCAGTGGCTGACAGTACACACACACACACACACACACACACACACACACATATACGCACAATCAGACAAAACATCAATATTCAATGAAAGCTTTCAGTAATCACGTGCATATTCAGTGCACCATATTATGTGATGACACTCATGTCCTGTTTATTTTGGAATTCCCCTCACTGCAAATGAGAGTGTAAGGGACTTTGTGTAGTTAGTGGTGGCCTATTTGCATTAAGAACTATTGTTGTGGACAGCATACATATTTGCAAACACATATGAGTGTATTCAAATATTTATATATTCATCCTAACAATGGCCACAGAAAAGGGGAATAGTAAAGATCTTTACTCAAACAGAGATTTGACATATTTTGTGTGTGTGTGTGTGTGTGTGTGTGTGTGTGTGTGTGTGTGTGTGTGTGTGTGTGTGTGCGTGCGCAAACACATATATGCTTGTTTAAAACTAAGGGAGTCATTCATTTTCCAGAGCACTCAAGCTAATAAGTCATGTGGCCTTCCTTCCTCTTCTGAAGTATGAGAAATAAAAACACTGAGCACACAAAATGGTCTCCTTCTCTCTCACTTACACACACACACACACACACACACACACACACACACACACACACACACACACACACACACACAAAATCACAGCTCACCTAACGTAATTAATAAATTAAATCTACAAATAACAGAAAAACAAAGCAAAAAAATTAATACAGACCACATCTCCTATTCACTTCATTGTAATCAAAGAAGGAACTTTACACTTAGATACACTTACACAACTGTGAAATAAAAAAGCACTCTCCATCTAAATCCAGCCTCCCAAAATGAAATTAGTATAAATCAGAATAAAAAGAAATTAGAATAATAAAAAGTACCTCTAGGGCCAGATTCAATAAGACTACAGTAAGTGTACATGATATGTATTCAATAACATTATTATCACATTGTTTGCTCTTCTAGACACTCAGAAAGACTACACTAAGTGTACAAGTGGTCTACACTTTGAGGTAACCTTTATGAATCTCTGTCAGTATTTAAAGCTGCAAGAAAATCAGTAGGAAAAATAAAATTAGGAGGGAGAAGGTGTGGGTTATGTTTATGTTTGTTCACTCAGAACAGTGTATTCAATCCCAGGGCTGTGTTAAGATTCATAAATAAAAATAATTAAATATAAAACTAAGAAAGCCAAACATAATCTTTGTTATACATAAAAATAAATCAACTACAGTACTTAAAAATATGATTAAAAGTACCTCAGAAGTAGGATAGAAAACCACCCACAAGACATGATGTTCATACAGACCTACTGAAACTACTTAAAGCCCATTTCAGTTACATTCTAAGCAATCACTGCTGTTGACAGAAATCAACAGGAAACAGTAGTTTCAAACTAAAAAACAGGAAAGAGATAAATAAAAATGTCAAATTCAAGTTTGTGTAGTAAATGAAGTATCCTTTATCACAGGATTATGGAATTTTGGAACTTAGTTTAGGTGTGTGTGTGTGTGTGTGTGTGTGTGTGTGTGTGTGTGTGTGTGTGTGTGTGTGTGTGTGTGTTGTATGTACATATATATTTAGATATCTCTGTATGTGTGTGTAATAAATATATATAATATGTTTGTGTGTGTGTGTGTGTGTGTGTGTGTGTATATAGAAATATATATATATATATATATATATATATATATATATATATATATATATATATATATAGGTTCATAGGTTGGTACTAGGCTATCGGCACTAGGGCCTATACAAGCCTAGCTATAACAATTCCCTGGCTATTTCTTCCCAGAATATTTATTTCCCTGGTCCCCTGTCTAGCAGGGAGACTGACGTGATCCCCGGGGTGAATTTCCTATCTCCCATCCAATCGTCAAGGTTCCTTTTGAAGAGGCACTCAGCTTGACATGTATGGGCAGTCTATTCCAGAGTATGGGGAGTCTCTGGGTCAGGAACTTATCCCTCCAGCATGATTTGTTCATTGTGATGACCAAGTTTAGATCCCTGGACTGTGTGGCTGTGAGAGATTGGGATTTCTTTAAGTATAGCATGTCCAACAGCACTGGGTTCAACGTGGTCTTGTATGCTATGCAGAGATCGCCTTTGAGTAGGCGATATGCGACAGAATATAGCTGGAGTTGTTTTAGATGGTCAGCACAGGGCATCTGCTTTAGGTCTATGATTCTAATGAGGTATTTCTGTGACCTTTCCAGTTGTTGCAGATGTCTTGTGGGGTACATACCAAACGGGGCATTGTATTCTATAATGGATCTAATGAGGGATGAGTACACTGGGACAATGACCTCCTTTTTTCTGGATGAAAAGCCCTTAGTGATAAGGTGTGCCACATAGAAGGATTTCCTGACTGTTGTGGCTATGTGGTTTTCGAAGGTGAGACCACTGTCCACCTGTGTCCCTAAGTCCCTTTTCACACTTTCAGTATTTAGTGTACTGCCACTTATGTGGTAATTCATGGGTACATGTTTTTTTCCCAAAGGGGATAACTATACATTACTTGGCATTGAGCTTGAGCCCATGGCTCTGGCACCAAGCATCTGGTTCTGTAAGATACTTTTGTAGAATATCCACATCATTTGGGGATTCAGTAATGGCTCCCAGTTTGCAGTCGTCTGCGAACTTTGTTAGCCAGAGTCCCTTAGTGCTGGCCTGTACTTCAGAGCAGTAGATGCCAAACAAGAGCGGTCCCCGGACTGAACCCTGAGGTAATCCGCTTGTCTGGAGCTGGATTTTGAGTCTACTACTTTTACAGTGTGGGTTCTGTCAGTAAGCCAGTTGGCAATCCATCGAGTGACATAGGAATTAATGCCCAGCTTAGTAAGTTTATCTATGATTCCAGAGTGGGGGATGGTGTCAAAGGCCTTGGCGAGGTCCAGATAGGCTGTGTGAACCGCCTTACCCTCATCCACGGCTCTGGAGACTGATTCAAAGAAGTCATTCAGGTTGAGGAGACAAGATCGTCCCTTTACGAAACCAAACTAGTTGGGATCCAGTGATTAAAGGTTGCCAATGTCTTTGTTTATAAGTTCCATGGCTTTGCAGACCAGGCTCATCAGACTGCTGGGATGATAGTTCCCAGGATCCAAGGTGGATCCCCCCTTTGGAATGGGATAACTGTAGCTGTGCGCCACTCATTGGGCACGAAGCATGAGCTCAGGCTATGATTAAACATGACACTATATATATATATATATATATATATATATATATATATATATATATATATAAACAAATCATAAAATCCAGCAAAAGGTATGAGAGTGATGCAGTGCAATGTATTGGATTTTGTGATTTATTTGGACTTTCATTGCACCTGCACTACTTTTTGGCTCTGAGCAGTTTGTGTGTTGTGTGTGTCCGTGTGTGTGTGTGTGTGTGTGTGTGTGTGTGTGTGTGTGTGTGTGTGTGTGTGTGTGTGTGTGTATATATATATATATATATATATATATATATATATATATATATATATATATATATATATATGTATGTACATATTTTATACATTTATACATATATATATATATTTAGATATATATATATATATTCACACACAGATATTATTATATATTTATATATATATATATATGTACATATTTTATATATATATATATATATATATATATATATATTTTTTTTTATATATATATGTTCATAGGTTGATACTAGGCTATCTGCCCTAGGGCATTTATAAGCCTAGCCAGAGTGTGTTTGGCTTTCGCCACCCTTTTAGATTAGTTGACTGTGCCTCTGTATAGTAGGTCACAGAAGATAGCCCTTTTGAGGTTAGTTTACTGTGCCTCTGTCTAGTAGGGACACTGAAGAGATCCTAGGGGTAAACCTACGATCTCCCATCCACTCATCAAGATTTTTCTTGAAGAGGGTCATTGAGGGACTCTGCCTAACATGGATTGGGATTTTGTTCCAGAGTGAGGGGAGCCTCTGGGATATGAATCTGTCCCTCCAGCATGTCCTATTTATTTCTGTGCTGAGGTTTAAGTCCCTGGAGCGTGTAGCTCTAAGGGATTTGGATTTCCTGAGGTGGAGCATGTCTATTAATTCTGGGTTGCACATGGCTTTATACGTCAGGCACAGATCGCCTCTGAGTAGGCGGTAAGCAACTGAGTAGAGCTGGAGTTTCTTTAGCCTGACTGCATAGGGCATCTGTCTGAGTCCCTTGATCCTTTTGGTGAGGTACTTTTGGGGTCTTTACAGTTGCTGCAGCTGTCTGGTAAGGTACATCCCAAATGGGGCATTGTATTCAATTATGGGCCTGATGAGTGATGAGTAGAGGGGCACAATGACCTCTCTTGATCTAGATGTGAACCCTTTCGTGATAAGGTGGGCTATATAGAAGGTCTTTCTAACCACTTTGGCAATGTGATTGTCAAAGGAGAGATTGCTATCTACTTGGGTCCCCAAATCCCTAATTACTTCTTCCGTACTTAATGCATTACCACCTATGTGGTAATTTGTGGGCACTTTGTTTTTCCCAAAGGGGATGACTATGCACTTTTTGGCATTTAGCTTTAGGCCATGGCTCTGGCACCATTTATCAGTCTCTGTGAGACCCTTTTGGAGGATGCTTGTGTCAGTCGGCGAGTCGATTATGGCACCCAGTTTGCAGTCATCTGCAAACTTGGTCAGCCATAGTCCTCCCGTGTTAGCCTGTACCTCAGAGAAATATATACCGAACAAGAGAGGTCCCAGGACTGAGCCTTGTGGGACGCCACTTGTAACTGGTTTAGAGTCTGACATGGCACCTGCAATTCTGACCATGTGGGTTCTATCCCTGAGCCAGTTTTCAACCCATCTTGTGACATAAGGGTTGATATTTAATCTGGTGAGCTTATTTATGATGCCTGAGTGGGATGTTGTGTCGAAGGCCTTTGCGAGGTCCAGGTAGGCTGTGTGGACTACCGTCCCTTCATCTGTGGCCTTGGTGACTGTTTCTAAGAAGTCGACCAGGTTCAAGAGGCAAGATCTGCCCTTAACAAAGCCGAATTGGGTAGGATCCAGTGTTTGGAGGTTCCTAATGTCTTTGTTTATGAGTTTCATGATGATACGTTCCATAGCTTTACAGACCAGGCTAGTCAGGCTTATAGGGCGATAGTTTCCGGGGTCCGTTATGGCACCACCTTTGTGGAGTGGGACCACTGTTGCTGTACGCCATTCCTTGGGTACATATCCTGTAGTAAGGCTGATATTGAACAGTGACTTTATGTAAGGGTTCAGTTCTTCTTGGAGTTTGTGTAAGACGCAGCCCAGGACACCGTCTGGTCCCATTGATGCTGTGTTTTTTGCTTTGGAGAGGGCAGCTCTCACCTGTGCATCTGTGATGTCAGGGAGGCTACACTCTGTTGGGATAGACATTTACTCTTTTGGGGGGGAAGGGGGGGGAGTTTGCACTGAACCTGTCTGCCAGGATGTTGGCAACGTCTGTGGGTTCAGTGTATTTTTTGTCATTTTGAACTAACTCAGAGCATATCTGGGAGTTGCCAATCTGGTTCCTGACATAACTAAAGAAGGCCTTGTGATTATCTTTAGCGTCTTGTGCAATTTTTCTTTCAAAGCTGGCCTTAGATGATTTTATGAGGGATCGTAGATGTTCATCGTGTTACCCTGCTGCAGTCATCACACTTGGGTTATCCTGTCGTCAGGCGGTCCCGCAGTCGGCCGGAATTCCAAAGTCTTGGACCGGCGTCGGTTGCTGTCGCCTCTTCCCTGACGGCAGTGCGCCAGGGGTATATATAATGCAACCAACGCCATTTTCTTCAGTCTTTCTTGTAGCGCAGTGCCCGAAGCAGAAGCAGTTCGCAAGTGCCGGTCGGCCAACTCCTGAGATTTTCGAATTCAAATTTCAGACCGAAGTCTTTTATAAAGCCATTGGGGAAACGTTTCTTGCCTCAGACCGATGTCAGAAAAAGTTAACAATTGTATTTCTTGTGGGAAGCAAATACCTCATAAGGATTTTCATTCTTATTGCATACCTTGCCTAGGCCCAGACCACGACGTCACTACTTGTCGGTTTTGTGCTAGGTTTAATAAGCATACTATTAAAAGACGCTTTGATTTCACACCACACTACTTCGGTAGGAAATTTAACTACACCATGCCGTCGGAGCAAATACTGGATGCTCCCTTACAGCAGGATGTTCTTTTTGGAGTTAAAGCAGAAGAAGTTTTAAAGAAAATGGAGGATAAGGCAAAATCTATGCAGACAGTCAAAGATTTCCTACAGGTACAATCCCCTCGCTTCAGCAGAAACTGGCCAACAAAAATTGGTCCTTTCCAGCTACTGACAGACCACAGAGGGGTAAATACAGACGCCCAAGGGGCAGAGGACAACCACAAGCCCAGTATAAACCTCGCCAATGGGGCATTACAACACAGAAGGGAGGAGAAGACAGGTCTCAATCCACCAGAAGGCAAACTCAATGACTTGCACCTCATCTGGCCAAGCAATACTCTCTTGGCAGCCCCCCTTGGGGGGAAAACTCGCACTTTTTTCAGACAACTGGCACATTGTCACAAAGGACAAATGGGTCCTAGACATAATTTTACGAGGATACAGATTCCACTTTTACACCTTGCCAATGAAAAGAGAAATGCCAAACCTGCCACAAAATCAATGGGCAGAGGCACAAAAACAAATTACAGCTCTCATGGACATGAGAGCCATTCAACTGGTACCTACTCGAGAGCAAGGCCAAGGATTTTACTCAAGACTCTTTCTAGTGCCCAGAAAGGACAATGCCTGGAGACCAATTCTGGACCTTTCAACTCTAAACACTTAATTACAAGTACCCAAATTCAAGATGCTAACACTACAGCAGCTATTTCCCATGTTGGGCAAGGAAGCATGGCTAATAACGTTGGACCTCAAGGAGGCATACCTGCATGTCCCTATCAGACAAAGTTGCAGAAGATACCTCCGTTTCATTGCAGGTTCAACCCATTACCAATTCTCTGCACTGCCCTTTGGCTTATCTACTGCGCCCAGAGTCTTTACAAAATGCCTGACACCAGTAATTGCATACTGCAGACAAAGAGGAATTCAAATATATCCATACCTGGATGGCTGCCTCATCCAAGCAGAAAGCAAAGACATTCTCTTACATCATCTGGCCTTTGTAAAGCATCTACTAAACTGCCTGGGGTACACAGTAAACGAAAAGAAGTCAAAATTAGTACCCTCACAAATAATGACATTCCTGGGTGCCAGCTTGAATTCAACGGCCCAGAAGACTTATCTTATGCCAGACAAACAACTACAACTGACTCAATATTTCAAGACAATGGCAACAAAGACCCAATTAACTGCAAGAAAAATTCTGCAGGCCTTGGGCTTCATGGCATCTTGCGTACTAATACCATTTGCAAAGCTGCATATGAGGAAATTACAGTGGTACCTAAAAAACGTATGGTCTCAACACAGCCGCAGCTTGGACATAATGGTATCTCTCATTCCCTGCCTACAACAGGAATTTCTATGGTGGTCACAGGCATGTCACCTCAACAAGGGTCAGCTTTTCACCTTGCCCCCAGCCAGGCAAACTATCACAACAGATGCTTCAGATTACGCCTGGGGGGCACACATGGCAGGACAATGCATTCAAGGCCTATGGACTGCAGAACAAAGAAAACTGCACATAAACCAAAAAGAGATGCTAGCTGTACAGAAAGCTCTGACAGCCTTCAAGGATCTATTACATCCAGGACAACTTGCAATAAAGACGGACAACATCACAGTAATGTGGTACATAAACAAACAAGGGGGTACACATTCCTACCCTCTATGCAGGCAAGCAATGATCTTATGGAACACAGCTCTGGCTTACCAAGTTCAGTTACAAGCTCAATTCCTGCCAGGACAGAAAAACACATTGGCAGACGACCTCAGCAGAAACATCAAGGATCCTCGAGAGTGGAAACTAGATCCACAGATATTTGCAATGATAACTCAAAAATGGGGCTTTCCAGGCATAGACCTGTTTGCCAGTCCTCAAAACTATCAACTAACAAAATTTTGTACAAGGACATTTCACCATCAAGCCTGGAAAGTGGACTCACTCTCTTTCAGTTGGAAAAACCTGACAGTATATGCCTTCCCTCCATTGCCTCTCCTCTCAAAGGTTCTTCTGAAAGTTAAAAAGGAGAGACCACGAATGATTTTCATAGCCCCAGACTGGCCACGCCAGCACTGGTACCCGCTATTGAGAAATATGGCCCACAGCCCACCATGGATATTGCCTCAAATCCCCCATTTGCTCACACAACAAAACAATCAGATTCTTCACAGCCAGCTCAAAACTTTAAATCTGGCTGCATGGCAAATCAACTAAACATCCAACCAGCTCCTCTTTCCCAAGCCGTTCTGGATGTTATTTTGGAAGCCAGAAGGCCAAGCACCAGGAAGGCTTATTCGGACAAATGGAAAAGGTTTTGTGCCTGGAACCAAGCTAAAGGCCAAGACACAATTCAGCCTCACATGCCTCACATTCTACAGTATTTAGCTGAGATGTTGCACAAAGGACTTTCTTTTTCCTCCAATAAAATCCATGCTTCAGCTATTTCAGTTCACTACAACACGGATCCACCTTTATTTTCACATCCTCTTCTAAGGCAGTTCCTCAGAGGGGCAAAAAACATTAGACCACCCAGGAGAGCTCCTACACCAACATGGGACCTCAATTTTGTTCTGGAAAAACTAACGCTACCTCCCTTTGAACCAGGTTTCTCTGCAGATCTTAAGTTCCTATCATGGAAGACTGCCCTGCTCATAGCAATAACTTCAGCTAGAAGAGTCTCAGAGCTACAGGCACTAATGGCAGTGGAACCTTTCCTCATTTTTCATCGAGACAGACTTTCTCTACGAACTAATCCTTCCTTTATGCCTAAGGTGGTTTCCAGTGTGGCTTTAAATCAGACCATCCACTTACCCACCTTCTTCCCAAATCCACAGAACAAAGGTGAGAGACTCCTGCATTCCTTGGACATTCACAGGCAACTTCGTTACTACTTGGACAAAACTAAGGCTTTCAGAAAATCTGACCAACTCTTCGTATCCTATGCTACAGCTTCTCAAGGGAAGGCTATATTAAAGCAAACCATTTCTAAATGGATAGGTCATTGCATACGTTTCTGCTATATCCATTATGGGAAACCAGTCCCTGCTACCATTAGGTCCCACTCTACCAGAGCAACAGCTACCTCTACAGCCTTTCTTAGGGGGGTTCCAACCAAGGAGATTTTAGAAGCTGCAACTTGGAGTTCAGTACACACCTTTACCAAACACTATCACTTGCCTCTTTACTCTAAGACCAGGCAGGCTTCGCCACTGCAGTTCTGTAGGGCCTTATAGCCTCCACTAACCCTCTATGATACCTCCCCCCTTCCTTAGCTTTGGGATTCAACCCAAGTGTGATGACTGCAGCAGGGTAACACGATGAACATAGTACAGTTTTGTACCTACCATAAATGTAGATGTTCGAGTGTTCACCCTGCTGCAGTCCAGGTTACCCTCCCTCCATCCCCTCTGATCTACTGGCTAAGTCTCTTCTATGCCTTACTGATGTATTTGCTTATAGCTGAATGGATTTTGTGTTTGTGCAGAGGTTACTCCATTTGGTTCTAAATTCTGACCACCTTTTTGGGGAGCACCTGACATCTGGGGCAAGAAAAACTGAAGAAAATGGCATCAGTTGCATTATATATACCCCTGGCGCACTGACATCAGGGAAGAGGCGACAGCAACCGACGCCGGACCAAGACTTTGGAATTCCGGCCGACTGCGGGACCACCTGATGACAGGATAACCCAAGTGTGATGACTGCAGCAGGGTGAACACTCAAACATCTACATTTATGGTAGGTACAAAACTGTACTTTTCTTGCTAGTACTGATCAGAGATGCCTTCCCTTTTTGGGATTTTGCTCTATCATGTAGTAGCTTCCTCCTTCTGTTGTATAGCTTATTTATGTCTGGGGTCCAACAGACAGGTCTCCTGCCTTTGGAGGAGTGAGTCTTGGTTTTATTTGGGAATAGCACGATCCATGCATTCCTGTAGGTGACCATAGAATGTGTTTATAAAGGATTCTGCGGTTTGGGCCGTATTTTCCACTGGCCCGGGGGCACTGAAGGATTCCACCTCGGTTTTGAGAAGTGTGAAATTTGCTTTTGAGAAGTTCTTCACAGTGGTTTCCTTGGCTGGGGGTGGGGACGGGATATGGATGTCCAGTGAGATTAATTTATGGTCAGATCTTACCAATGAGGGGTATACCTCTGGTATGGAACATAGTCCCCATGTTGGTGATGATCAGGTCCAATATGTTTTCCCCTCCTGTGGGAGTGGTGACCAGTTGTTCCATAGCATTTGAGTTTATAAATTCTAGGAACCATTGGGCGAGGGTGTTGGGGCTTGAGTAGTGCTCCCAGTCTATGTTTGGGTAGTTGAAGTCACCCAATACAATGATGTTTGGAGAGACCTTCATATTCTCCAGTGTTCTCAGGAAAGCCGAGTGGGGTTCCTGAGTTTGTGAGGGTGGTCTGTAGCAGGCTACAAACTGAAAGGCAGTTTTGCCCACTGTTAGTTGCACATGGATGGTCTCCGATGCTTCGTGCAGTGCCACTAACCTGGAGGTGTGGGAATCTTTGATGAATATGGATACTCCCCCTCCTTTTGTGGTTCGGTCCGAGTTTTGGGGCCGAAAGGCATGGTATGAGGTATAACCTGGTAGTGCTGGGGTGCTCTCGGGAGCCTTGAACCAGGTTTCTGTTACTGCACAGATATCAATATTCTCCATACTGGTTCTCCAGCTACCTTTCCACGCGCCAGCAGGCTGTACAATGGAAAGAGTCAACCTCCCCTTTCTTACCTACACCCACAGGAGTTCCCTAAGGATCAGTACTTGGCCCTCTGCTCTTCAACTTATTCATTAACAACTTTCACCTCTCCATCCCTGAAGCCTCAGTCATCCAATACGCAGATGACTCCACTATCATCTGCTCAGCCTCCTGCCCCTCCAAACTTCTACTTAATACCCAAACAGCCTTCTCCAAAATTGAATCATGGATGCAATCACATCACTTGGCCCTAAATGCCAACAAAACAAAGCTAATGATATTTCCTCCCACTAAAACTTCCCAGTTCCACAAAGTCCAATTTTCCATCAAAAGCCACAATAACACCCCTCTTGAAATCGTTCCTAGTACCAAACTACTTGGCATTACCATAGATGAAAACCTAAAATTCAACTCCCACATCCTCTCAGCAATCAAAAAAACCCACCAGAAAATCGGCCTCCTCTACAGACACAACTACTACCTTACTCCATCTTCCCGTCATACCCTTGCATCTACCTTCCTTCTCCCCTCTTATTCTCCAACCTACAACTCGGACTCCGTGCTAAACTTGAGGCCTGTTACAACAAAATCTGCAAATTTGCAACCAATTCTAAGAACTCTTCCCATCACTGTCACTCCCTACACACCCTGAACTGGCTAGAACTCCACAACCACCTAAAGTACCTGCAACTTACAACAGCCCACAAACTCATCTTTAAACCAGCAGAATGCCCCTCTCTTGCTAAATCTGTAACACCCTACACACCTACCCATACCCTGAGATCCACAGGCCAAAACCTCCTGCATGTACACAAACCCATCCACCCAACTGGTAAACTTCTACTGTCCCAAACTATAGCCAAACTATGGAACAATCTCCCCACACCACTACGTAATATACCTAACCACAACTATTTCAAATCCATGCTTCTCTCCCATCTCTCCTCCAAATGGGAATGTCCTTCACATGCTCCCACCTAAAACTCCCACACTACTAACTCCACACCTAAATCATCATTTCTTTGCCTACTTTAACTTATTTCAGAGATCTTGCTCAGAACACCTTTTCATAAATCTTTTGCATGCATGCCTCTGGCCTACCTTACTCATATTCTCAAACTTTCATTG
>NC_056735.1:1715810872-1715980872 GCF_019279795.1 Protopterus annectens | reverse complement strand
ATATTCGTAACAGTTAGAGTGTTGCACAGTGCCTGGAAAGCTGCTGTTAAGGGCCACAGGGTTTCACACATCCTGAAACCAGGTTGAATCTGGAGGTGACAGTCATAGAAAGGGTACAGTGAATGAGAGCAGCAGAAGCAGTAATAAGGACAGCCGCATGTACCAGACCATTGTGCAGCACGTTGTGTAGTGTGTAATGTTGGTTGGGGAAAGGAAACAATGTGATTGTGTGCTTGTGCCTTGCCAGCTTCCTGTTTTGAATTTGCATATTTAGCATTGGGAAGCAATCAAGCAAGCTTTTCTGGAATCAAGGAGATTAGAAAAACTGTCACAAATTTGGAGCAGCTCCTTGCAAAAAGTGTAAATTGTTCTGCTCTTTGTCTAAAACATTTTCACTGCCTTCCAGACCAACTAGGGTGTTTGGGTGAGTGTGTTTGTGTTTGTGGGACAATGATCTCTTATTATCTCCAGTAAATATCCAGTGATCAACAGCTAATATTCGACCAAGAAAACCAGTGAGCGACAAAGGATCGAAAAAACATAAAAAAAGGTTTCTTTTGCAGTTTTACAGAGGAAAATCCACTTCCCCTCACCCTGTTAATTTATATGTACCAGTTTAGAGTTCACACAACGGCGAGGTAAGGGTGCTCTCCCTGATCTCCACTGTTACATGATCTGACAAGTAAAAACCTGGTAATTTTCAATAAGCTAAGTTTTGATCAGCTGTACCAGCTTTTTCACTTGTCAGTGAGAAGTTCTATTCCAATGCACGTGCACACACACACACACACACACACACACACACATACATGTATATATATATATATATATATATATATATATATATATATATATATATATATATATATGTGTGTGTGTATATCTACGTATGCATATATATATATATATATATATATATATATGTGTGTGTGTGTGTGTGTGTGTGTGTGTCTGTATAGACTTTAAGTATGTGTGTACATATATGTATACTCTGACCTGCTTGTATGTACAAGTACTCTTCTCCCACTAGAAAACACCCAGTTTCACCCATTTGCTCCTGAGTGGTGCTGTGCTGTGTTTTGTTCTAAGCTGACATTTCTCCAGTTGCCAATTTGATTCGGAGTACATTAATACTGAATGATGCGCAGTATGTCAAATCCTTGTCACTGACTATTGAATCCATGTCAGAGGATATGCATGCATATCAGTAGTTACAGCTAAAGTAAAAGCCACAAAGAAAAGGTATCACTTCTTAATGATTTTTTAAAGCATAATACTGCACATCTGGCATTTAGAGTGTGTTGTTAAGGCAAACTGTGATACTTTATAGACATAAATGTAGACATAAGTCATCACAGCATTTGTTTCAGTGGCAGGGGACAACAGTTCATCTTAGTTTGCCACCTGAAATCTGCTTTAAACTGAGTCATTGAAGAAATCCTCAGTAACTTAAAATGGGTGCCTGTCATTTTATCAACAACATTTTTATCGGGTGTGAGCTCAGAGTAGGTATATTTAAAGTTGGGTGGGTGTCCCTCCACATGGAGGCTGCTGAGGGTTTGCTTCCCTCGAAAAAAATAGTTATGTCCGTGGTTCAACAAAAGATGTTTCACTCCTTTTTCATTCAGTTGTCCTGCAGTTGATAAAAGAGCTGTCATTTGATTGATATGTTAAAGATCACATGCAGGAAAGTATGTGACACACACACACACACACACACACACACACACACACACACACACACACACACACACACACACACACACACACACACACACACACTGACCCTTTCCTTACCCACTTCCATGATGCAAAGGACCCCTAAATAATCGAACAAAGACAGCTGTGGGCTAAATCCAGCATTACCCAGACACAAGTCATTTATTGCTATTTTATGATGACACTTTTTAAGAAAAAAAGTTTTAACATTTTCTAAATAACGTTATTGTATAAACAAGCATTTAATGTTTTTCCCCAGCTTCTCCTGTGAGGGGAATATCGGAGGCATGTACTACATACGTGTTCAGCACGTATGTGCTGATGCTCACACACTACACTGTGCAGAATTCAGTACATCTTAAAGATTATCTCATTTAACATACTGCATGAACAACAATCATATGTTACTAACTGCTATACTTTTAACTGTATGTCTAAACCACCCTGCTTATGTAAATATCTTATGCAATCATATGTTATTATCTGCTATATTTTATAACTGTATGACTAAACCACAATGCTCATGTAAATGTTCTGGAGCTTTTTTCTCCGGGACTCCGCTGAAAACAGACAGATCTGTACAGTCGGACCTCCCCGGTAAACAAATGTAAAATAAAATAAATAAAAATAAATAATTGTCTGTAAACAAGATCACAATATTCCTTCAGTATCTCTCTCTGTCTACCAGTTTTCCATTCCAATAAAGGATAACACTCCCCCAAAATGATTTAATCACATTTTTGATGTCTGTAGTACAAATGTACCCACATCACACTAAATGGTTATCATTTGCTATGGCATGGTAGAAATGTTTTTCTAGAAAGATTCATTTGACAGTCAAGGTTTTCACCTCCAGTAAGTGATTTTGTGAGACAACAGTACAGTACTGAGAAGCACATGTGGCTGCCACCACCTTAAATAAGAGTACCTTGTTTTCCTACATTATAACCTTTGGCAGGAGTGTCAGTCTGTCTTTTGCAGTAACAGCCTTTGATGTTTGCTAGTGTCTTTCTGTTCCACAGCATTTATGTTGAATGTGAATGTTATTTACGTGTATATGTATGCATTCATTCATTCATTCATGCATTCATTTATTTGTTGTTCAGACTTAGAATTGTAATATCCAAACCACATTTCGTAGCCGAGATGGTTTGGCATCTGTGATAGATTACACACATCTAAATGAATAACTGCAATCAGTGCACAGATTTCAAACCTTTTATTGATCCTGTAGCTAGATGTAGCTGTGTCTCCAAGCCTGCATGGTGTTGCAGATAGTGTGAGAAACAACAGAAGGAAATAATGCAGGATTTCACAAAAAAAAAACTGCTCAAGGGTGCAAAGAAACTACAGAGATAGCTTCAGGCAGAAATCAGTGAGGGTATTCCTTTAATTGTTTTCGTTGTATATACTATTCTTGAAGGAGTACGTAAACAACTTCTGGGTAGAGTTGTCTTGTTATTGTCTTACCTTGTCTTTGTGTTTCCATTGTGTTGCTGTAAAAGTTTTATCTTCATTATTAACCTGAGTTAGCAATCCTTTTGTAGTTTTTTTTTTCACTTTGCCCCAATTTTGCTGTTCTCTTTTGCTTTGTCTGCATTTAATAATTCTCAAATGTTGGTGACTGGGTAGTCTAATGATATATTCTCATATTTATTTACAGAAGACACTTTGTGAAACAGCTACACCCATATGCAATAAAGTACAACTGTAGGTCTTCCAAGTATTAGCTTTAAGTTGGCTTATTGCATATTGCAGTAGATACATATGGTAAACATACTATGTAGCACCCCGGCAAAATGTTGAGTTCACCTAAAGCTGTCTTATCTAGATAATTTGCCGCAGTGTTTTTTTAAACGAGAAACATCTTTATTAAATTATCACTTATGACATAGGCAATCGCACATTTATATAAATGAAAACAAACCGTATTGACATAATCCCATCTACATGCATTTTACATCACAAACCATATTGACATAATCCTAGTTGCAAACATTATACATCACTTGTAATCTACCCAATCATTGTCAGTCAAACATTATATAGCTCATTCGAGTCCTTCCTTCTTTTAAACTTCATTCCTCCCCTGCATGTATTGTTCCCAAAATTCCCATTTTTCCTATGTAATTTGCTCCTATCCTTTTAAAGATCCCAGTTCCAGTTGTTTATCTCTGTTACAATATTCACTACTTCTAGTACAGTTGGTTTTAGACTTTGATTTCCATTTTCTAGTAATTGCTTTTTTGGCAGTCACCACAATTAGACTCAGCAAGACCATACTATGTATAGGCAATTCTGATTCTGTATCATAGCTTAAAAGAATAATTTCCCCAGTTACACCAATTTGTTCACCCACAGAGTAGTCTGCAGGGAATCATTAAAGTCTGCCAATTCATTATACTCCCAGAAAATATATTACCAATTGCTTCTTTCTTCCCCATCACACCTCCCAACATTTGCTATCTACCTGAGGAAAAAGTCTCTGTGGAGTCTTCTTGGGGTATGAAAATATCTATGCAGACATTTCCAAGCAAATATCTTAAATTTTCTAGATTTTGTTGCATATCCGGGAGACGTACATATATCCCCCCCATTGTTTCTTACTCAATTGCTTATCCAGTCTCTCTTCCCAATCCTGATTGATTCTTATAGTTATCATGCAATATTTTATATGCTCTACTAATTATTCCTTTTTTAATGGCAGCATGTGTTCTAGATTCTACTAAAAACTATACCAGTGCTGGTCTTTTATTTAGAGGACACCTTATTTTTTTCTCTTTCTCTTTGCCTGTACTCTGATATGAATCCTTGATAGAGAAGGCAGTCTCTAGCCTGCAGTACAAATAAATTATTGGCGTCTTCCCATTCTGTTACCATTCCCTGTTAGTTATTTGCTCCCAATACCTTGGTTCCTTTGCCAGTTTTCTCCAGTAAATTTCAATGCCCTCTTGCCTATTTTCAGTATCCCTAATTGCAGTAATCCCTATTGGAGAATAACCTTCCTCCATTCCCATGTTGTCTTAGTTCTTAGGATAAAAAGATTGAGAAATGAGACAAGCAAATTGTATTCTCCCATGGTAGGCACAAAAGAGTCACACAGTAATCTTGTCTGTGGCACTGCTTTCTTTTCTTTTGGTAAAGTAATTTTGAGTTCAGAGTAAGAATGTATCACAAAGTAGTGTTTCCAAAATACAACAACAAGAACTATCGGTGGTATCAGATGCCTTTGGGAAATCCATCATGTTGGCTCCTGCAGAAAGCCGAAAGCCCCATTTCTTGGAGTTTGGCTTGCTTGCTAAGCAGAAGTACATTTTTGAATCCATATTAAGTGTCTAAAAGTCTGTAGCTGTCAAGGTAATCCATTGCCAACCGGTACTGTGCTTGTTAATGCTTATTTTTTTTAAAATGTGTCAGTGCTTGGTAAGAGAATTAGTAAGTGTTGTGTTTCATCACAACATCTTGATGTGATATTAATTTATATACAAAAATTGTCAACTTTCCTTTGTCTTCTTCCAAAGGTGAAACTGTAAGAGACATCTTAATTCCTGACTGTTTTAGACACAGTATTTTAACTGCCAAGTCAGTGTTAACTGTCCAACTCAAAGAATCTCATGGATACTGTTTGCATTGTTTGTCCCTTTGTGGGAAAGGCTAAATTGTTAAATGCTGGGTCATGAATTTGTTCTACCACAGGTGTTAGTTGCATGATTAATTGAAGCGGGAATAAAAGATAATGACAGTGATAGCACATGCGGTCAGAATGAAAATACAGGAGTGTAACTATGCGTGAAACTAAAATGAAAGTTTATTGTATCTTCTTTTCATTATGTTTCTCAGCACGAGTCTAATTCTCTTCATTTAAATTTACTGCATTAGAAGGCATCATTAATTTAAAATGAGAGGAACTTAATTCATGTTTCTTGTTTTATGTTTTGAAGTATAATACCAAGTGTGTTACAGTAATACACTTCAAACTTAATTGAGGCTATTAATTGTAACCTCATTACTCACTGAGATATTTTAATTTAGTTTTGTATATAATATGGATCATGTCTGGTAGACTGCCTTAGTAATAAATCTTTAATATAATACATTACTTATTAAACTGTGTAACTGCGGTGGTGGTGCTGCGGTAGCGTTGTCGCCTCACAGTTAGATGTTGCCCGTTCGATTCTCAGTTAGAGTGTCTTCTATGTGTCGACATGCGTGAATGGGCGTTCCTTCGTTGAAGGTTGTGCGTTAGGCCCGGCAAGCCAGCACGTAAAAACCTACTGCCAGTCATTAGCAGACTGGAGTTCCGCTGTGGCGACCCCTAACTGGGAAAAGCTGAAAGACACAAACTTATTAAACTGTGTCCCTTAAAAGTTGGGGAGTTAAGATGTGAGTAGTTTTCTGGACTTGGGTATACTTATAAACAAAATGTTTATTGTTGTACTGTTTGCAGTTTTTTATAAGTGAGAACAGAGATGTGCCAGTAGTTAGACACACTATCTACAAAATGTGTCTTATATACTGGCAGAACTAGAGTACTGTTCTGTAAGGATGTGAGGCATGCTGTATGTAGGGATAACAGATTACAAGGATGTTGTCTACCTCTGGTATATGTTTAGGATATGGACTGTTCACACCCTTTGAACCCAACCTTCATGATGCCAAGCAATAGCCCATGTATTTCTTTAGAATGGCTTCATTAAACTGAAAAAGAGGGAGCTCAGAAATGTTAATGCTACTGTCCTAAAACAGAGAGACCAAAAGAAGGCTAGTGTTTATGTCACCGGTATGTTTTCAAACGTACTGAGTAAGGATAAAGATTCCCACAGCCCCTGATGAGCCATCTGTAGAACTCTTCAGGTGTCCAAAAATGGCCTTTCTTTCAAATTCATTTATGGACCCAGGTATTTTCATTTTTAACTATTTCCTTTTCCATAAGACATTAGATGCCTGCAGTTTGAACTTAAATCAGTCAAAGCCTGAAGTGGATCACTGCTGAGCCCTTGTAGATATGAAATAATGGAACAAGACCAGCAGCTGTGTTTTGGTTTCTCTGTTTCTTTCGTTGTTATAGGTATGAAAATAAGCAGGTTCCATGGACGTCATCCTTTAATACAGCCGTCATCAGTAAGTCTGTGAATGGCACGTGCTGCAGTGTGACTGCTAACAGAACTCTTTAAGTACAGACAAAAGGTATTCACTTTGGGTTCTGCATTTATAGGTGCATCAAGATGCAGTTGTCTGTGGCAACTTTCGGTGGAAAGAATGCATTTCTACAATATTGTGTGTGAGACAAGCAGCAGGCTCAGATGAAGTCATGGCATATATGATCAAGAGTGAGTTAGAGGAGAAATGGCTCATGAAAGTACTTGTATAAGTATGGAGAGAAATGTGTGTCCAGATGACTGGAGAATAAGCATTCTATCGCAATTCAAAGTGAGCATTCACCACCGTTGGCAGAGTAGAGGTACTAAACTCCTGCCACACTGCATCAAATGTTGGAGAGGGTGATCAATAAGTATGCAGATGAGAGATGAGTAGTTTAAATCCAGGTCAGGATGCAGCACAACAGGCACAGGGTCTGCAGTGATACAGATAGTGCAGAAAACGCTATAGATGGGGAAAGAGTCCAACTTCTTATTCCTGGACTTGGAGAAAGCATATGACAAGGTCCCATGAAAGATGCTTTGGACAGTCCTGCAGAAGCTAAATATAATGTTTTGACCACTCTGTCTCACTCCAGACGCTAGGTCTCTTTTGCTGCATCCTGATATGAATTCAAACTACTCATCTCCCATCTTATGTCAGTCACCCTCTCCAGCACTTTCATGCAGTGTCACAGGAGTTTAATACCTCTACACTGCCAGCAGTGGCAGTTCTCTGCTTTGCTGTTGTAAAATGGCAGTAGAATTGGTGCCGGTTATGTAGAAGGACCCGGTGACACAAGTATGTATAGTGTTCAGAGTCACAGAGGAGGAGTGGGTGTGCATCAGGGTTCAGCTCTGAGCCCCTGCTGTTCATACTGGCAATGGACTACATTAGCAAACATATTGGAGGGGACAGATCAGCATGCTGTATGCACACGATGTGGCAGTGCAAGCAGACTCTGAACAGGAACGTCAGCAAATGATAGAGTCATGGAATGCAAAACTGAGGGTCCTTGGGATGAAACTGAGTGCAGACAAGGTAGTTATTATGGCAGCAAATCACAAAATCAGAAGAGGCTCAAAACTAAGATAGAAATAAAATAATGGAACAAATTAGCAGCTTTAGTATTTGAGAGGAGTGTTTTATTAGAAGACAAGTCTGAATGCGGAGGTCAAAGCTAGAGGCATAGAGTGGTCAGGAGTGGTGTGTGGCACAAGAATGCCAAGGAAGTTGAAAAGTTAGCTGAACAAAACTGTGGTGCGACCAGTGCTACTATATATATATATATATATATATATATATATAGCAAGGAAAAACCGAGCTGAGCTAGAGTTTTCATCGTTTGATAAAGTAAAACTCCTGTAATGAAGATCTGTGGGGTGTATATGTAGAGGACTCCTTAAGGACATTGTGTTTCATCTCTTGATTAAAGATACATTTCCCAGGTTAGCTGAGAGCAGGTGGCACTCATATACTATAGCAAGTGCTCTCAGCATATATTGTTCTATCCAGGGAAAAGTAGAATTAAAGCTTTAAAAGTTCACTTCCAGCTTGCCAAGTATCTGTTCAAGTGTTCTTAGCTGCCATATGTGTATTGTCAGACATAATTTCATGTGTTACCACAGAGAACAGAGGGATGTGCTGCCACAGAAAGAATCAGGAATGATTTCAGCACTTTAGTAAAAAGCAGCAATGTTTGTAGTGATGAAGGCCAGTGCTTTTGTTCCAAGTCTAAAGAATTTTTGCACAAAAGCTACTTCCTTTCTGTATAGCTTCAGCTATTCTTCAGTAAGAGCTTAAGACGGCACCTTGTGCTTCCTTCCTTCCTTCCTTGGAATGGTAGCATTATGTTGACATCCATTAACAACAGCGGCCTGTCAGGAGTACTTGTGCGAGCTGAGCACAGCAAGGGGCACTAAGCTCTTTGACCACTGCTGAACATGTTACCCAGTAACAGTAGTTATTAATCCCAAAATCTAGCACTTTAGAATAATAGATGCTTTATCACTTGAATGTATCTGTCCCTGTTTAACAGCTATGCTGAGAGATTGAGAGAAAGGGAGCTTGAGATATCTCTTTGAATCTTAACACTTATCATCAGTCGAAGAAAAAGGATTTTAAAAGTGAAAGATAGCAAAACTTAATCAAAACTAAGATGTGTGACATAATTAAAATGCTTAAATTCTGAAAACTACAGTGCTAGAGTCTAACACTGAGTAAATTTTCAGCTTTTGAAAGACCAGCAATATAATGGCAAGTGTGTGTATATTGTCTGTATTAAATTGATTTGGTTATAAAAGATTTCATACCTTTGCACCACATCAAGTAGTGCACAAAGTGCTGAACATTTTCGCAGCACTGGGAAAAGCGTCTGGTAGCAGATTTTGCTGGTGAAAAAGCTTTTCATATCAGTGCTTTCCTTATGATCATGCCACTGAGCTTAAAAGTAATCTTTAAACTCGGTGACATCATGGTAGTAGTGAAAGTGTGAAGTGTACCCATAGACTTTAATGGGCGCACTGCCATGCATGCACAGAGGTGCACCTTTTAAAGTCTGTAGATGGAGTGCTCGCTCTGCCTACAGTGATGTCAGCCTGAACCACGCTAGATTTAGTTGGGAGATGCTTTAATAAAATGCTTATGAAGCTTTTTATTGAAAATTGGCCCAAATAACTACTAAATTAGAACAATGCAAATGCATTGCAGCACTTAACTCATTTGATGCCGCAATGCACATACAACCATGAGCAAATGACTTTAAGTCTCTGTTATGGCAGACATTTCCAGCCAGCAGCAGCAGTATCGAGAGATACAGGCATGTAGCAGTTTGCACCACCCATACACACACGCATACTTATGTATGTTGAAGTGTTGTTGCCATCATCTTCTGTAATTTACAAAAGTATTATTGGTACTGCATTCCTTTAGACAACTAATGTCTATTAGTTCGTGAAAACAGTGCAGAAGATGGAACTTAAATGCCATTTGAAATGAAGGTGATTCCTTCAGTTACTTTGATTAGCTGTGTGTAAGGAAGGCTGTAACAAAGAATTTAATTTAGTCATAGTGCTGATGGCATTCATAGCTACTTATGATAACGTCTTCCATCTCCACATTTCTTGTGCACATTATAGCGTGCGCACGCGCACACACACACACACACACACACGCATATATATATATATATATATATATATATATATATATATATATATGTATATATGTGTGTGTGTGTGTGTGTGTATGTATGTGTCAAGATCGAAAGCCATGGTTCAGATGGACCACTTGTGCCAATGTTGTCTTTTTGTCTGCCAAATGGTGAGGATGCCTTGTACTCTTCTTTGTAACTGATTAACCTCTCCTGCCCTAACTTGAAAATCTCTCTAAATCTACCAGCTTTAGTTGGAGTCTGTTTTTTTTTCGTCCATGAGCCTCTTTTAGTGTCTTTACTACATGTACCACTGAGTGAGACATTTTGTATTTTCAGAAAGAGTCCCTTTGTTCATATGCAGCTTTTTTTCTTCAACTTGTGTTACCTGCTTGGACTTTGATTCCCTTAAGATATTTCAAAATATGTGTCAAGTATCCTCTCTCTCTATTCTCCTTTAAGTGTTTACATGTTAGGTTCCATTCAGCTTTCCTCATAAGGTGTCTTGTACATTGTACCTCCCTGGTGCCATCTTGTATTGTCTATGTCTTATGACCTTCCAGAAATGGACCTGAAGAACTGTACAGATTATTTAAGATAGCAATTCACTCGTTACATGTATGGGGGAATAATAATCTCCCTAATTCTACTGAATATGTGCTTCCAAGAATCGCTGAAGCATTTCTTACCACTTGTCTTATAGTAACTTTCCACATATAAGTTATGTGAAAGAAGGGGGGAAAAAAAGGTATTTTCCACTTCTGTATTTTTGTTGCTTCTGGAACTTCAGTCTTCCCCTTCAGTAAAATGTATTTTAAATTCTTCTTGGTGGTGAATTTCCTTGTATTTTTTTTTTCTCATGAAGTCCAAGCTGCAGTATTTTAATTAATTCCAGTATCTTATCCTTTGCATTTTGGCTTGTGTAATGATTCTGTTACATTGTTTAGTGTTACAAGGAAATGCTTAGATAACTATTGTAGGGGGAGTTGGTCTAAGTATTGGTATTCTGCATAACCTCCCTAGTAACTCCAGTTCCATACTTCAGAAGGATAGATAGGGAGGGGAGAAGTGGGCAGCTGCCCAGGGTGCAAAGTATTAGAGGGGTGGAGTTTGCTGATCTCGGTTGTTCTTTAATGCAGACCAGGTTTTAAAAGCTACTATTTCATTTGCAGTTAAACCTGAGTGCTGTAGCGCTTCCTGTGTGGTTTAAACTGTAGCAACAATTTAAATTTAACATTTCTTATTATTTTGTAACTAAAACAAAAGTGCTGTAGCACTCTCCATGCAGATGTTGTAGCAAGCAGTTTGCTATAGTTGAAAAGTAAAAAAATATATTTTTTAACTAAAATCTGAGCACTGTAGCGCTCTGTGCATGGTGTTTTTTTTTGTCTTCCCTAGAAGAGCTGAGGTGGGTGGGACACTACTTTGTGGGACAGCACAGTGCGCAAGTTGAATCAGCTATGCCTTTGCTATACTGTAGACAGTTTGCCATTACTGAATGTGATCTGCTACACAACTTAAGTTACCACCTTGTTGCCTGTACAAATACTTTGTGTAGTCTTATATTAGTAGTCTTGCTAAAACATAGATAGCTTGTTCCACACACCTGCCTGGGGTAAGTACTTGGCTTAGCTACTCAAAGAATGTTAATGGATGTCAATGAAATTATACATGCATTGAGAATGCATGCTGTCCAGTTTGGCCCCGTGGCCTCTGCTATTAAACTTCAGGTGAAATTTGAACAGATCTCACTGCTTTTCTTAATATGGTGGTCAGAATTCATTGGATTTAGTTTTCCAATATTATCCTATGCCCACTCTTGAAAAGTAGATTTGGGTATGCCTTTCCATAGTGTGGTCATAGGGGGACTTAAATCCACTGACTTGTTAAAGAGTCTTGTAAAGTCTTGTAAGTAGCTTTACTAGATGTTCTTCGTGTTTCACTGTTGCAGTCATTGCATTTGGGTTATCTGCTTGTAGGTAGCCCTCAGTCGGCCTGATTAACAAAGTCTTGGGTCCTGCGTCAGTTGCTGTCCCTTCTTCCATGACGTCAGGTCGTCAGGGGAATAAAACATGCACCCGACGCCATTACATCAGTCTTTCTTGCCGTGCGGTGCCCGAAGCAGAAGCAGTTGGCAAGTGCCGGTCGGCCAACTCCTGAAATTTTCATTTTCGAGTTTCAGAACCAAAGTCTTCAACTAAAGCTAAGTACCCCATTGGGGAAACATTTTCTTGCTCCTTACTGATGTCAGTAAAAGTTAATAATTGCATTACTTGTGGAAAGCAAATACCTCATCAAGATTTTCATTCGTACTGTATTCCTTGCCTAGGCGCTGACCACGATGTATCTTACTGTCGGTTTTGTGCTTTATATAATCCACGCACTATCTGTCGTCGGTATATTTTCGCCTCTAAATATTTCGGTTCTCGGTTTAATTATACAGAAATGTCGTTGGTTAGCCATCTGACTACTGGGATTCCGAAAAAATGCAAAGATAAAGACAGAGACAGGCCGCCAAGGTCCAAAACTGCCGACAACACTTCTCCTAAGCCAATCGCCAGTTCGCCGGTACTCAGTGAGGCGCTTTCATAGCCCCTGATACCCGCTACTTCCGATTCGCAGGCCTCTACTGAGAGCCATTCGGAGTCTGGTATGCCGCAAGATGCTTCAACTATGGAACCTGCAGATGTCTCTACCTTGGATGAGTCCGGAGCCGCTGTGCAGGCACTGGCGTCTGAGGGTGTATTCAGGCCTACGGACTTGCATATTAAACCGATGCCTCCTTCTTTAAATCTCGATCCATGTCTAAAAAAACGACATCCGGGCCACATGCTCAGGCCTCTGTGCCTAAAAAAACAAATGATAAGAATGGCTGGAGATCTAATAACTCTAATCAGGGGTAGCCAACCCCCCCCCCTTCTAAGAGGCCTAGGACTGAAGTTGATTATGAATCTTCTGATCAGGTTTCTGTTCTTTCTGATTCTTTTGATGATCTGGATTTGCCCTTATCTACTTATGAAGATTCTGATGCAGAGGACTATTCCCTCTGCTTCCCCTCCTGAGGATTTTTCTTTTGGGGAAACCTTACATACTCTAAGGGAGCATTTCCACTGGGAAAGCCAGGATTTTTCTGATTCAAAAAAGAGGCTTAGGGATTTCCTTCTCCTACCTCAGCATAGGCCTTTAGCTATTCCTCCTGTACTAGACATTGTTGATGATGCTTTTTCGGAATCTAGTTTGGCCCCTGATTCCCTGCTTCCTGCTCCCAGAAAACCCGACAGATACTACAGGGTCCCCAAGTCCCACAAGTTCCTTTTCAAAAATCCTATTGCAGATCCAGGGACTATTTCACAGGGGCCCCAAGGGCATTAAGGCTTCTACTGCTAAAAATCCTACCCCTTCTGATAGAGACTCCAGGGCGCTGGATAGATGGGGTAAGAAGGTTTACACTTCTGCAACCTTGGCTATTAGGGCTTTAAACTGCCAGTTTCATATGTTAAAGTATCAGCAACATGTTATTGGACTGCTTAAACAGAAAATGATGTTGATTCCTGACTGTGTGCAAAATAAAGAATTACAGGATTTAATGCATTCTGCTGAACATGTTGGAAAACATACTTTGCAATGTGGTTTGATTCATTAGAGGCCTCTTGCAGGGCTGCTGTTACTGGGTCATGCTTGGCTTAAGGAGCAATCTTTGCCTGATCATGTTAAAGCTAAATTGTTGGATGCTCCTTTAAATCAGGACCTTCTATTTGGCAACAAGGCTGAGAAAGTTCTTAAAAAGAAGGAAGATAAAGCTAAATCTATGCAAACTGTTAAAGATTTTTTACAAGTTCAGCCTCCTAGATTTAGTAGGCACTGACCCTCTAAGAATTTGTCCTTTCCAGCCCCTTCAAGGTCTTCTCAAACCAAACTCAGACACAGCAAAAACCCCAGGTTTCAGTCCCAGGGGACACACGCAACTAAGCAGTGGGGGGACTCCACTTCCAAATCTGGGAATAGTAAGACTCCCCCCTATGGTAAACTGTCACAATGACTTCCTTTTAAAATTTCCAAGCACTTATCAACTGACTGCCCCTTTGGGGGGAAAGATTGCTCTTCATGCAAAGGATTGGGAACTCATTACCCAGGACAAATGGGTTTTAAATATAGTGTCCCGGGGATACAAATTTCACTTCCACATGTTGCCAACACCAAGTGGGTGGCCAGACCTACACCAAATCAGTGGGCAGAGGCCCCAAAACAAGTACTTTCTCTCTTAAGCACGGGGGCTATTCAACTGGTACCAGAAGAGGAAAAGGGACAAGGTTTCTACTCAAGAATTTTCATGGTACCCAGAAAAGACAATTCATGGCGTCCTAGCCTGGACCTGTCTACTCTAAACACCTTTTTGGAGATTCCAAAATTCAAGATGCTGACTCTTCACCAATTACTTCCCATGCTAGGCAAAGATGCCTGGTTGGCAACACTAGATTTAAAAGAAGCATACCTGCACATCCCAATCAGGGAATCTTGCAGAAGATACCTACGCTTCAAAGCAGGCTACATGCACTATCAGTTCTCTGCACTGCCCTTTGGCTTATCTACTGTGCCCAGGGTATTCACAAAGTGCCTAGCGCCAGTTATTGCATTTTGAAGGCAAAGAAATATTCAAGTATATCCATACCTGGACGATTGTCTAATTCAGGCAGAAAGCCAGGACATACTTTTGAATCACCTGGCCTTTGTAACTTGTCTGGGGTACACCATAAACGAAAAGAAATCACACCTGGTACCCTGTCAACAAATTATATTCCTGGGAGCAAGCTTGAATACAACTTCCCAGATGGCTTACCTCACGCCAGAGAAACAAATTCATGTGACAACCTACTTCAAACAAGTGGCCACAAAAACCCTGCTGTCTGCAAGACAAATACTGCAGGCCTTGGGGTTCATGGCCTCCTGCATTCTTCTAATTCCATATGCAAAACTGCATATGAGGAAACTACAGTGGTATCTAAAAAGCCTATGGTGTCAACATTTTCAAGACCTAGAAACAATGATTCCTATCATACCTTGCCTACGCCTAGAGTTCCTTTGGTGGGCAGAGGTCTGTCGCCAAAACAAGGGACTACCTTTCATACCACCCCCTGCTGCCCAAACCCTAACAAAAGATGCATCAGACTATGCATGGCATGGGGGGCTCACCTGACAGGGAAGTGCATTCAGGGCAAATGGAACCCAAGTCAAATGCACTTGCATATCAATCAAAAAGAAATGTTAGCTGTACAGAATGCTCTGACAGCCTTCAAGGACCACATTCTTCCAGGACAACTAGTGGTAAAGATGGACAACACCACTGATGTTCTTCGTGTTTCACTGTTGCAGTCATTACATTTGGGTAATCTGCGGGCAGGTTGCCCTCAGTTGGCCTAAATTCCAAAGTCTTGGGTCCTGTGTCAGTCGCTGTATCCTCTTCCGTGATGTCAGGTCGTCAGAGGTATAAAACAAGCAGCCAATGCCATTTTCTTCAGTCTTTCTTGCCACGCGGTGCCCGAAGCAGAAGCAGTTCACAAGTGCCAGTCGGCCGACTCCTGAAATTATCGAATTCAAGTTTCAGAATCGAAGTCTTCACTAAAGCCAAGTACCCCATTGGGGAAACTTTTTTATTGCTCCATACCGATGTCAGTAAAAGTTAATAATTGCATTACTTGTGGGAAGCAAATACCTCATAAGGATTAACATTTATACTGTATTCCTTGCCTAGGCCCTGATCATAATGTGCCTAGCTGTCGGTTTTGTGCTGGATTTAACCAATGTACTATTAAGCGTCGGTATATCTTTGCCCCAAAATATTTTGGAAACAGATTCAACTATCCTGAAATGTAGTCGGATAGCAATCTGACTACCGGAGTAGACAAAAAACGCAAAGAAAAGGACAGAGACAGACCGTCGAGGTCCAAAACCGATGACGAAGCTTCTCCTAAGCCAGTCGCCAGTTCGCCGGTACTCAGTGAGGTGCTTTCGCAGCCCCTGATACTTGCTGCTTTCAAGTTGCAGGCCCCTACCGAGACCCATGTGGAGTCCAGCATGCCGCGAAATTCTCAAAAGTATTGTACCCATGGATGTCTCTCCCTTGGATTGGTCCGGAGCCGCTGAGCAGGCACCGGCTTCTGAGGGTGTATTCAGGCCACAACATTTTTATATAAAACTGATGCCAGCTTCAAAATCAAAGACAAAAGCAACTTCTAAAGCTAAAAAACCGACGCATGAGCCACGTGCACAGGCCTCTATGCCCAAAAAGCAGATGATCAAAATGGCTGAAGACCTAAATACCTTGATCAGGGGTTCCCAAGCCCCTCCTGATAAGAGTCCTAGGCAAGACACTGGTTATGAATCTTCAGATCAGGATTCTATTTCTTCTGATTCCTCTTCTGATCAGGAATTATCTATACCACCCTATGAGGATTGTGTTGCAGAGGAATCTATCCCATCTGCATCTCCTCCTGAAGATTATTCCTTTGGGGAAACCTTGCATACTTTGAGGGAGCATTTTCACTGGGAGAGTCAAGATTTCTCAGAATCAAAAAAAGAGGCTCAGGGATTTCCTTCTTCTCCCTCAGCATAGGCCTTTAGCCATACCTCCTGTTTTAGACATTGTGGATGATGTGTTTTCGGAGTCAAGCTTGACTCCAGACTCGTTCCCTCCAGCTCCTAGCAAGCCAGACAGATATTACAGGGTTACTGACTCACACAAATTTTTATTTAGAAACCCTGCTGCTGACCCTGAAACTATTTCACAGGGTCCAAAAGGTGTTAAGGCCTCAACAGCAAAAAATCCTACCCCCTCTGACAGAGATTCCAGGACACTGGATAGATGGGGAAAGAAGGTTTATACATCTGCAACCTTGGCGATTAGGGCCTTAAACAGCCATTTTCGTATCAACAACATGTTATGGGATTACTGAAACAGAAAATGATGTTGATTTCTGAATGTGCAGAAAATAAAGAATTGCAGGAATTATTGCATGCTGCAGAACAAGTTGGAGAGCATACTTTGCAGTATGGTTTTGATTCCTTAGAGGCCTCCTGCAGGATCTGTGATTAGGAGGCATGCCTGGTTAAAAGAGCAAAATTTGCCTGATCATGTTAAAGCTAAATTGCTGGATGCACCTTTACAGCATGATACTCTGTTTGGTATTAAGGCAGAAGAGGTTTTAAAGAAAATGGAAGACAAAGCTAAGTCTATGCAAACTGTAAAAGACTTCTTACAAGTGCAGCCACCAAGATTCTGCAGACACTGGCGTACAAAAAATTGGTCCTTTCCTGTGTCTGACAGAGCTCAACGGGGCAAATCCAGGTTCCCTAAAGGTTCTAGATACCATCACAGTATTCTTACAGGTCAAAGCAATGGGGTGCTTCTACCTCCAAATCTGGAAGAAATAAAGTGCAACCCTACAGTAAACAGTCTCAATGACGTCCCTCTGCCATCACCAAGCACTTATCTTTTGGCAGCACCCTTAGGGGGAAAATTAGCACTTTATGCTCAGAATTGGCAGTTAATAACCCAGGACATGTGGGTGGTAAACATAGTATCTCAGGGATACAGATTCCACTTCCACACTCTGCCAATTGCAAACGGTTGGCCAGATCTGCCAAAAAATCAATGGGCAGAGGCACAGAAACAGGTTACGTCCCTCATGGATATGGGGGCTATTCAGCTAGTACCAGAACAGGAAAAGGGACAAGGTTTTTATTCAAGACTGTTCTTGGTACCCAGAAAAGACAAGGCCTGGCGCCCAATACAGCATTTATCAAATTTGAACACATACCTGGGCATTCCAAAATTCAAAATGCTAACTTTGCAGCAGCTTCTGTCCATGCTGGGCAAGAACACTTGGCTGGTGACATTAGACCTAAAAGAGGCATACCTGCATATCCCAGTAAGGGAATCGTGCAGAAGATACCTCAGTTTCAAGGCTGGATTTATGCATTTCCAATTCTCTTCACTGCCCTTTGGCTTATCTACTGCACTCAGGGTCTTTAAAAAGTGCCTGGAATCAGTAATTCCATTTTGCAGACAAAGAGGTGTACAAATCTATCCTTACTTGGACAACTGTCTCATTCAAGCAGAGAACAAGGACATTCTTCTTCAGCATCTGGCATTTGTGAAAAGGCTTCTAACATGCCTAGGGTACACAATAAACAAAAATAAATCACAACTGGTACCCTCTCAAAAGATAATATTCCTGGGTGCAAGTCTGAATACAACTGCCCAGATGGCTTTCCTCACGCCAGACAAACAAAGGCAACTGACTACTTACTTCAAACTGATGGCAACAAAAACCCAGTTATCTGCAAGACAAACTCTGCAGGCTTTGGGGTTCATGGCATTCTGCATTTTACTGATTCCATATGCAAGACTGCATATGAGGAAACTACAGTGGTACCTAAAAAGTTTATGGAGTCAACATTGTCACAGTCTGGAAACAATGATTCCTCTCATTCCCTGCCTACAACAGGAGTTTCTATGGTGGGCAAAGGCATGTCACCAGAACATGGGACGGGCTTTCACTCTACCCCCTGCCAGCCAAACCTTAACAACAGACACGTCAGATTATGCTTGGGGGGCCCACCTGGTGGGAAGATGCATTCAGGGCATATGGACCCCAAAGCAAATGCATCTGCATATCAACCAGAAAGAGATGTTAGCTGTTCAAAATGCCCTGACAGCCTTCAAGGACTTACTTCATCCAGGACAACTACTGATAAAGACGGACAACACCATGGTTATGTGGTACATAAACAAGCAGGGGGGGCACGCACTCATACCCCCTTTGCAGACTAGCCATGGCACTGTGGGACACAGCCTTGACTTACCAAGTGCATCTTCAAGCTCAGTTCCTGCCAGGAAAGCAAAATACTCTGGCAGACGATTTAAGCAGAAACCTTATGGACCCTCACGAGTGGAAACTAGATCCACAAGTCTTCAGCATTATAACAAAGAAATGGGGGAGCTCGGACATAGACCTATTTGCCTCTCCTCGGAATTATCAACTGGAAAAATTCTGCACAAGGACTTATCACAGACAAGCATGGAAAGTGGACGCCCTATCCTTCAGTTGGAAAAACCTATCTGTTTACGCCTTTCCTCATCTGCCTCTTCTTCCCAAGGTCCTCCTAAAAGACAGACAAGAGAAGCCAAAGATGATACTAATTGCCTGGGACTGGCCCCGCCAATACTGGTACCCAATCCTAAGGAATATGTCTCAATTCCCAGCTTGGTATGTGCCTCAAGTACCTAACTTACTGTCCCAGCAAAACAATCAGATCCTGCACAATCAGCTCCAAACACTGAACCTGGCAGCATGGCTGATCATGTAGTTATTCAAACAACACCTCTCAGTGAAGCTGTGATGGATATCATTTTGGAAGCCAGAAGGCTTAGTACTAGAAAATCTTATGCTGATAAATGGAAGAGATTCTGTGCTTGGAACCAAGCACAAGGAACTGACACAGCAAAGCCAAATATTCCTCAGATTTTACAATACTTGACTAAGATGTTTGACAAAGGCCTATCTTTTTCATCAATAAAAATCCATGCCTCTGCCATCTCAGCTGATTACAACACAGAGCCACCAGTCTTTTCTCATCCTTTACTAAAGCAATATCTTAGAGGGGCCAAAAATGTAAGGCCTCCCAGAAGATCACCAGTTCCTGCATGGAACCTCAATTATGTGTTGGAAAAGCTCACCCTGCCTCCATGTGAACCAGCTGCTACAGTAGATCTAAAGTTCTTATCATGGAAAACAGCTCTACTCCTGGCAATTACTTCAGCAAGAAGGGTCTCAGAGCCACAGGCCCTCATGGCTGTGGAGCCTTTCATCATATTTTACCCAGACAGGGTGTGCCTCAGGACCAATCCTTCATTTATGCCTAAGGTGGTTTCCAGTGTGGCTCTTAACCAAACTATTCATCTGCCAACTTTTTATCCAAATCCGCAGAACAAGGGGGAGCAGATTCTGCATTCCTTGGACGTGCACAGACAACTAAGATTCTACTTGAGCAGGACTAAAGCTCTAAGAAAAACTGAGCAGTTACTAGTGACATTTGCTGCAGGATCAGAGGGGAAGGCTATTTCAAAGCAGACTATTTCAAAGTGGATAAGCCACTGCATTCGTTTCTGCTACTTACACCATGGCAAACCGGTGCCCAAGGGCATTAGGTCTCATTCCACCAGGGCGGTAGCTACATCAGCAGCTTTTCTCAGAGGGGTACCAAACAAAGACATTCTAGAGGCTGCTACTTGGAGTTCTATTCACACTTTTACAAAGGATTATCATTTGCCTCTCTACTCTAAATTCAGGGCAGGCTTTGCCACTGCAGTTCTGCAGGGCCTTATAGCCGCCCCTAATGCAGTTTAGCTCCAGCCTCCCATCCATAGCTTTAGGATTCTACCCAAATGTAATGACTGCAACAGTGAAAATGAAGAACATAGTACAGTTGTGTACACTTACTATAAATGTAGATGTTCGAGTGTATTCACTGTTGCAGTCCAGGTTACCCGCCCGCCATCCCCCTTTTATTCTAAAGTTTTCTCTTTCCTTCACTGTCTTCTACAACCTTTGTGGTGTATTTGCTTGTAGATGAAGGTAAAGTTTGTATTGTTGCATGTATATATAGCTTATATATATATATTTTCTACCCATTTGGGGGGCACCTGACATCTGGGGCAAGAAAAACTAAAGAAAATGGCATTGGCTGCTTCTTTTATACCCCTGACGACCTGACGTCATGGAAGAGGAGACAGCAACCGATGCAGGACCCAAGACTTTGGAATTCAGGCCGACTGAGGGCAACCTGCCAGCAGATTACCCAAATATAATGACTGCAACTGTGAATACACTCGAACATCTACATTTATGGTAAGTGTACACAACTGTACTTTATGTGGTACATAAACACGCAGGGGGGTACACATTCCTACCCCCTCTGCAGACTAGCCATGGCATTGTGGAACACAGCCTTGAGCTACCAAGTGCACCTACAAGCTCAATTCCTGCCAGGAAAATTAAATACACTGGCAGACGGACTAAGCAGAAACCTCATGGACTCACACGAGTGGAAACTGGAACCAAGGATTTTCAACATGTTGACAAGCAAGTGGGGGAGCCCAGGTATAGACCTGTTTGCCTCTCCCCAGAACTACCAATTGGACAAATTTTGCACAAGGACTCCCCACAAACAAGCCAGGAAAGTGGATGCTATGTCCTTCAGCTGGAAAAACCTATCAGTCAATGCCATCCCCCCTCTGCCTCTGCTATCCAAAGTACTACTAAAAATCAAACAGGACAAACCAAGGATGATTTTGATTGCTCCAGACTGGCCGCGCCAACACTGGTACCCCCTCCTGCACAGTGTGTCATGGTTATCTCCATGGCACCTGCCTCAGACTCCTTCCCTGCTGTCTCAGCAGGAGAACCAGATTCTGCACCCTCAGCATCTAACACTGAACCTTGCGCCTGGCTAATTACTTAATCTCTCCTTTACCATCCCTCAGCAAACCTGTGATGGATATCATTTTAGAGGCAAGGAGGCCTAGTACTAGAAAATCCTGTGCTGAAAAATAGAAAAGATTCTGTGCCTGGAACCAGTCTCAAGGGATGTGCACAGTAGCGCCCAATTTACCTCAGATTTTACAATACTTAACTGAGATGCTTCACAAGGGCCTGTCTTTTTCCTCCATTAAAATCCACGCCTCAGCCATTTCAGCTCATTATAACACAGAACCTCCCCTCTACTCTCATCCACTGCTCAAGCAGTTCCTCAGAGGGGCCAAACATTTGAGACCACCCAGGAGAGCTCCAACCCCAGCCTGGGACCTTAACTTTGTCTTGGAGAAACTCACTCTACCTCCTTTCGAGCCAGCTGCTACTGCAGACTTAACATTTCTTTCTTGGAAAACAGCTTTCCTTTTAGCAATCACTTCAGCTAGAAGGGTATCTGAATTACAGGCTCTTATGGCAGTGAAGCCTTTCATCATCTTTCATGCGGACAGGGTGTCCCTCAGAACCAGTCCATCCTTCATGCCCAAGGTGGTATCTAGTGTGGCTCTTAATCAGTCCATTCAGTTGCCAGCCTTTTTTCCCAATCCACAGAATAAAGGGGAACGGATTCTGCATTCCTTAGATGTGCACAGACAACTTAGATTCTACTTGGACAGGACTAAACCTCAAAGGAAATCTGAACAACTGCTGGTGGCATTCGCTGCAGGGGCAGAGGGGAAGGCTATTTCAAAGCAAACCATTTCTAAATAGATAAGCCATTGCATTATTTTCTGCTATAAGCACCATGGAAAACCTATCCCCAGGAGATCAGACCTCACTCCACCAGGGCTGCATCTACCTCTACAGCCTTTCCTCAGAGACGTCCCTACCAGGGACATCCTAGAAGCTGCTTCCTGGAGGTCTGTACATACTTTCACCAAGCATTATCATTTGCCAATTTTCTCTAAATCCAGAGCTGGCTTTGCCACTGCAGTCTTGCAGGGCCTTATAGCTGGCCCTAATGCTATCTAAATTCCTCCTCCCAACCATAGCTTTGGGAATCTGCCCAAATGTAATGACTGCAACAGTGAAACACGAAGAACATAGTACAGTTGTGTACACTTGCTATAAATGTAGATGTTAGAGTGTATTCACTGTTGCAGTCCTGGTTACCCTCCCTTCAGCCCCCTAACTTCTTTTGAATATACCTCTACTTTCCTTTACTATGCTTAACAGCCTTTTTGGTGTATTTGCTTTTTTGTTGGATGTATATCTTTATACTTTTATATTCAATTTCTTCTCATTAGGGGGGCACCTGACATCTGGGGCAAGAAAAACTGATGTAATGGCGTTGGCTGCATGTTTTATACCCCTGACAACCTGACATCATGGAAGAAGGGACAGCAACCAACGCAGGACCCAAGACTTTGTTAATCGGGCCGACTGAGGGCTACCTGCATGCAGATAACCCAAATGTAATGACTGCAACAGTGAATACACTAGAACATCTACATTTATGGTAAGTGTACACAACTGTACCTTTCTGCTTTAGTTGTTTTACACCTCTGGGATGAATATTTCCTTATGGATGCATCGTGTTATATATGTTCTTCATTTGTCAGAACATTCACATCAGCTGCTCTAACCAGAATATTTTTACTCTTTGGTTACAACTTTCACATCCTTTTTATGAAAATTATTTCTTCTTTTTACTTTTACCTGTTGTTCATTTCTTGTTCCCAAGTTGAAGCCTTTAGTGCACCTCTTCTGGTTTTCCTTTTCTCGTTTATATATTTGTACATGTTTTATATTCGTAATACTGCCTGCTGTTGTCTGCATTCTGAGCATTTGCTCTTCTGCTTGGTTTTGCAGATGTTCTTCATGTTTTACTGCTGGCAGGTTTCCCTCAGTCGGCCTGATTAACAAAGTCTTGGGTCCTGCGTCGGTTGCTGTCCCTTCTTCCATGACGTCAAGTCGTCAGGGGTATAAAACATGCATCCGACGCCATTACATCCGTCTTTCTTGCCGCGCGGTGCCGGAAGCAGAAGCAGTTCGCAAGTGCCGGTCAGCCGACTCCTGAAATTTTAATTTTCGAGTTTCAGAACTGAAGTCTTCAATTAAAAAGCTAAGTACCCCGTTGGGGAAACTTTTTCTTGCTCCTTACTGATGTCAGTAAAAGTTAATAATTGCATTACTTGTGGGAAGCAAATACCTCATAAGGATTTTCATTTGTACTGTATTCTTTGCCTAAGCCCTGACCACAACGTACCTTGCTGTCGGTTTTGTGCTAAATTTAATCAATGCACTATTAATCATCGGTATATTTGTGCTTCTAAATATTTTGGCTCACGCTTTAATTATCCAGAAATGCCATTGGTTAGCAATCTGACTACCGGAATTCCTAAAAAAACACAAAGAAAAAGACGGAGACAGGCCGTTGAGGTCCAAAACTGACGACAACGCTTCTCCTAAGCCAGTCGCCAGTTCGCCGGTACTCAGTGAGGCGCTTTCGCAGCCCCTGATACCCGCTACTTCTGATTCGCAGGCCTCTACTGAGACCCATTTGGAGTCCGGTATGCCGCAAGATGCTTCAATTATGGAACCCACGGATGTCTCTACCTTAGATGGGTCTGGAGCCGCTGTGCAGGCACTGGCTTCTGAGGGTGTTTTCAGGCCTACAGATTTGTATATTAGACCAACGCCATCTTCAAAACTAAAGCCAAAATCTAAATCTATGTCTAAAAAACCGATGCCTGGGCCACATGTGCAGGCCCCTTGCCTAAAAAACAAATGATCAAAATGGCTGAAGATTTAATTTCTCTGATCAGGGTTAGCCAACCCCCCCCCCCCCCTTCTAAGAGGCATAGGCAAGACATTGATTATGAATCTTCTGAACAGGATTCTATTTCTTCTGACTCTTCTAATGAACAGGATTTGTCTATACCTACTTATGAGGACTCTGATGCAGAAGATTCCATTCCTTCTGCTTCTCCCCCTGAGGATTTTTCTTTTGGGGAAACTTTACATACCTTACGGGAGCATTTCGGCTATACCTCCTGTCCTAGACATTGTTGATGATGTTTTTTCAGAATCTAGTATGGCTCCTGATTCTCTGCCTCCGGCTCCTTGTAAGCCAGACAAATACTACAGGGTTCCTGACTCCCAAAATTTCCTTTTCAAAAATCGTATTGCAGATCCTGAAACCATTTCTCAGGGTCCCAAGGGCATTAAGGCCTCTACTGCTAAAAATCCTACCCCTTCTGATAGAGATTCCAGGGCGCTTGATAAATGGGGTAAGAAGGTTTACACTTCTGCAACCTTGGCAATCAGGGCTTTAAACTGTCAATTTCATATGCTTAAATACCAGCAGCATATCATGGGACTGCTTAAACAGAAAATGATGTTAATTCCTGACTGTGTGGAAAATAAAGATTTGCAGGATTTATTGCATTCAACTGAACAAGTTTTAAAACATAATTTGCAATGTGGTTTTGATTCTTTGGAAGTATCTTGCAGGGCTGCTGTAAATGGCTCCGTGCTAAGAAGGCATGCTTGGCTCAAAGAGCAAACTCTGCCTGATCATGTTAAAGCAAAATTGTTAGATGCTCCTTTACAACAGGACCGTCTCTTTTGTAATAAGGCTGAAGAAGTTTTAAAAAATATGGAAGATAAAGCTAAATCTATGCAAACTGTGAAAGATTTCTTACAAGTGCAACCTCCAAGATTTAGTAGGCACTGGCCTACTAAGAACTGGTCCTTTCCAGCTCCTTCAAGAGCAACTCAAGTAAAACCCAGACATTCCAAAGGCTCCAGGTTTCAGTCACAAGGGACTTTTAGAACAAAACAATGGAGTGCCTCCTCCTCCAAATCTGGAAATGACATGGCACCTCCCTATGGTAAGCAGTCTCAATGACTTCCCTCTACACTTACCAAGCACTTACCTTTCAGCCGCCCCTTTGGGGAGAAAACTGGCACTTCATGTACAAAACTGGCAACTTATAACCCAGGACAAATGGGTTTTAAATATAGTATCCCAGGGATACAGATTTCATTTCCACACGTTGCTAATCCCAAACGGATGGCCATACCTGCCCCCAAATCAGTGGGCCGAGGCCCAGAAACAAGTACTGTCTCTCATGAACATGGGAGCTATTCAACCAGTCCCAGAAGAGGAAAAGGGACAAGGTTTCTATTCAAGACTTTTCCTGGTACCCAGAAAAGACAAATCATGGCATCCAGTTCTGGACTTATCTACTCTAAACACATTTCTGGACATTCCAAAATTCAAGATGCTGACTCTTCAACAGTTACTTCCCATGCTAGGCAAAGATGCCTGGTTGGTAACTCTAGACTTAAAAGAGGCTTACCTGCATATCCCAGTTAGGGAATCTTGCAGAAGATACCTCTGCTTCAAAGCAGGCTATTTGCATTACCAGTTCTCTGCACTGCCCTTTGGCTTATCTACTGCGCCCAGGGTCTACACAAAGTGCCTGGCTCCAGTAATTGCATTTTGCAGGCAAAAAAATATTCAAATATATCCATACCTGGACGATTGTCTAATCCAGGCAGGAAACAAGGACATTCTTCAAAAACATCTGGCTTTTGTAAAAAAAATGTTCTAAATTGTCTAGGGTACACTATAAATGAAAAGAAATCACAACTGGTACCCTCTCAAAAAATTACATTCCTGGGTACAAGCTTGAATACAACTGCCCAGATGGCTTACCTTATGCCAGAAACGCAAATTCATTTGGTGACTTACTTCAAACAGGTGGCCACAAAAACCCTGCTATCTGCAAGACAAATTCTGCAAGCCTTGGGGTTCATGGCCTCCTGCATTCTTCTAATTCCATATGCAAGACTGCATATGAGGAAACTTCAGTGGTACTTAGAATTTATGGAGTCAACATTGTCACAGCCTGGAAACAATGATTCCTATCATACCTTGCCTGCAACTAGAGTTCCTATCGTGGGCAGAGGCCTGCCACCAAAACAAGGGACTGCCATTCACTCCACCCCCTGCCTCCCAAACCCTAACTACAGACACATCAGACTATCCTTGAGGGGCTCATCTGACAGGGAAGTGCATTCAGGGCAAATGGAGCCCAAATAAAATGCACCTTCATATCAATCAAAAAGAGATGCTACCTGTACAGAATGCACTGACAGCCTTCAAGGACTACCTTCATCCAGGACAATTAATGATAAAGACAGACAACACCACAGTTATCTGGTACATAAACTAGCAGGGGGTACACACTCCTACCCCCTTTGCAGACTAGCCATGGCATTGTGGAACATGGCCTTGACCTATCAAATTCAACTACAAGCTCAATTCCTGCCAGGATAGCTGAATGCTCTGACAGACGACCTAAGCAAAATTCTCATGGACCCACCCAGATGGAAACTGGAACCACGGATTTTCAACATGTTGGCACGCAAATGGGGGAGTCCAGACATAGATCTTTTTACCCCAGAACTATCAGTTGGACAAATTCTGCACAAGAACTCATCACAAAAAAGCCTGGAAAGTACTATATTAGGAAAAAATTTTCCAGTTTTTGCTTTTAAACATAAATAAACAACAAAAAAATTTTTTATTGCCCCCAAAATTCCTATAAATCTAGATTTTAAATTTTTTAAAAATTATTTTAAAAAAAAAAATTTTTTTATTTATTTAACTTCCCCGGGGTTTATTTAATTCATTTTTTTTTACAGAAAAAATTACAAAATATTTAATTTTCCCGAAAGGAAAATTTTGCTTTAAATCGTTAACCAGAAAAGAAATTTATTTTAAAAATTTTTAATTGAATTTAAATTTTTTCTTCCAAAAAATCCTTTTTTAAAAAAGTTCCTTTTTTTTTTTGTAAAGCTTTGGGGGCCAACTTTGAACCGGCTCAAAGTGCCTGGCTCCAGTAATTGCATTTTGCAGGCAAAAAAATATTCAAGTATATCCATACCTGGACGATTGTCTAATCCAGGCAGGAAACAAGGACATTCTTCAAAAACATCTGGCTTTTGTAAAAAAAGGTTCTAAATTGTCTAGGGTACGCTATAAATGAAAAGAAATCACAACTGGTACCCTCTCAAAAAATTACATTCCTGGGTGCAAGCTTGAATACAACTGCCCAGATGGCTTACCTTATACCAGAAACGCAAATTCATTTGGTGACTTACTTCAAACAGGTGGCCACAAAAACCCTGCTATCTGCAAGACAAATTCTGCAAGCCTTGGGGTTCATGGCCTCCTGCATTCTTCTAATTCCATATGCAGGACTGCATATGAGGAAACTTCAGTGGTACTTAGAATTTATGGAGTCAACATTGTCACAGCCTGGAAACAATGATTCCTATCATACCTTGCCTGCAACTAGAGTTCCTATCGTGGGCAGAGGCTTGCCACCAAAACAAAGGACTGCCATTCACTCCACCCCCTGCCGCCCAAACTCTAACTACAGACACATCAGACTATGCTTGAGGGGCTCATCTGACAGGGAAGTGCATTCAGGGCAAATGGAGCCCAAATAAAATGCACCTTCATATCAATCAAAAAGAGATGCTACCTGTACAGAATGCACTGACAGCCTTCAAGGACTACCTTCATCCAGGACAATTAATGATAAAGACAGACAACACCACAGTTATCTGGTACATAAACTAGCAGGGGGGTACACACTCCTACCCCCTTTGCAGACTAGCCATGGCATTGTGGAACATGGCCTTGACCTATCAAATTCAACTACAAGCTCAATTCCTGCCAGGAAAGCTGAATGCTCTGACAGACGAACTAAGCAGAAATCTCATGGACCCACACGAATGGAAACTGGAACCACGGATTTTCAACATGTTGGCACGCAAATGGGGGAGTCCAGACATAGATCTTTTTACCCCAGAACTATCAGTTGGACAAATTCTGCACAAGAACTCATCACAAAAAAGCCTGGAAAGTGGATGCTCTATCATTCAGCTGGAAAAACCTTTCAGTCTATGCCTTTCCCCCTCTGCCTCTGCTCTCCAAATTTCTACTAAAAGTCAAACAGGACAAACCAAAAATTATTTTGATTGCTCCAGACTGGCCTCACCAACACTGGTACCCACTCCTGAGCAATGTGTCACACCTTTCACCGTGGCACCTGCCTCAGACACCTTACTTACTGTCTCAGCAGAACAACCAAATTCTGCACACTCAGCTCCAAACTTTGAATTTTGCAACGTGGCTAATCACCTAAATTCACCCTTGGCACCCCTCAGCAAACCTGTGATGGATGTCATTTTGGAGGCAAGAAGGCCTAGTACTAGAAAATCTTATGCTGACAAATGGAAAAGATTCTGTGCCTGGAATCGGTCACAAGTGATAAGCACAGCAGTGCCCAATATTCCTCAGATTTTACAATATTTAACTGAGATGCTTCACAAGGGCCTGTCCTTTTCTTCCATAAAAATCCATGCCTCAGCCATTTCAGCTCCTTACAACACAGAACCTTCCCTCTTCTCTCATTTTCTGCTAAAGCAGTATCTCAGAGGGTCCAAAAACTTAAGACCACCCAGGAGAGCTCCAACCCCTGCCTGGGACCTCAATTTTGTATTTGAAAAACTCACTCTCCCTCCTTTCGAGCCAGCTGCTTCTGCAGACTTAACATTTCTCTCCTGGAAAACAGCTTTCCTTTTAGCAGTCACTTCAGCTAGAAGGATTTCCGAATTACAGGCTCTTATGGCAGTGGAGCCTTTCATTATTTTTCATGCAGACAGTGTGTCTCTCAGGACCAGTTCATCCTTCATGCCTAAGGTGGCATCCAGTGTGGCTCTTAATCTGACAATTCATTTGCCAACTTTCTTTCCCAATCTACAGAACAAGGGGGAACGGATTCTGCATTCATTGGATGTACACAGACAACTTAGATTTTACTTAAACAGGACAAAATCCCAAAGAAAATCTGAACAACTACTGGTGGCATTTGCTGCAGGGGCAGAGGGAAAAGCTATTTCAAAACAGACTATTTCCAAATGGATAAGCCATTGCATTCGTTTCTGCGATATGCACCATGGTAAAACTATCCCCCAGGGGATCAGATCTCATTCCACAAGGGCTGCATCTACTTCTACAGCCTTTCCTCAGAGGTGTTCCTACCAGAGACATTCTAGAAGCTGCTACCTGGAGCTCAGTTCATACGTTCACCAAACATTACCATTTACCTTTCTTCTCTAAATCCAGAGCTGGCTTTGCCTCTGCTGTCCTGCAGGGCCTTATAGCAGGTCCTAATGCTGTATAAATCCATCCTCCCAACTATAGCTTTGGGAATCTACCCAAATGTAATGACTGCAACAGTGAAACACGAAGAACATAGTACAGTTGTGTACACTTACCATAAATGTAGATGTTCGAGTGTATTCACTGTTGCAGTCCTGGTTACCCTCCCTCCAACCCCCTGTTTTTTCTCTTACTATACCATTTCATTCCTTTACTATGCTTAAAAGCCTTTTTGGTGTATTTGCTTTTGTTTGGAGGTATATTTTTGTGTTTTTAATTACTTAAATATTTGGCTCTCCATTTGGGGGGCACCTGACATCTGGGGGCAAGAAAAACTGATGTAATGGCGGCGGCTGCATGTTTTATACCCCTGACGACCTGATGTCATGGAAGAAGGGACAACAACTGACGCAGGACCCAAGACTTTGTTAATCAGGCCGACTGAGGGCATCCTGCCAGCAAATTACCCCAAATGTAATGACTGCAACAGTGAATACACTCGAACATCTACATTGATGGTAAGTGTACACAACTGTACTTTTCTTTCTGTATCGGATAACAATAACCTCTGTATTATTTTAGTACATGGAGGCTCACTCAAAGCTAACACACAGCAATATTATAACATATTCCTATAGACTGGGAGAGCAGAAACAGTAGCTGCGAAGGTTTGGTTCTACTGAGTACATGTTGTCCTATATAGAATGTGTATAGAATTACCTAATGATTTCTGAGTAAGACACACTTGTAACCTCGGTAGGCATGGTCACCACAAAGTGTGTCCAAATCACGTGTGAGTGTAGTTAGGTATCTCCAAATATGAGAGGTATAAATAGTTAAATGCAGAACTGGAGGCAGCTGATATGCTATACATGATTGGAATGTAAAACATACAACTTGTACAAATGACCAGGGTTGCATCACTGGGGATAATGGCTACTTCTGCATCATTCCTTTCTTATCACTGGGCTGGTGGTAGTTTGTAATAACATACAGTACCACCCAAACTTTCTGCATTCAGAGTCATTGTTGATCAGCATAGTGTATGAGAGTTGTACTTAAGCTTGCAAACTGCTGCATTACAAATTACATTGTGCTTTGTTTTATGGTAGGTTGCAAAATCTAGGTTGGGAGGGTGGCCTAATGGTTAAGGTGTTTGCCTTATAAACATAAGGTGCAGGGTTTGAGTCTCACAAGGGATAATTGGCTAGGCTTAAAATGGCTCGCTAGGGCAGTTAGCCTAGTACTAATCTATGAACCTATAAAATAGCCTTAAGCAACATAATTTCACCTACTTTTCAATAGTAGCATTTTGCTGCAAAAAAAGTTGTCTGTGGTAACATATCAGTCATATCTGAAAAGGAGGGTAGATGGTAGGTTACTTATTTAGGCTGTAGCTGTATGGTTCTAGGGCACCGAGTTCTTTCCTGATAAACATATACTGTTTTCTGTGGGGCATTTACATGCTCTTCCTGTGTTTGTATTGAGTTTTTCCCAAGTTCTCTTGGCTCGTAAAAATCGATTTGCTCCTTTGTATTCAAATGAGTGTATTTTTTGTGGTTCATCTCAGCCTCATGGTGTCAATATAAACTAATGCCCACAAGATAAATCTGAATATAACTTGTTTGCAATATGATAGCTTATCTAAGAACAAATAGCTTTAAAAGGAAACTGCTGAGATGAATGCATGCATTTAATCAGTGTGCAAGGGCAAAATCTGATGGGCTGTGTGTGTGTTTTTTTTTCTAAATGTGACCTAGGGGGTATGTACAACACTAGGAGGCTGTGAATACATAATGGATTTTCCTGGCTCCACTGCTGAAGGCTGCTATAAACTCTGTTTGCCTTTATAACTCTGGCCATGCTGAAGAGGGTTGAGAAACATTCATTTTCTTATGCGGTTAGCAGAACAGATTTACATTGCACACTGTTAAGGTCTTAGTGCTCCATTTTGCATACAGCCTTACTTTCATTTTAATGGGTAGTCCAGCAGTAATGCTTTTAAATATTTCATTAACACTAATTAGAAAACCTGAATGTGCCCTCCGTTGATGGTGATAAGGCACAGTCAAGTTTCAGACCTTTTTTTTTTTTCCTTTCATATAGTTCATGTTTAAAATGCAACAGCACTATTTAGGAAAAATTAGGGGGTTAAACTGTAACTGTAAAAATTCTAGACCTTTCTTCACAGAGCTTTTTTTATTTTGTGGCCTCACTGCATACCAGCCATCAGCCCTCTGTTGACCAACTGACCCATTTGTTCCCTCATCACTGACAGATGCCTGAGAGAGGGCATTATTAAGGTAGAGATCGATGATCATTCAAGGGTTTGTACATTCATGGCCCTACTTCCCTATCCACATTCAGGTAAACAGGAGAAGGGGGGGCATGCAGTGGGCTAACTATGTTGGTTGTCTGTCATTTCCCCAAGGGACATTGTCATCAAGCAGCCCTGTCCCCACCCCAGAGACTCAGGTTGTGGTTTCTGTAGTCTCCACTAGGAAAACTGTACTTCTCTATGTGGGCTCATTGAGCACTTCCACCACCCCTCACCCTGGGAGTGGTAAGTGGGCCACATCCCTTCACACCTCTGTGTCTTTCTCTGCTTTGCTTCTCCAGTACTAGGGCCAGTAATCAAAGCTCAGTTGCCTGGGTGACAGTCAGGGCTTCATCCCTCTACACTGTGGAGCCAGGTATCTTCAGAAAACTTAGTGTCATACCCCACATTATCTAGTTCGTTATCTAAATAAGAAGGTGAAATAAAGGGAGACCATTATGAATACTGACCTCCTGTTAACTGAAGGTTGAAAGAGTGACCTGGGTTATCAAGCTGATACTTTGTTTCTGCCATCTTAATAATGCCACCTATATGTCTGTACACTATGATTGGAAGTGACTTGCATGATTCCTTTTAATACCATAATACTTATTTGTTTATTTGCTTACTTGTTTACTAACTTTAATTGGATAGGTGGGCTGGTCCAGTAACCCTTTTGAGCCATTATCCAAGATGGCAGTTGCTATCTTAACAATTCCATAAGCTAATACAGAGCTCTTGCTGTGGCAGTTACAGCCTTAAACAGTTTCATAAACTGATACAATTTTGTACAGCCGTAATAATAATTGTAACAATATTATAACATAAAGAGGAAAGACAAACCCTGGGATTCATTAACCTCTACAGTAAGTATACACTAAGTTTACACTGTTTTGGGTGAACAGACAACGCAGACATAGCTCACACCTTCTTCCTCCTAATTTTAGTTTTTCTACTGATTTTCTTGCAGCTTTAAATATTGATAGGGATTCATAAAGGTTACCATAAAGTGTAGACTACATGCACACTTAGTATAATCTTTGAGTGGCGGGAAAGCACAAAAATGTGGTAGAATGTTCTTGAATACAGATTGTGTACACATAGTGTAGGAATTAAATCTGGCCCAAAGTCGTAAACACTTTGGGCCAGGTTCAGTAACAAGTTTTTCTACAATGCATGGCTGTGTACACCATAGAAGAGTGTGCAAAACCCTGTCTAATTCATAAACCCCTCTAATGAAATTTGGCGTACAGCAGTCCAGCAGCATGCATCTAACTGATGTAACAGCTAAGGCTACAACAGTCCACCTCACATGTTAGTATGGTGCTCTGCAGACAGTTCTGAGTAATGTACTAGTGCCTACACAATGTAAACCTCCCTCTGTCTGTGTATGGCAGAAAAATCACAGCAGGCATTACATGTCTGAAATAACAGACTTGTATGTAGGAAGTTTGAGATGCCATTTCTCTCAATATTCCCTTTTCTCTCAGGAACGACAGTGTCAGAGTTGGTATTTATAAGTTCGGGGGAGGTGTAGGGGGGTGTGCACCTATAAAAAGAAGTTTAAAGGAAAATAGCAATTTTTGAAATTTACTCTTCCCCTCTGTTTTCGTTTTTTTTTTTTTCCCCCCTGGCTTGCCAACATTTCAATAGGGAGCCGTTTAGGTCAGCCGAATGCTGTACAACATTCCTTTCAAAGTAGATACTATACCTGCTTGGTAAAGCAAGCTGTAGAATAAGCAGTATCTTACAAGGTAGCTCTGTGTAGTGCTGCCAGGCTACCTCCTATTCCTGGCCAGACTAGTGCCTGGTATACATTAGCATATTATGTATTCCATTCACGAAAACAGGACAGTGACTGTACAGCCATAGGAGTACTAAGATGCAGTTGTTTGAGTTGTGGTAGTGCATGTTGGTGCACTAAAGACAGAGCACAGAATGCATTTGTGATTCTCTGCACTGTCTGTGTTAAGAGTTCCAGGGTCTGTATTCATATACATTTTTTAGAAATGTTGACATTTAACACAAGTAACAGCTTAGGTACAATTAATAGTGAGAGAGATGTAAATATTACCAGGAATTCTTTTCATACTGTTTTGTGAAAACACTAATGCCCTTCACCTAGTGCTAACTGATGTCAGCCTTCAGTTAGTACTAACGCTGTTCACCTAGTGCTAATAAGAAACTGACACCAGTGTTAAGTGTTTACAGCTTGTTCAGAGTTGTTGTTCTTCTTCTTTTGGCTTTTCCCAGCAAGGGGTCGCCACAGCGGAACTCCGGTCATTAATGATTGGCAGCAGATTTTTACGGTGTCGAGTTGCCAGCCCGAAGCCCAACCTTCAACGAAGGCATGCCCATTCACGCATGTCTTTCGAACACTACTCGACCGTGGAGAGGACATGCAGACTCCACACAGAAGGCGCTCCAGCCAAGAATCGAATGGGAGTACCTCTTGCTGTGAGGCGACAATGCTACCACTGCACCACCACGGCTTTTTTTAGTGTGGCTACGAAAACAATTCATATTGCATGTCTTCTGCAGTCCAGATCTGTCTGGTCATTAACATAGGACTGTCCTTGAGGTTAAATGATTTACACATGCATTATCAAAAACAATTCACTGAGAAGAATTCTTGAAATTCCCCAGTCACCTTCTTCTTCCTCAACTCAACTGTGATGTAAATGCTGACAAGATTACCACAAAGGAGAATTGGAACACTTAATGACAGTGATGCTTTGGTGACAGGTGACATAATTTTTTCCAGCCACAGTAGACTTTATAGAAGACTACTTTTGTGCAGGCTGGTGATAATCCTAATGTCAGCACTATGGAAGAGTGAAACTTTGAATTTCTTGAAAGTATAGCTATTCAGTCTGGTAAAGATCCATGGATCTTAAGGTTTTCAAAACAGTGTATGGATTAGTCCATACCATCTGTGATGGTTCAGTAAATGTGTTCACTGTTTCACTACTGTATGTAAACTATGCTGATTCCCTTAAAATTTATCTCTGTGGAGCCTCATATTTCTGCATTACACTTCTCTACACTGGATTGCCAAAGTTCCATAATGTAGGGAACGACTGTCCTAAAACCTGACATGTACTAAGTATGAGATTACCAGTTCTTGGAATATTCCCATTTCTTCAAGGTATGGCAGTCTCAGAGTTATATATAAGTTTGTACGTTTAAGGAGTGTGGGGCTTTCCCCTCACAAGCCGCCCTGCAAAAAACAAATCTAAAGAAGAAGAGCATTGTTCAATGTTTGCTGTTCTGCATTTTTGGCCAGAATTAGGCAGACATATTTAGTAATATCTGAACACTAAAAAGTTTAAAAACAGCACAGAATTCCAAAGATGCTATCAGTAACTTAATGGCCTTATTTGTAATTTGACAGTACATTGTAATGTTCTGTAATAGAAAGGCTGGTGGGCAGCTCAGATTTTTCCACTCTTCAACTGTGTTTTTTCTGTTTAATTTATTTGAACCTGTAGTAATCCATAGTGCTGGCCATAAGATCATATCTGTGTAGCTGAATATTGTATTTGTAGTAATATTATGTAAAGTGTACATTAGAAGCACTGAATAGACATGTCCAGCATTAAGAATTGTTTCAGTATAAACTGAGGTAAGCTCTTTAAAGCAGCAAGTAGAATTGTGTTTCCTCTAGGTCACAATGACAAAACACAAACCGTGTCTTGTCTGATAAAGATCATGGCAGTTAATCTGACATCTCAGAATATTCCGTATTTAATGTGTTACCTATTTAGAGTTGTGCAAACAGTCTTGTGAGAACACTGGTACTACGAGCTTAAGATCTGAGAGTGTTATGAGGTAAATAGATGAAATTAGTTGAGGTCTAAAACAGAGCTAAGTAGGTTACATGTAAGGGAGTTTAGTTGAAACATCCTGTAGCAGTAGGTGACCAGCCCACTTTTTTGACAGGGATGCTGTAGGTTGTTGGAAAGACATTAATCTTACATATTTTGTCAGTGGTTCTTTGTGTTTTCGTGTTGTAGTGTTTGTTAAGAGTAAAACAAGAAGGGCATATAGCTAGGAGAGCACTCTATTTCTGCCTGTACGTTTTGTGCTTCAGGGGTAAGCAGTTTTGTTAGTTTGCAGGCTGTTTTTAGTTGTCCCACAGCACTCTGAGTAATCTGTTTAGTGTGGTATTTAAATTGTAATTTAGGATCCACTCCACATCCCCAGATATTTAAACTGGGTAACTTGGGAGATGTTCTGTTCTAGAGATTGCTAAGAGAGTGTTTGTTGGGGATCCATCAATTATCAGCTCAGCCCAGGAGCACAGTGTGGGCTTTAGCTGAATTAATAGTAAGTCCCTTTCCCACAACCCGTTCCAAAGATTTAAGAAGTTAACTTGGCAGGCACCTTGAAAAACCATAGCAATGTTAACCCCCTTAGCAAAAAGCAGCAGGTTATCTACATGTAGAATAGCAGAGGGGAGAGGAGGAAACTCAGTTTTAAGGGGTTTTATAACAAAGTGAGAATCAAATGGTACCTAGAACTGTATCCTGTAGTACCCCTGGATGGATGCTAACAGTCTGATATCGGCTATTATTAATCTTAAGAGCTGCATTAATTGGCCCTTATCCAAACCAAAGTGCTCCATCTGGATTAACGGGCAGTGATACATTACCCAAAAACCAGTGAAGAAGGGAGGAAGGAGCAGATCACTCTGTTTTAATGAATATTACTGTTGGCTGAAACAGGGCATTCTTGTGAATATTACCATCTGTTACCTGTAGTAAGGCATTGCATGTGTTGTGCTCGTTGTTCTGTATCCCCTTGTGAAACCGTGTTATCCCTTAGAAGTTACCCTTACTGATAGCCCCACCACTGGATAGTCTCACCTAGGAGAATGAACGGTGTTGGTGGCTGTTGGCTAGGAATGAATGGGCACTAAATGATGTTCTTCATGTTTCACTGTTGCAGTCATTACACTTGGGTTATCTTGCTGGCAGGCTACCCTCAGTCGGCCTGAATTCCAAAGTCTAGGTCCGGCTTCAGTTGCTGTCACCTCTTCCCTGACGTCAGTGCGCCAGGGGTATAAAAGATGCAGCCGACGCCATTTTCCTCAGTCTTTCTTGCCGAGTGGTGCCCGAAGCAAAAGCAGTTTGCAAGTGCTGGTCAGCCAACTCCTGAGATTTTCGTGTTCAAATTTCAGATCCGAAGTCTTCATTAAAAGCTAAGTACCCCGTTGGGGAAATTTTTTCTTGCTCCAGACCGATGTCAGAAAAAGTTAATAATTGTATTTCTTGTGGGAAGCAAATACCTCATAAGGACTTTCATTCTTACTGTATTCCTTGCCTAGGCCCTGATCACGACGTTGCTAGTTGTCGGTTTTGTGCTAGATTTAACCAATGCACTAAGCGTCGGTACGATTTTGCATTACACTATTTCGGCAGAAGATTTAATTATACGATGTCGTCGGATAGCCATCCGACTACCGGAATTCACAAGAAACACAAAGAAAAAGAAAAGGACAGGCATCCGAGGTCCAAAACAGACGACGAGGCTTCTTCTAAGCCAGTCGCTGGTTCACTGGTTCTCAGTGAGGTGCCTTTGCAGCCCCTGACGCCTACTACTTTAGACCCGCAGGCCGCTACCGACTCCCATGTGGTGTCGCCTAGGCTGCTGGAGGCTCAAGGTATTGGACCTTCGGAGACTATTCCCTCAGATTGGTCCGGAGCCGCTGAGCAGGCATCGGCTTCTGAGGGTGTTTTCAGACCAACTCAGTTATACATTAAAACGACTTCAGCTCCAAAGGCAAAGACTAAAGCACCCTTAAAGACAAAGAAACAAGTACAACAGCCTCATGGACAGGCCTCCATGCCCAAAAAACAGATGCTCAAAATGGCCGAAGACTTGATTACTTTGATCAGGGGTTCCCATCCCCCACCTGATAAAAGGCCTAGGCAAGAGACAGAATATGAATCTTCTGATCAGGTTTTCATTTCATCTGATTCCTCTTCTGATCAGAAATGCTGTCTTCCTCCCTATGAGGATTCTGATGCTGAGGAATCTATCCCTTCAGCCTCTCCTCCTGAGGATTACTCTTTTGGGGAAACCTTGCATACCATGAGGGAGCATTTCCACTGGGAGAGCCAAGATCTTTCAGAATCTAAGAAAAGGCTCAGAGACTTCCTTTTACTTCCACAACACAGGCCCCCAGCTATTCCACCTGTGTTAGACATTGTTGATGTATTTTCAGAGTCCAGTCTGACCCCTGACTCCTTACCTCCAGCTCCTGTTAAGCCGGACAGGTACTACAGGGTTCCTGACTCTCATAAATTCCTTTTCAAAAACCCTGCTGCTGACCCAGAAACTATCTCTCAGGGTCCCAAAGGGGTCAAGACTTCTGCTGCAAAAAACCCTACCCCCTCTGACAGGGATTCTAGGGCATTGGACAGATGGGGAAAAAAGATTTACACTTCAGCTACCTTGGCTATAAGGGCTTTAAATTGTCAGTTTCATATGCTCAAATATCAGCAATATATTATGTCACTGCTTAAAGAAAAAATGTTGATAAATTCTGAAGGTGCAGAAAACAAAGAAATGCAGGATTTATTGCATGCAGCTGAACAAGTTGGAAAGCATACTTTGCAATGTAGTTTTGATTGATTCTTTGGAGGCCTGCAGAACCGCTGTTACAGATTCTGTCATCAGGAGGCATGCTTGGTTAAAGGAACAAAGGATCATGTCAAAGCAAAATTGTTAGATGCCCCATTATAGCATGATACTTTGTTTGGTGTTAAAGCAGAAGAGGTGTTAAAGAAAATGGAGGACAAAGCTAAATCTATGCAAATGGTTAAGGATTTCTTACAGGTTCAGCCTCCAAGATTTAGCAGACACTGGCCTACAAAGAATTGGTCCTTTCCAGTGTCAGACAGACCACAAAGGGGCAGATATAGACACCCAAGAGGCAGATCCCAGCCCCAAGGCTCATACAGGTCTAAGCAATGGGGTGCTTCTATCTCCAAAAGTGGAGAAGACAAATCACAGCCATACAGGAAACAGTCCCAGTGACTTCCCCCTGCCTGCACCAAGCACTTATCTTCTGGCAGCACCTTTGGGGGAAAACTAGCACTTTTTTCTCAAAACTGGCACATAATAACCCAGGACAAATGGGTCCTAGACATAGTGTCACAGGGCTACAAGTTTCACTTCCATACTCTGCCAAGGACAAACTGGTGGCCAGACCTGCCAAAACATCAATGGGCAGAGGCACAAAAGCAAGTCTTCTCCCTCATGGACATGAGGGCCGGGCCATTCAACAAGTACCAGAGCAAGAGCAGGGACAAAGATTTTATTCAAGACTGTTTTTGGTGCCAAGAAAGTACAAGACCTGGAGACCAATACTGGACCTATCTATTCTAAACACATTTCTGGATATACCAAAATTCAAAATGTTGACTCTACAGCAACTTCTGCCCATGCTGGGCAAGAAGGCTTGGCTTGTGACTTTAGACCTAAAAGAGGCATACCTGCATGTCCCAATCAGACAAACATGCAGAAGATACCTCAGATTCAAAGCTGGCTCAATGCATTACCAGTTCTCTGCACTGCCCTTTGGCTTATCTACTGCACCCAGGGTCTTCACAAAGTGCCTGGCACCAGTAATTGCATTCTGCAGGCAAAGAGGAATACAAATATATCCTTACTTGGACGACTGCCTCATTCAAGCAGAGAACAAGGACATTCTACTACAGCATCTGGCGTTTGTAAAGAGATTTCTAACAGGCCTAGGGTACACAGTCAACGAAAAGAAATCAAAACTAGTACCCTCTCAAGAGATAATATTCCGGGGTGCAAGCTTTTAAATACAACTGCCCAGATGACTCATCTCACGCCAGACAAACAAAGGCAACTGACTACCTATTTCAACCTGTTGGCAACAAAGGCCCAGTTATCTGCAAGAAAAATTCTGCAGGCTTTGGGCTTCATGGCATCCTGCATTCTACTAATTCCATATGCGAGACTGCATATGAGGAAACTTCAATGGTACCTAAAAAGTGTTTGGACTCAACATTGCCACAGCCTGGAAACAATAATTACCCTCATTCCCTGCCTGCAACAGGAGTTTCATTGGTGGGCGAAGGCTTGTCACCAGAACAAGGGACAGCCATTCACTTTACCCCCAGCCAGGCAGACATTAACAACGGATGCATCAGATTACGCCTGGGGGGGCCCACATTGCAGGAAGATGTAGGAAGATGTATTCAAGGCACATGGTCCGCAAACCAAATGTATCTACATATCAACCAAAAAGAGATGCTAGCTGTTCAGAATGCCCTGACAGCCTTCAAGGACCTACTTCATTCGGGACAACTACTGATAAAGACAGACAACACCACGGTCATGTGGTATATAAACAAGCAGGAAGGCACTCATTCTTACCCCCTTTGCAGACTAGCCATGACTTTGTGGGACACAGCATTGACTTACCAAGTACATCTGCAGGCACAATTCCTGCCAGGAAAGATAAATACTCTGGCAGACGAACTAAGCAGAAACCTCATGGATCCCCACGAGTGGAAATTGGATCCACAAGTCTTCAGCATGATAACAAGGAAATGGGGATGCCCGGATATAGGTCTATTTGCCTCTCCTCACAACTACCAACTAAAAAGATTCTGCACAAGGACTTATCACAGACAAGCATGGAAAGTGGACACCCTATCTTTCAGCTGGAAAAGCTTAGCAGTATATGCCTTTCCTCCACTGCCTCTCCTCCCCAAGGTACTCCTAAAGGTCAGACAAGAGAAGCCAAAGATGACGCTGATTGCCCCGGACTGGCCCCGCCAGCACTGGTATCCAATCGTAAGGAACTTGTCTCAATGCCCGGCTTGGACCTTGCCTCAAATACCTCATCTACTATCCCAACAAAACAATCAGATCCTGCACAGCCAACTAAAGACCTTAAATCTGGCAGCATGGCGAATAATGTAGTGATACAAAACGCATCTCTCACTAAAGCTGTAATGGATGTCATTCTGGAGGCCAGAAGGCCTAGTACCAGAAAATCATGTGCTGGAAAATGGAAGAGATTCTGTGCTTGGAACCAGGCACAAGGAATTGACACAGCTGTACCAAATATTCCTCAGATTTTGCAATACTTAACTGAGATGCTGGACAAAGGCCTATCCTTTTCATCAATTAAAATTCATGCCTCTGCCATTTCGGTTCATTACAATACAGAGCCACCAAACTTTTCTCATCCCTTGTTAAGGCAGTACCTCAGAGGAGCCAAAAACTTAAGGCCTCTAAGGAGATCACCAATACCAGCATGGGACCTCAATTATGTTTTGGAAAAACTCACCCTGCCTCCTTTTGAGCCAGCCGCTACAGCTGATATAAAGTTCTTATCTTGGAAAACGGCTTTGCTCCTAGCAATAACCTCTGCAAGACAAGTCTCAGAGCTACAGGCACTCATGGCTGTGGAACCTTTTATCATTTTTTGTCCAGACAGGGTTTCCCTGAGGACAAACCTGACATTTATGCCTAAGGTAGTGTCCAGTATGGCCCTTAACCAAACTATTCATCTGCCTAATTTTTATCCAAACCCACAGAATAAGGGACATTCTTTGGACATACACAGACAGCTATGCTTCTACTTGGACAGAACCAAAGCTTTCAGAAAGACAGAGCAGCTACTAGTGGCATATGCTGCAGGATCACAAGGAAAGGCTATCTCAAAGCAGACTATTTCAAAGTGGATAGGCCACTGCATTCGTTTCTGCTATTCACAACATGGCAAGCCAGTGCCTAAGGGCATTAGGCCACATTCTACCAGAGCAGCAGCCACTTCAGCAGCCTTCCTCAGGGGAGTACCAACCAAAGACATTTTAGAGGCTGCTACCTGGAGTTCAGGGCACACCTTTACAAAGCACTATCATTTACCACTCTACTCTAAATCCAGGGCAGGCTTTGCCACTGCAGTTCTGCAGGGCCTCATAGCCGCTCCTAATGCTGTTTAGCTCCAGCCTCCCAACCATAGCTTTGGGATTCAACCCAAGTGTAATGACTGCAACAGTGAAACACGAAGAACATAGTACAGTTGTGTACACTTACCAGAAATGTAGATGTTCGAGTGTATTCACTGTTGCAGTCCAGGTTACCCACCCACCATCCCCCATATCTTTGCTGCAACTTATCTGTTCTTCTCTAACCTATACAACCTATGTGGTGTACTTGCTTGTAGATGAAGGTATTATATGTTTTGGTGCATGCATGTTCTATTGGCATATTTTTAACCTACCCTTTTGGGGCCACCTGACATCTGGGGCAAGAAAAACTGAGGAAAATGGCGTTGGCTGCATCTTTTATACCCCTGGCACACTGACGTCAGGGAAGAGGTGACAGCAGCCGACGCCGGACCTAGACTTTGGAATTAAGGCCGACTGAGGGTAGCCTGCCAGCAGGATAACCCAAGTGTAATGACTGCAACAGTGAATACACTCGTACATCTACATTTATGGTAAGTGTACACAACTGTACTTTCTCACCCATGTAGAGACCAATGGTAACTAATAGCAGAGGCGTGATTGTTGGCAGGCATAGAGTAATACAGAGCATGTAGAGGGAAAAAATAACAAATGTGGATATGTTTTAGGTATTGTTCCTTAATGGCCTTTAGTGTTTTGGCAACACATTGTAGTGCTGTGTAACAGGAAGGCTGATGAACAGCTCTTGTTTTTCCATTCTCTTCAGCCATTTTCCTGTTTCATTTTTTAATTTAATCCTTTAGTGATCCAAGATGCTGACCAGAAGTTTTTCTTACTGTGGCTGGAGATAGGCCCTTCTGTATGCTGAGAGTAACAAAATTGAAAGTCAAGATGTAGCCACCTAAATGAAGGTTGTTGACACTGAAGACTGAGGACCAGTCTGCAAAAAGGAACATCTGTCCTTTTGAGGGGGGCACTGTCTGCTGCTGATAAAGACGGAACAGGATTTAATTTAATTGTCCAGATCAAGATGACTAGTGATTGTTCTCTCATGGAGCTTGACATGATAACCACTTTAAGGCATTTTTTAGATGGTGATAATAACCCATTCATGTATTGGGGTTAAGTATGGGGTTGGTAACAGATCCTTAGTTGGCCTTGTAAATTAATTAGCCATTTGGTGTAGAGCATCACAGTTAATACCCGACTTTCTTGGGGAGGGGGATTTATAGCCATTGTTGCCCACTCATAATAAAATCCTGATGGATAAGATGCAGTAATGTCATGAGCACAATTCATGAACACAATTGCACTTACAACATTCTGTTACTTCTGGCCAACTCTGAAAAATGTGCAGCAGACCAAATAAGCTGAGGATGCCAAACATTCCTAAAGTACACAGCGCTCTGGCAGATGTGGGCCACAAGCCAGAGAACTGTATGGAGCACAGCATGGCAGCTGGTATGTCCAGAGAAATAAATGAATGTAGGATGATCTTATGGCATGGGCTTTACTTTATCTGGGTGACCATTAGGTAATTATAGGAGTTTGAAACTCATGGCTCAGGAGGCAGGAACCTAACTGAAGAGGTGCATGGTATAGTATGGGTGCTTTACAACTTTCAATAAAATGGGTAGTGACATACAGGCTGCTGTGTAGTTTACATGTCAGTAGTGTTGTGGGCAATTTCACAATTGGAGATGTACAAGGTACAGAGTAGAAGCAGCCTGTACACCCTATTAACTTTATGTACAATGTATTCTATGAGTGGGGATTGCAGTGATGGGGCTACTTTGCACACTGCAGTAGTTGCACTTTTAACTGACTGGTAAGCTGTACAGCTACAATTTATTATATTGTAAGGCATGCTGTGAAAATATGTGACATTGGATTTGGTGGGCACATAATGGCAACCTGTGTGCACAGCCGTTGCAGTTGTGCCTGATATTGGTAGCTTTTATCCTTGTAGCTCAGGTGTGCACATGTGCGCACACACATACACACACAGTCATAATGTACACCACAATCCTACAATGTTTTTGTTTGCTAATGTAAGGGGAAGTAGTTGTACAACAGGAATCTGTAGTTCACAGGAATGGCTCGCACACTTCATTATATTTTGATACTGTGCGAAAGTCATTACCCATTCTTTCTCACAGGGTACCATCTGCTTCTCATTGTGAGCTGGTTCTTCATTCATGATCATAGCTCTCATCCTTCCATCTCCAAAATGAGGAACACTAGCCCTAACAATGTGGAACAAATGGGCAAAATGTGGAACACTTATTAACTGCTTACTAACAACTTCAACCAGGAAGGTCATATGATGATTAAAATATGATGGCTTTAATTATAAAAAAAAATCTTTTAATGAATTAATATGATTTATTTCTGTTTATCATGGATATTAGTTAAAAACTTCCTAAAACTGAATGTGTGACAGACCCTTTCAGTGTGGAACTTTGAGGAACATGAAATTTTAAGACCCCCAAATAAGGTTCATTCCTCATAATGAGGTACACTTGAGAGATATGTTCATGATGTCCGTGTGTTACTACCTCATCAGCTCTGTTGGCATTTCTTGTAGGGAGGACAGCCCACCCATGCATAGTAGAGTAATTATAGAGCAGCTTCTACCCTTGTTCTTAGCCAAAAGGCCAAGAAGCGTCAGTATCAGCAGGTTTTGGGAAAATGTTTTACTTTTTCATGCTGTCACATAGTCTGTGACCAGGTGCATGCGTATTAACTGTGCTCACATATTCTTGGAAACAAACCTATAGACCCATTTGTGTACGTCTGCAGGTACGCCTGACTGTGAGCTGTAGATATTTGGGGATTGCCATTCAGTTTGCATAGCTTTATACTGACACTCGAGATTAGTGCTCCCTGTCCTGTGCCATAGCTGGGGGGACGTAATGCCTGCTGGTAGCCAGCTGTAGTAGACTTACTGCACCTGGCCTCAGTGCACTGTAGAGTTGTCTGCTAATTGCATTAGCAGCGGTGTTTATGCACTTCTGTTCTTTTTATGGCTTCTGCACACTGTAGGCAGACCATGTGCATTCCAGAGTAGGGTATGCTCAGCTTTGGTGCAATATTAGTTACGCAGTTTGTTTGGGCTCTTTCTGTTCCTTTCCCAGATTAGTAGCCCTGCACAGTGCATACCATGTGAATCCTGACCTTTAACAAGATAGGAATGTAGCATTGCAGTTAACACAGTGGCCACCTAGTATAATAAGACTGTTTCTAGGTACTAAAGACTGAACTTCTAAGACAACACTGCCCAGTTGATTATGTATTAGTGGTTGGAGTACTATAACGAAAGAGGGCGAAAACTCCAGTACTTCTATGCAATTGGAGCCAGATAAGTACCAAGAATGATCTTTGTCTTTGTACCAAATGAGACTTCAACTTCTTTGTAGACAAAGTACATGGATTCTGGATATGAGGGGTTTGCATTTATTTTAATAAATTGCTGAAAACCATTAAGAATGTAACACCTTCCTTGACCAGGTCTTTCACATGAAGATTATATTTAGCTTTTGAATCAGTACCCAGGATTCAGGTTAATCTGTTTGGTTATATAAACAAGTTTCATTTTGGGGAAATGAAGGTAAGCTTGTGGGGCTGAACACAAGTATACATTTTAAACAATTTCCAATTTTTTTTAGTTATTATGTGAACTTACTAAAATGGAATTCTTATTTTTTTAGGAAGTCAGTTGCCTAACATTAGGAACTGTAGTGTGCATGAATATATAAACAATGTATAATATTGTCAAGCGTTGAGAGATTGTCAGGCTACAGTTATGTGATGAAATAATCGAAGATCAAGCTTTAGCAAACTGCATTCTGAGTGCTAGCACAGACTGGATGCCTATAAAATCAATCTGTCTGCATACACAGCATGTTTGTTTTTATTTATTTATGTTTGTCTTTTTTTTTTTTGTTTGTTTTCACTGGAGGCCAGGAGGAAAAAAGTTCCACAAAACAGAAATAGCAAAAACACAATCACAAGAACACCCAATCACAAAAAGTGAGACTGCTAATTGCAGAAATATTAAACAGGACAGTGAAACACAGAGGTATGCAGTCAGTTTGTGGAGGTGCAATGGGACAGTTGTAGATATGCTTGGAGTTACAAGACAAAACCAAAGGGTTATAGAGATGCATTATAGTACTGGAATGTGGTGCACATACAGTATGATTATGTCTAGATATGTACTTATAACGCATAGGGTATTTGAACTGAAAAGAAAAATGCAAGTATTGTAGTTTGGGGCGCTTGTAAAAGAGTATAGGATCCTGTCTGTGAAGGAAAGAAGAATAGAATAATTGAGCACAGGAGTAAAAAATACAAAAAGTGAGAGGAAATCGAAGGAGGCTATGGGAAGAGAAAGTAAAAACAAATTGTAGATGTCAAGGAGGGAGGAATTTAGAGAGAATGACAGAGTGAGAAAGGGGGGGGGTAGGGAATATGCAGAAAGGAGACAGAATTGATGGAGGTAGCAGGTTGTTGAAGTAAACTGGAACAAAGATAGTGGGAATGAAGAGAGCAGAGCTGACATTTAAGATGTATTAAATGTCAGTTGAAAATATCTAGTTAAGTGTAATTGTGTGCAAGTAACCTCTAAGAGCAAGAAATCTGGACAAAGCCATAATAAAAGCGGAACAAAGACCTAAAAATTGGGACAATTTTTAAATATTGCTTTTACAAATTTAGAAGATGGATAGAATAACAGGTTGTGCATTAGCAAGAATTTTCTGAAGGGCATGAAGTCTGAAACTTAAATGTCTGTCATTATTTTCTAACTTCATCATTAATGGTTTGCATTAATTTGCCAAAAAGCCACAATTTTATGAAAAACAGACCAAAAATATGTGTCAAAAATCTGGGCATTCTGCGAAAATCTGCACAGTTGAAAGGTATGGCTAGAGTGAGTTTAGCCTTATGGAAAAATGGAACCAGAGGAGTTTGTGAGAGGTACTTCCTGAATTCCAAATTATGCACCTAGAGCCCATTTTGCAGTCTCTTGTCTTTAAGATGTGCTATAATGTTTGGATAAGAACTGAGTTGAGTGCACTGATATTTTGTTCATTGATGGTGAGACCTGTTTGTGTGATAGTGTATATAAACTTATATTTGCTCATACTGCAAACAAGTAAATAAAGGTACAGTCATAACCTGTTAACTCATATTAGGAATCCTAACCTGTTAACTCATATTAGGACACTACACTAGCTAGCATCAAGTTATTGTCTTTCGAATATTTTTGGCAGTCACTCCCCCATTGCCCATAACTGAAGTAAGAAAAAAAATTCTCCTAAGAATCCCCATTGCCTAATAATAATAATAATAATAATAATAATAATAATAATAATACCAGTTTGTGACATATACTATTGTCATGACTGTAAGTGAAACCAAGAAACTGTAAGTGGCTGTTTCGGTTGTATTTCCTTCCCTTTCTAACAAAGGTGTTTATCACCCTCCACCAAATCAGTAGTGTGGAGAACCAGAGTACTGCACAATTCCCAAGTGACCACTTTCTGGGATAGGGATGCTGGTGTGTGTCTATGCTACCAGTGTTATGTATATAAATTAAAGAAAACCATCATAATTTCTTAACATTTAAAGAAGTCCATTGTTTTGTCTATTATCTCCACTGACTCCCCTTCCTTTAAAACACCCATACCCAGAATAAGCATTCAGAACTGGATTGTTTGTCTTCTTTCTTGGACTGAAGAACTATTTTCAGTCATCAAAAGCCAACACCAATTTGATCCGCTGCAGTGTATTTCCTATCCTTTTCCATTTTAGCAACTGTCAAAGCTTGTCCACTTTTGACATGTGAGTCCAAGTTTGCACTGCACTGTCTATGGAGCCCTGGCTATTAATATGAGACATCTGCTGGACTCTTGTCATGAAAGGTGTTTTTTCGGCGACTCTGATTTTGAAATCACTATGACATATGTTGTTGCAGGGTGATACTTCTGCAGATCCTGACCTGAGATCCTGAATTGAGTAAATAAAATATGACATCAGGTTTTTGACATTTGCTAAAGTTGTTGGATTTTATTTAACTTGATAAATGTGTAATGGTATTATGTCCTGTAAATGCAACATGGCACTTGCTGCATGTTATTTTGTGAGTGCAGTGTAGTAGTAGGCTTTTCTCCAGTTGCTTAGCTATTCTAAATTGTCCTTATATATATTGCATTTATCCTTATCTCTGCGAATCGGGTCATACTGAGAAGTGTCTGAGGAGGAGCAGTTCATTTTCCAGGTTAGGAAATAAATGTCTCATATCCAGGCTAAGATGATTTTCCAGCATTAAAGGTGATCTGTTATTAATTAAGTAAGAAATGTTCTTTTCAGTGACTAATCCATGAGGAAGATATGTGAAAATGTTGAAATCTGGTGCAAAAAAATGCAGAGAATCACCTTCATTATGATTGCTTAATTTGCTGAATTCAGTTTTGTACCTTTAGTAGGTTTGATATATTGACCTGATATGTAGCCATTTATTTAGACTATGTAATGGAAAATAACAGTCAGATGTTCTTCATCTCACATTGCTGCAGTCCTTACACTTGGGGTAGTCCGCTGTCCTCGGTCGGCCCGATTATCAAAGTATAAGGCTGACGTCGGGCAAGGCGCATTTGACTGACATCAGGACGTCAGGGTACAAATGCGCATGACCGACGTCATATCCTCGGTCTTTTTTGCCGCATGGTCCGATGCAGAAGCAGCGTTGCAAGTGCCGGTTGGCGTTCTGAAATTGTTCGGTTTCGGAGTTTCAGACCGAGTCAAAGTTGGCTAAGTACCCCGTTGGGGAATATTTTGTTTTTTTCTTGCCTCAGTGATTTACCGGATGTCAGAAAAAGTAAATAATTGTATTTCTTGTGGGAAACAGATACCGCATAGAGACTACCATACTTTGTGTATTCCTTGTTTAGGGCCTGAGCACGACGTTGTTGGGTGTCGCTCTTGTGCTAGATTCAACAAGCGCACTATTAAGAGAAGACTAGATTGTGCCAGGTTAGTCTTCGGGAAGCGGTGCAATTATAAAATGCCGTCGGATGCTCGCCCGCTTCTTCAAGAAGCGCAAGGACAAAGCAGTTAAGCCTAGGCTGGAGGAACCGTCTGTACCGGACGCCGGTTCTTTAGAGGCGTCGGTGGAGCCGGTAGTTTTACCGGAGGTTTCTTTGGGACCCCAGGGTGAGACTTTGTTATTACAAGATGTGGCCTCTCAGGAGGCAGGTCAGGCTGATGGGGCTTCTCAGGTTACTATACTCCCTCACTGCCTAGGGTGGTTAGGCCCTCTCCTTCGGTTTCCAAGGCTTCTCCCAGAGGCAGGCCAGGTTTAGCTTCTGTTGGTGTTACCCCTAGTTCTTCAGGAACTGTGCCCAAGAAGCATATGCTTAAAATGGCAGAAGATTTGATTACTTTGATTAGGGGTTCTTTACCCCCTCCTGATAAGAGGCCTAGGGTGGAGCCTGAGCTAGGGAATTTTGAGCAGGCTTCGGATGTTTCTGAGTCTTCGGCTGAAGACTTGCAGGAGTATTCTCCTTATTCTGATTCTGATGGGGATGATTCTACTCCTTCTGCTTCTCCTCCTGAGGATTTTTCTTTTTCAGAAACTCTTCATTCCATGAGGGAGCATTTTAAGTGGGAAGGTCAGGATTTCTCTGATTCCAGGAAAAGGCTTAGGGAATTTTTATTTTTACCCCAGCATAGGCCTTTGGCTATACCTCCTGTTTTGGATGTAGTGGAAGATGTTTTTTCAGAAGCTTCTCTTAATCCTGATTCTTTGCCTCCTGCTCCTGTTAAACCGGATAGGTATTACAGGGTGCCTGAAGCTCATAAGTATCTTTTTAAGAGTCCTAGGGCAGACCCAGAAACTGTTAGCCAGGGGCCTAAAGGTGTTAAGGCTTCTGTTGTCAAGAATCCGGTTCCTGCAGATAAAGAGGCCAGGGCTTTGGATAGATGGGGAAAGAAAGTTTATACTTCTTCCACTCTAGCTATGAGGGCTTTGAATTGCCAGTTTCACATGTTGAAATACCAAAACTATCTTCTTTCACAATTGAAGTCTAAGGTTGATGCTCTGGCGGAAGGTATTGATTGTAAAGAGTTACAAGATTTAGTACATGTTTCTGAACAGGTGGGTAAGCATTCTTTGCAATGTGGTTTTGATGCTGTACAGGCCTCGTCTAGGGTGGCTGCCACTGGGTCAGTTCTTCGCAGGCACGCCTGGCTGAGGGATCAAAATTTATCTGACCATGTTAAAACAAGGATTTTAGATGCTCCTTTACAATCTGATGTGTTGTTTGGTTCTCCTGTTGAGGCAGTTTTAAAGAAAATGGAAGACAAGGCTAAGTCTATGCAGACTGTTAAAGATTTTTGCAGGTTCAGCCTCCAAAGTTTAGTAGAAATTGGCCTACTAAGGGAGGACGTATCCTTCTTATGATTCCCAGTCTAGGGGTAGATCTAGGCGTGGTAGGGGCAGAGCTCAGGGCTCTTTCAGGCCTAGAACAGGAGTTTTCCTGCACAGTCTTGGTGAGGGCAGGGGTCAGTCCTTTCGTAAACAGACCCAATGACCTACCTTTTCAGCTGCCAGAGCCTTCTCGTCTGGCAGCACCTTTGGGAGGAAGGTTGGCACTTTTCAAAGAAAATTGGAATTTAATTACCCAAGACAGATGGGTATTGGATATCATACACCACGGTTACAGGTTTTATTTCCATACCTTGCCTCCTTTCAAAGGCATGCCAGACGTTCCTCCTCAACAAAGAATTGAGGCACACAAGCAAATTTCTCTGTTACTCCAAATAGGGGCCATACAGCCGGTCCCTATGCCAGAAGTGGGCCTAGGATTTTATTCTCGCCTGTTCCTAGTACCAAAGAAGGGGAACACGTGGAGACCAATTTTGGATTTATCTATCCTCAACACTTATCTGGACATTCCCAAGTTCAAAATGTTGACGTTACAACAGCTTTTACCTCTGCTGGGCAAAGACCATTGGATGGTAACTTTGGATCTCAAGGAGGCTTACCTTCATGTTCCTATCAGACTAAGTTGCAGGAAGTATCTGCGTTTTCGAGCTGGGACTTCTCACTATCAGTTCTCTGCATTGCCCTTTGGCTTATCTACTGCGCCCAGAGTGTTCACGAAAGTTCTGGCTCCAGTGATAGCTTTCTTCAGGCTAAAAGGAATACAGATCTATCCTTATTTGGACGATTGCCTGATTCTGGCTCAAGAAAGGGACGAGCTTCTTCATCATTTGGAATATGTGATAGCAGTGCTAAGATGCCTGGGGTATTCTGTGAACGAAATAAAGTCCAGTCTAGTACCCTCTCAGGACATGTGCTTTCTGGGTGTAAGACTGAATACAGCATCCCAGATGGCCTTTTGACCCCGGACAAACAAAAGAATCTTTCCCTTTACTTCCTTCAACTATCTCATCAGTCCGGCTGACTGCAAGGACAGTCCTTCAAGCCTTAGGGTTCATGGCATCTTGTATTCTGGTGCTTCCCAATGCCAAACTGCATATGAGGAAGCTGCAATGGTATCTCAAAAATGTATGGACACAGCACTGCCAGGATTTGGACACTGTCATTCAAATAATACCTTGCATTCAAAAGGAATTTTTGTGGTGGGCTCAGGAATGTCACCTAAACAAGGGACTCTCTGTGACCCGGCCAGATGCGAGTCAGGTTTTAACGACAGATGCCTCAGACAAAGCTTGGGGAGCTCATCTGAATGGAAAGTGGATACAAGACAAGTGGCCTGCCAGACTACAACATCTACATATCAACTTGAAGGAGATGTTAGCAGTCCAGTTTGCATTAATAGCTTTCAAGGATTTACTTCTTCCAGGGCAGGTGTTGATTCTAACAGACAACACAACTGTCATGTGGTACATCAACAAGCAAGTGGGGAACACATTCTTATCCTCTATGCAGGCAAGCAATGATTTTGTGGGAGACTGCTCTCAGTTTACAGCTCAATCTTCAGGCAAGGTTTCTGCCGAGCACAGAACTCCTTAGCAGATGTGTTGAGCAGGCGAATTATGGATCCCCACGAGTGGAAATTGGATCCTCATGTATTTCAGAAATTGACAGTGTCATGGGGAACTCCAGACATAGATCTGTTCGCTTCTCCACTAAACCATCAGCTGCCAAAGTTTTGCACGAAAAGGTTTCATCCCACAGCTTGGAAAGTGGATGCTCTTTCTTTCAGTTGGAGCAATCTTCATGTGTATGCCTTTCCACCTCTGCCTCTCCTCCCAAAGGTACTTCTAAAAGTCAGACAGGACAAGCCAAGGATGATTTTAATAGCTCCAGATTGGCCTCGACAGCACTGGTACCCACTACTGAGAAGTCTGGTACAGAAGCCTCCATGGCCTTTGCCTTCGATTCCACACCTGTTGTCCCAGGAGGACAATCATTTGCTCAATGTCAAACTTCACTCTCTTCACCTAACAGCCTGGTATATTCTGTTTTGAACCATAGAGGGTCTCAACTTCCACAACAAGTTTTGAATGTGATTTTGGAAGCTAGAAGGCCTAGTACAAGGAAAGTGTACGCAGATAAATGGAAGAGATTTTTATTTTGGAGTACAGCAAAGGATTTTGATGTTTCTGAGCCTAATTTAAGTGTGGCTCTTCAATATCTTACTGAGTTACTGGACAAAGGTTTGTCCTTCTCTTCTATTAAGGTTCATGCTGCAGCAATTTCAGCTCACTATGATTGTGACCCACCATTGTTTTCTCATCCTTTGTTCAAGCAATTTCTTAGAGGGCAAAGAATATAAGACCCCCGTAGAGCTCCTACTCCTGCTTGGGATCTCAATTTTGTGTTGGAGAAACTCACTCTACAACCTTTGAGCCTGCAGCTACTACTGAGTTGAAATATTTATCATGGAAGACTGCTTTTTGTTGGCCATTACCTCTGCAAGAAGGGTTTCTGAATTGCTGGCCCTTATGGCGTTAATGCCTTTCTTAATTTTCCATAAGGATAGGGTATCTTTACGTACTAATCCTTCCTTTATGCCTAAAGTGGTTTCTAGTGTGGCTTTAAACCAAACTATTCATTTGCCTACTTTTTATGCAAATCCCCAAAATAAAGGGGAAAAGATTTTGCACACTTTAGATGTACACAGGCAGTTGCGATATTATTTGGACAGAACTAAAGGGTTCAGGCAGTCTCAGCAGTTATTTGTTTCTTTTGCTTTGAGTTCTCAGGGCAAGCCTGTGTCAAAACAAACTATTTCTAAGTGGATTGGGTTTTGCATTTCTTTCTGTTACTCCCATCATGGCAAGGAGATTCCAGCTGGGATTAGGCCTCATTCCACTAGGGCTACTGCCACTTCGACAGCTTTTTTGAGGGGGGTAGCAACCAAAGATATTTTGGAGGCAGCTACTTGGAGTTCAGTGCATACTTTCTCTAGGCATTATCACCTATCACTTTATTCAAAATCCAGGGCTGGTTTTGCCACTGCTGTTTTGCAGGGCAATTTGGCAGCTCCTGCTTCCTTATAATTTGGCCATCCTCCCTTACCTCTGCTTTGGGATTCTACGCAAGTGTAAGGACTGCAGCGATGTGGGATGAAGAACATAGGACAGGTTTGTAGCTACCATAAATGTAGATGTTCAAGATCCACATTGCTGCAGTCCCTCCCTCCGTCCCTCTGTAGTTAGAGGTGGTGTGGGTTGGGTTGTAAATTTTGTATATATTGTATATTGTACATATCATTAGTGCAAGGGTGGTTGGTTGTTTGTTTGCTGTCTTTTGGTTTTGACCTTTATTTTTAGGGTCTTCTGACATCTGGGGCAAGAAAAGACTGAGGATATGACGTCGGTCCTGCGCATTTGTACCCTGACGTCCTGGTGTCAGTCAAATGCGCCTTGACCGACGTCAGCCTTATACTTTGATATTCGGGCCGACCGAGGACAGCGGACTACCCCAAGTGTAAGGACTGCAGCAATGTGGATCTTCGAACATCTACATTTATGGTAGGTACAAAACTGTACTTTTTCAAGCATAGACCAACACTGACCAGCAGCATGCTTTTGCAGTCTGAAAGGGGATTTTATATTAATGTGGTACAAATTCAGATACTTTTCAGCAACTATTTTAACTGTTGTTGTTTATAAAGTATTTGAAACTTGATAATGATGAAAGCATTGACAATTGTCAATATAATTTGGTAATTAAAGTTTCCATCAGACCTTAGAACAGGCAAAATCCTTCAGTGCATATTTCAGCTTTGTCTTCTTTCTCATCTGAGACCCACGTCAGAATGATTTTCTGCCCATAAACAAGATACATTATTGTAGCATGGTGCTGAATGATTGACATTGCATTAAAACGGAGTAACCTTGCTATTTGCTGAATGTTTATCTCCAAAGTGCTGATTGCCGGTATTCTGTAACAGTGATAAATAGCAGCAGCAGTTGCTAATGTGCTCGTTTTTTGTTTAGTTTAGACTGATAGATTTTGGAGTCTTGAAAGCCTTTTTGTTCTGTCCTTTATGTTTCTAATTTGCATTTCTTTTGGATGCTGTATATGTTCTAGGTGATTTAGCATGTGTAAATGTCCTAGAGGAATCATACCTTTGAAATAAAAGTACAGCCTCCTCTTTTACTATCACTGAAGTATTAAAAAGCTGATTATTTATGTTTTAGTCCCTTATATCAGAGATCATGTTAACTACAGAGGGTCCCTTTTGAAAAATCTGTTCACGTTTTGGTTAGATTGATTTCGAAAAATTAATCAACAGATAGGCTGTAGTTTTCATATTCATTTACAATCCCCAAGAGTAAATCTTTGTGAACTTTAACCTAACTGTATGTGTAATACTTCTTTCACCTGTAACCTTTCTATATATGGAGTGTTTTTGTCACTGTCATATGGCTTGGTTGTGGCTGAAAAGACTCCATAGACCAGTCCACCTAACCAGGTATTAAAATAAATAATAAAAAGAATCAATGTGCATGTATCTGTTGTAGCTATTGCTGATCCCTGGATATATGTCCTTCTGTGTGGATCTGTGTGGATCTCTTTCTTTCGGGACTCACTTCCTAGTCGTGCACCTCCATTTCTCAAAGCCATTGATAACAGGAAGGTAGTAATGTCTTGGTTATGTCATATTGTAGGAAAGCTGTTTCTAATTCCACCTGCATCATCTTGGCACAATGCAGTCAGCAGCAACAATGTATGACATGCTGTTGGCGCCACTACAGGATGCCAAGAACCAAGTGCCTACCTGACAAAAGGATGAAAATAACTGCCCTAGCAGCTACATTCACAGAAGCATAGAAACCAGCAGCCACCTGTTGCCAAAAATGGGGAAGAAAAAACATTGTACATGTTTCAGTCTTTCAGCTAGCAATGCACTGCCCAGAGAGCAAGCATAGCTCTCAACAGGGACTCACAATAGTCACAGAGAAAGGCAAAGCTTAAGGAGGGTAAGAAACTTCTGGAGTGTCAGTTAGTGCAAGGAACCAAGGCAATGAGTTGTTAATGAAATGTTACCAGTGCCTGGGATACAGAGTTTGGTTCTTTCCACATTTATTTCCCTAATGTGTGACTTTGAGCAAGTCACTAAACCAGACAGTGCTCACAGGCTGCCCTTGAAAAGGGGCAATTTTTCAAGTGGGCTTCCCTGACTAAGAAATATTAAGTAATATTTTGCTGGCTCCTTTTCCCCATGCCTCCACATAAGGTCTTTGTCCAGTTCATTATTCCCAGAAAACAAAGCAATTAAATAAGTGAGTAAACTGGATTGGTACAAAGGAGGCTACAGCCCTGTGTGCATATCTCTCAACTGGGGGAACAAGGGCACAGTCTGGACAAAATTTAAATATTGCAATTATCAACTTTGAAAGTTTCTAATATAACAAGTTTTGTATTAGTCTGCATTTTATGAAGTATATAAACATTGAAACTCAAATGTCTGTCATTATTTAGTGACTGCAGTCCATAATGAATAGCCAGAAAACAACAGCTAATACAAGGTACAGCCCCCAAAAAGTATGAGGAGAAAATGTAGACTTTCTACAAAATTTTGGACTGTTCAGAGATGTACATGGGCATAAGCTGTCAGGAAGAGTGATTGGCATTGTGCAGTACTGGCTCCAGAAGTTAATGCTAGCCATGCATTTGCAGTCATGGCTGAAGTGCCTAAGTGTTCTGTCTGGGGTGATGACCGTGGTAACCTGCTTGTTACATTATTATCAAGTAGCTTGATACAGTTGCAGAAAAGAGAATTTTTTTTTGCCTTTGGACAATTATTTATTAACTTTTTTTCTGTGCTTACAACTTACAGTTGAATGGAAAGTGTGGGGGGGGGGGACACATCAGTGAACCATGCCAGATGCTAGATAAGCTAGCAGTTCACAATTTTTTGTTTGATAATGAAGCTATGCCACTGTGAGCTACCCAGTTTGTGAAGTGTAATGGTAAGACATCACCCTTGACACAAGCTGCTAGCTGTACTCTAGGATTCACCCCCCCACCTTGCTACTGCTGTGCATCTGTGTATCAAGCACAGTACTGCACAGCAGAGAGAGGCTGGGCTGGCCAGGGATGTCAAGCATGATGCTGGCTGAGGAGGGTGCTGGACTGTGCCTTGGATGAGCCAGCAGTCAGGGAGATGTACCTCGATCTGCTATACTCATGGCATTTGGAGTCATAAGTCTTTTGTGATTGGCATTAGGAAGCCGTGGCATTCAGACCCTTGGAGATTCATAGGTGAAAACTTATTGTTACTGTGAATAATTTGTTTCTTTATGACAGTGTGGTCGTCAGAGGTACAGTAGTGTAGTGATTACCACTGCTGACTCACATAGCTTGGGTTTGTGGTTGAAATTCCAGGGGTTCATTCTGTTTGAAGGTGGCATGTGCTATGTTTACCCTTTTGGGGTTTTACTGGGTGTTTCCATTCCTTCTTGCATTCTAAAGACATACCATAGATGAACTGGCAGTCAAAACAAGCGTGCAGTTCAACAACTGTGCAGTCTGCATCCAAACTTTTGCCACTAACGTGTTTTTTTCTTGGCAACTAAATAAAACGGATATCTGTTGTTGGGGCAATGGAATAACTGATGCCTTACTATAGATGAGTAAACTGCCTTTGCCATGTCAAAAGTCACAATCCCATCTAGTTTATTTCTGACAGTAATGACAGAACAAAGAAGCTGTTTGCAAACAAGATCTACCTTGCCAGGTGGGCTGTTACTAAGTCAGCCAAAAGTGGTTCTGTTTTTATGAGGTTTTTAAACCCTAACCTCCTGCTGATGCCCAGTGGAGTCCTTGGGGTGAAAATTCAGTGGGAGTCAGAGATGCACCACACCTGACTTTTGCAAGGGGATGACATCAGAAGGATGCCATGCCTACCCACAGAAAGTACCACATGTTGGTTTCCCTGGTTTCCACCAAGGAAATCCATCAATGTACATGTGACTCTGGGCATGCACACTGCTTCCTAAGTATAGGCACACCTATCTACCTTCCCCTGCTTGCACCATCAAGCGCCTGAGCCAGTAATGGAACTTGGGTCACATGGTCTGTAGTCAGGGCTTTATCTCCCATGCTACTGGTGCAATCAGTCATTCACAACTCTTTCTGTGAAACAATATTTTATTGTTTGTCTTGTAAATGGTTAAGCACATAACTTCATATTGCATCATTCTGCTGTCAAGCATATATTTTTCATAGGATGAACCCACTTGAATAACTTCATCATTTCTGTCCTGTTCTTTCTTTGCCATCTTTCTCCAAGACTGCAGATATTGCAAGGTTTTATTAAACTGTTTTTGATGGTGTAGCACTTTTGTGTAGAAGAGGGTGTTCATCTCAACATATCTGTATATGTCACACTGGCAAAACATAAATATATATGTATTATGTATATATATATATATATATATATATATATATATTTTTTTTTTTTTATATATGTACGTATACACACACACACACACACACGTATATATATATATATATATATATATATATATATATGGTGTTTTGAGGTGTGATGCATAAAATATCTACACTGTAGGTTCAGTAGAATGAGTTTTACGGCAAGTACCTAATCCACAATACATGAAATAAGTTCTGAAATCCTTCAATGCAGATATTTCATGTATCACATAACTCAGACACCATCATATTGGATTCATCCTTGTTGAAACATTTTTCTTTGTTTAGATTACTGTCTAGCATTCATTTCAGTGGATTGCTTTAAAAGTATTATTTGCATGCGTAATTTTTTTAATATAGTTTACTTAGTTTACATAGCAACTGTCTCATACATGCTTTTCTAATGTTCTTTTGAGGTACGTTTTAAACTTTTCAAATGGTTTAGGTGCTTTTGAAGTTGTATTGTGGCAGAGTAGTAAATGTTATGTTAACATTTGTTATTATTTTCTTTAGATTTGCTAGTTTTGCTTAAGGGCTGTTTTGCTTATTGGTTAGTTGTTGCTCCATCTAGTTGTTTTCATTTAAAATTATTGAGTTTTGGAGTTGATTCAGTTGGGCAGTGCTGTTTTGGATGGTTCTAGATTTTGTTAGGCAGTGTTGTTTTGGGGTATTCTACTAAGAATGGTTGAGTTACAAGTTGTGAGGAATCAAGTCATCAAGCACAAATGGCTGAAAAACCAACACAAAAAATACAAGTATTATTTTGTAGACGGGGAAGTCCCAACGCACTCACACCGTCAGAATTTTATATATACCAACATCATGATGGCACAGCATGCTGAAGGGAGAAATCTTCAAAAACAAAGGCATCTTTTTTGGTGTGTACATAGAAATCTTACTGGCAGTGCTTTTCTATAGTAAACAATTATTTGCGTTTTGTGCACTGGGGACTTGGACTCATAAAGTTTGGTATCAGGGAGGTGTAGCTGTACTGTTTTAGAGGTGTGTGTGTGTGTGTGTGTGTGTGTGTGTGTGTGTGTGTGTGTGTGTGTGTGTGTGTGAGCACCTACTCACATGTGTGTGTTTGTCTATGTGTTTTATGAGTAATTTCATTTTTTTTCTTCCATAGTTGATTGAGACAGTTTCTGTAATTGATAACATGGGCAGAGTAGTGATATTTACTTGTAATGACTTGAGAAGAATGCTGAGAAGCAAATATTGTCTACTTTTCAGGTCATGAAAGTTTTTCTCAAACCTTGTGTCTGTATTTTTGTATCTGTACTTACACACACACACACACACACACACACACACACACACACACACACACCTACGTATGCATATATACGTAGTCGAATATGAATATGTTTGTATATTTTCACTTCTGAGCCTGTTTTCTTTTAAATTGATTTAACTACTGGAAAAAAACATTATTCACTCAACAGTCTAGGTAATCTCATTTGTTTTTATCTCACTGTGCATTCATTTGTTATAATAACTTGATGGCATTTTACATCAGAAAGTCATTGTCTGTTTTAAAAAAAAAGGTAAGATGTCCACAGACTAAGTACGCTGGGTTTAAACAGTCTGGTCACAGGGGTTTTGATCTTGGCTTTCTTTACAAAAACAGTAAGAGAAGAAAAGGAGCCACTTTTGTGATTTTAAGTATTTTCTTCTGATTTTTTGTTAAGTTTTACTGCTTTGCCGCCTACTTTTTGGCATTTTCCGGCTTGCTAAAGTTTATATCTGTAACAGTAACAGTACTTGGAACACATCTAGAGCCTGTTTACTGCATTTCCTGTGTTGCACTTAATTTAAATTCGTTTTTTTCTCTAAAAACTGCATTTTACCTGATTTTGGCCTAGCACTCAAGTGTGGGGTCATGTATTGCACTGTTGCGATTATTTAGCTGCTTGTGTATCTCTGCTACCTTTAAACTACAACAAAAAAAAAAACAAAAAAATCTTGCTTTTTTCCCACTTTCTGAAAGTTAAGAAAGTTTAGTTACAGATTTGCTGTTCTGAACTGTTTGGAAGTTTCTAGAAGGCCAGTGCTTGCTTGGGCTAAAGGGAAGTCTCTGTGTTCACCAGTGGGAGTGGTTAACACTGAACAGCCTGCCTGTCCCTGGAGGAGTGGTTACTACCTAGAAGCTGTAGTTTTATTGGCCATTTTGGGTAATTTCTAAACTCCTTGATCTGTCTCTCTTAAAACCAGGCTGCCTCGTGGTTTTGGCATCTTTTCAGGCTTGCTAGTTGTTGCTGAAGCACCTACCAAGGGGAGAAAACTCTGAGAGAAGAAAAGGAGCCACTTTTGTGATTTTAATTATTTTCTTCTGATTTTTTGTTAAGTTTTACTGCTTTGCCGCCTACTTTTTGGCATTTTCCGGCTTGCTAAAATTTATATCTATAACAGTAACAGTACTTGGAACACATCTAGAGCCCGTTTACTGCATTTCCTGTGTTGCACTTAATTTAAAATCGTTTTTTTCTCTAAAAACTACATTTTACCTGATTTTGGCCTAGCACTCAAGTGTGGGGTCATTTATTGCACTGTTGTGATTATTTTGCTGCTTGTGTATCTCTGCTACCTTTAAACTTCAACAAAAAGAAAAAAAAATCTTGCTTTTTTCCCACTTTCTGAAAGTTAAGAAAGTTCAGTTACAGATTTTCTGTTCTGAACTGTTTGGAAGTTTCTAGAAGGCCAGTGCTTGCTTGGGCTAAAGGGAAGTCTCTGTGTTCACCAGTGGGAGTGGTTAACACTGAACAGCCTGCCTGTCCCTGGAGGAGTGGTTACTACCTAGAAGCTTGCTCAGCTCTTATAAGGAAACACTAACTAACTAAAGCACTACACCCTCCTTGACTTCTCATAAGTATTAGACTCCCGATTGGTCCTTCCTGATCAAGTGAAAAATCAGTTCCCTTCCCTAATCTGATCAGTAAAAAAACAGTTCCCTATACTAATCTGGTATGTCCAAGGGTCAGTTTCAAGGTTACTCTCCAGTCCAGCTGGTGAATCTGGGAATTTTGAGGCAATGTTACAATTGCCTTATGTACACAGACAACTCTCTCCTCCTTCCAACAAACTCTAATACATGTGAGAAATGCAGTTACACAGCCAAACTGGAGGCAGAGCTCTCTCAACCCAAGACTGGCACAGTCAGTCAGGAGGAAAAGGTAACCACCCACACCACAAATCCAGTCTCACACAGACCTATTGCATCTGCATACCCAACACATAAACACACAAAAACATACTTGGAGGCTCTAAATAAAAATCTGCCTAGACAGCAAAGACCTCCTAAGCAGATATCCAAGCAACAGCCACCCCTCAACAATACCCACGAATCACATATCTCACAAAATCTGTGTGCCTCACAGTCACAGCCCTTAAGGCCAAACAACACACCAAATACACTTGTTATAGGGGGCTCTATTGTCCGGCACACTGACGTCCCGCTCACCAGACTGAACAAGGAGAAGGTCACTGTAAGCTGCCTGTCGGGTGCCAGGATCCGCCACATAATGCAGGCACTCATGTCACTCCAAAGCAAGTACAAGTATGACTTCGTCATTGTCCATGCTGGTGTGAATGACCTGAGATGTACCTCCCTGGACTACATGAAAAGAGACATAGAGGATCTCTTGACCATGTAGCCCAGGCTGGTATGACCCTGACCTTGAGTAGCATCTTGACCTCACCAAGAATGATGCCACAGTATAAAGACAAAATGATCAGTTTCAACAATTGGCTAAAGTATTGGTGTCATTCAAAAGGGATCCAGTGTCTGTCAGTCTGGGATGACATGCTCGACAAGCCATGTTGCTTCGCTAGGGACGGCTTGCACCTGTCACTCTTAGGCTTTCGTATACTGGCCAAGGCTCTTGCCACCCCCATAGTGCCTTTTTTAGGCAAGGCTCAAAGGACAAACCCACCTCCATAGACAACCCAAGGATAAAAAAACTAAAGGTAATGCTACTCAATGCCAGAAGTCTAAACCTCATGATGCACGCACTCGAGGCTCTCCTCAGTATGGAGAAAATCAATGTCTGTGCAGTAACAGAAACCTGGTTCAAGGCTCCTGAGAGCACCCCAGCACTACCAGGTTATAACTCATACCATGCGTTTCAGCCCCAAAACCTCAGACCGAAGCACAAAAGGAGGGGGAGTATCTATATTCATCAAAGATACCTACACCTCCAGGTTAGTGGCACTGCACGAAGCATCGGAAACCATCCATGTGCAACTAACAGCAGGCAAAACTGCCTTTCAGTTTGTAGCCTGCTACAGAACACCCTCCCTATTACAGGAACCCGACTTGGCATTCCTGAGAACACTGGAGAATATGAAGGTCTCTCCAAACACTATGTTATTGGGTGACTTCAACTACCCAAACATTGACTGGGAAAACTACTCAAGCCCAAACACCCTCAACGGTTCCTTGAATTTATAAACTCTAACGCAATGGAACAACTGGTCACCACTCCCACAAGCGGGAACAACATATTGGACCTGGTCATCACCAACATGGGGACTCTATGTTCCACACCAGAGGTAAACCCCTCATTGGTAAGATCAGACCATAAACAAATATCCCTGGACATCCATATCCCGTCCCCACCCCCAGCCAAGGAAATCACTGTAAAGAATTTCTCAAAAGCCAACTTTGCACTTCTCAAGACTGAGGTGGAATCCTTCAAAGCCCCTGGGCCAGAGGATAATACAGCCCAATCCACAGAATCCTTTACAAATGCATTCTATGAGCACCTGCAGGAATGCATGGATCGTGCTATCCCAAATAAAACCAAGACTCACTCCTCCAAAAACAGGAGACTGGTCTGGTGGATCCCGGCCATAAATCAGCTATACAACAGAAGGAGGAAGCTACTACATGACAGAGCAAAATCCCAAAAAGGGAAGGCATCTCTGATCAGTATTAGCAAGAAACTTTGATCCCTCATAAAATCATCAAAGGCCAGTTTCGAAAGAAAAATTGCCCTAGACACTAAAGATAATCACAAGGCCTTCTTTAGTTATGTCAGGAACATGGGCAGAAACTCCCAGATATGCTCTGAATTGTCGCATAACGGTACAAAATATACCAAACCTACAGGCATAGCCAACATCCTGGCAGACAGATTCAGTGCAAACTTCTCCCCCCCTTCCCCCCAAAGGAGCAAATGCCTATCGCAACTGAATGTAACCTCCCTGACATCACAGATGCACAGGTGAAAGCTGCCCTCTCCAAAGCAAAAAACACAGCATCTATTGGACCGGAAGGTGTTGCAGGCTGTGTCTTACACGACCTCCAAGAAGAACTGAACCCTCACATTAAGTCACTGTTCAGACTTAGCCTTACTACAGGATATGTACCCAAAGAATGGCGTACAGATACAGTGGTCCCACTCCACAAAGGTGGTGCCACAACGGACCCCGGAAACTATCGCCCCATAAGCCTGACTAGTCTGGTCTGTAAAGTTATGGAGCGTATTATCATGGAACTCATAAACAAAGACATTGGGAGCCTCCAGACACTGGACCCTACCCAATTTGGCTTTGTTAAGGGCAGATCTTGCCTCTTAAACCTAGTTGATTTATTTGAAACAGTTACCAAAGCCATAGATGAGGGCAAGGTAGTCCACACAGCCTACCTGGACCTTGCAAAAGCCTTTGACACAATACCCCACTCAGGCATCATAAATAAGCTTACCAGCTTAAATATCAACCCCTATATCACAAGATGGGTTGCAAACTGGCTCAGAGATAGAACCCACATGGTCAGAATCGCAGGTGCCATGTCCGAATCCAAACCAGTTACAAGTGGCGTCCCACAGGGCTCAGTTCTGGGACCTCTCTTGTTCGGTACATACTTCTCTGAGGTTCAGGCTAACATGGGGGGATTATGGCTGACAAAGTTCGCAGATGACCATGGGGCCATAATTGAATCTCCAGCTGACACAAGCATCCTCCAAAAGGGTCTCACAGAGACGAATGCTTGGTGCCAGAGCCACAGCCTCAAGCTAAATGCTAAAAAGTGTATAGTCATCTCCTTTGGAAAAAACAAGGTGCCCACAAATTACCACATAGGTGGTAATCCATTAAGTACGGAAGAAATAATTAGAGATTTGGGGGCCAACGTAGATAGTAATCTCTCCTTTGATAATCACGTTGCCAAAGTGGTTAGAAAGACCTTCTATATAGCCCACCTTATCACGAAAGGGTTCGCATCTAGATCAAGAGAGGTCATTGTGCCCCTCTATTCATCACTCATCAGGCCCATAATTGAATACAATGCCCCTTTTGGGATGTACCTTACCCGACACCTGCAGCAACTGGAGAGACCCCAAAAGTACCTCACCAAGAGGATCATGGGCTACAAACAGATGTCCTATGCAGCTCGACTAAAGAAACTCCAGCTCTACTCAGTTGCTTACCGCCTACTCAGAGGCGATCTATGCCTGACGTACAAAGCCATGTCAAACCCAGAATTAATGGACATGCTCCACCTCAAAAAATCCAAGTCCCTTAGAGCTACACGCTCCAGGGACCTAAACCTCAGCACAAAAATAAATAGGACATGCTGGAGGGACAGATTCATTTCCCAGAGGCTCCCCTCACTCTGGAATAGAATCCCAGTTCATGTTAGACATAGCCCCTCACTGACCCTCTTCAAGCGAAATTTGAACACGTGAATGGGAAATCGCAAATTCACCCCTGGGAGCTCTCCTGTGTCCCTGCTAGACAGAGGCACAGTAAACTAATCTTAAAAGGGTACCTTCTGTGACCTACTTTACAGAGGCACAGCAGGCTAATCTAATAGGGAGGCGGAAGCCAAATACACTCTGGCTAGGCTTATAAATGCCCTAGGGCAGATAGCCTAGTATCTACCTATGAACCTATGAACATTCACTTTTTGTGGTCGAGGCAGACTGTCAGTTTACAGTTTCCATGTATAGGTTCAAAGCCATTTATAAATCTCCCATTGTCACAAGAGGACAAGATATATGCAAACCATTTTAGAAAACAATTGTACAAACAAAAACAGAAGTGTTTGAGCTCATCAATTCAAGAATGCAGAATAGCACACTGATCTTTAATAATTAGCACAAATCACACACCTGGTTCTTGTTGAAAGTATGATGATGCTAAAAACAGCAAAAATGTGTGATTAAGAGTGGTGTGTGTGTGTGTTTGTGTGTGTGTGTGTGTGTGTGTGTGTGTGTGTGTGTGTGTGTGTGTGTGTGTGTGTGTGTGTTGTTTCTGAAAACTGTGGCTGTCTGGGAATTAGTAGAGGGGTTGTGAAGACATGTAGAGGACATTGTACCCACCCATACACTGCAAGAACTTAAGGGCATAACGTAATTTTAGAATGAGTTTGCGTTTTGATTTTTTCAGTGATTGCTATTACAATGTTGAATTGTCAGGACTCGTGGTGCTTGATCTTGAACTTCCAGGAGGGAGTCCCCCACACCGTTACTTAGGTTACTAGTGTTACCGCACCTCATTTTCATGGTATAAGTGGAAAATCATTGATTTTTCTGAAACATTTGGTTTGTAGGAAATCTCTGACCTTTCGTAGTCAGAGCATTAGTTGTTGTCCATCTGCACTATGCTGACTTTATGAAGTAATAATGGCACACGTCTTTATATAGTATGGTACACTTATCCTTATGTGGTATAGTATACATGCTCTTATGTAGTGTGGCACATGTCCTTATATATTATGTTACATATGTCCTTATATAGTGTGGTACACTTGTCCTTATGTAGTATGGCACATGTGTCCTTGTATATTATGGTACACATGTCCTTATATAGTGTGGTACACTTATCCTTATGTAGTGTAGTACACATGCTCTTATGTAGTGTGGCACATGTGTCCTTATATATTATGTTACACATGTCCTTATATAGTGTGGTACACTTGTCCTTATGTAGTATAGTACACATGTCCTTATGTAGTGTGGCACATGTGTCCTTATATATTATGTTACCTATGTCCTTATATAGTGTGGTACACTTGTCCTTATGTAGTATGGCACGTGTCCTTGTATATTATGGTACACATGTCCTTATATAGTGTGGTACACATGTCATTATATAGTGTGGTACACTTGGCCTTATGTAGCATAGTGTACATGCGCTTGTGTAGTATGGCACATGTGTCCTTATATATTATGGTACACATGTCCTTATATAGTGTGGTACACTTATCCTTATGTATAGTGCACATGTCCTTATGTAATATGGCACATGCATCCTTATGTAGTGTGGCACACATTTGTTCATATGCTGTATGGCACACATATCTTTATGTAGTAGTAGTAGTAGTGCACATGTCTTTATGTTGTATAACACACATGTATTTTGTCATATGGCACAAGTGTTCTTATATAGTATGCCACACGTCTTTAAGAAGTATGGCACATGTCTTTAGTGTGATACACGTCTTTATGTAGTAGAGCATGACTTTTTTGGTTTGACTGCATTACCAGCCTGTATGTCTTTGTATATTCTTTAGGTAGTATGCAGAAATATTTCTGTTTTTTTTTTCTTCAGAAAGTAATTTATTTATGTCCCCTAATGACTTGACAGAGGGAGAGAGTAGAGTTAAATGACTTTGTGCATCATATCTGTGATTTGTCAAAGTCTTTCTAGCTCTATCGAATATCCATGTGCTTGTGTCTTTTGGTTACCACATTCTTAAAAGTCTGCACAGTGCTGTATTCATTCTAAAAATAGGTGTACTGGCAGCCAGTTAAAACTTCATATTTCTCTTCCCTGCCAACTTAAATACCTGGGGCAGTAAATGACAGGAAATTTCAACACACTGTCAAATGAGGACAGCACTGCAGTTACCCAGGATTCATGGCTAATAAAAATTATGATCGAGAAGTGTGGCCCATTTAAATAGTCACACAGATCAGTATGTATGCTGTTAATATATTATATAAGAAAATTGTAAAAGTTAAAACTCTGCCTTGGCATGACAGTAGAGTGACAGTAGATAGTGCTGCTTCCACCTCACTGCACTAAATATAGTTAACAGTGGAAATGAAAACAGCAATGCTCATACAAATGAAAAATGTCTTGCAGCATGACTGAGCCTAAGGGCTTCTGTACAGATTAAGAACTGAATTTGCAGTGTCAGTTATATGGCAACTTTTGGACAGATAGTGATTGCATTTCTAGCTCAGCAAGTTTAATTCTCCAAGAGCACACATTCAGAGATTTCTTTCTTCTAATCTGTAGGCTGCACTCAAATAAGAAAACTGCTGCTAACATAATGTAAAACAAGATGTTGGATACTTTGGCTAGCACACTAACAAGAAGACGTGTAGTTCTAACAGCTACACAGAATGTAAACAAATCTATATAAAGTATCAGAATTCCTCAGAATTATCAACTAAGACTGCAGTGCCATGGGTGGAAGCTGAGGAGTGCCAAGATAGAAGTACTTGGACTGTAGTTCCATGAATAGAAATTGTGTTTGGCTCAGTGTGGTTGCTGACCTGTCTCCACTGCATTATTTACTTTAGGAATATCTGTAATATTTAATGCTGCTTCAGAAAAATTGCAAACTGTGATATAGAATATAAAGATGAGATAACCGAGTACAACTATCATTTCAAGTGCACAAAGCTATCAGTCTGCTGCGTTTTAATGTGTGACGATTTAAAAAAAAATGTAAACAAGACCATAAAGTGGGGATAGGAAGAAATAGCTATGTAAAGAAATGTTGGAAACAATGACATAGTGGGCTGTAAGTGTCCATAAAAATGGTACATTTGGCCCTGTCCTGCTTATACCCTCACTGCACAGTTTTAGATTATATTGTAACTACACTGCTTCAGAATCAGTGAAGAAGGCCACATGAAGTTGTCTCAAAACAGCTGCTAGTGCTAGCTACAATATGTTAGGAGAATTTATGCTGCTAAAGCTTGCCTCAGATTGAAGCTCTCCATGAATCATTAGAGAAGTTTCTGAGAAGGCAGATGCTGGTCATCATCATGTCTGTGATTTGAACACGTCTGTTTTGGAGGTCAGCACAAGTGTACTCCGAATAAGCAGTGCCTCTGACTTCCACATTGAAGTTGCCACTGCACAAGGGTCTGTGAAGTCATGTGTTGACCAGCATCACACTGGCAGTAAACAGATTTTCTTGAGCCAGAATGTGGTAAAATAACTTACATGACATAGTGAGCTGTTTGGAACACAGAGGCTAAAAGATGTGGAATGATGCATGCAGTTAAAGTAGTATCCTGCAGACCTTTCAGATAAAACATAATGATGCGTTGCTGTGTGAGGTACATTTATGTCTTAGATAACACCATTTTTTTGTTGTCATTTTCAAAACAAAAAAATAATCTGGAGTAGTAAAAATGAGACTGGAGCCTACCCACCTGCATGGTTGGCAGGGAACAAGCCCTGAATTTACCCCAGTAATCCTGGGTCAAATTAGTATCCCAGGTGCTAGAGGAGCTGGTATGGGAGGGTGGAAGAGAGTAGTGAATACCATCTTGTCCATATTGAGGGGAGCGAGGCATTGCAGTATGGGCTACAGTAGAAGCTGACTGTTGCAGCAAAAGCATTATGAGGGATGGAGGAGAAGCACCCGCCAAACAGAGAGTTTGTGTGTTATAGGTGGAGTTAATGTGTGTACCAAAACAAACACAGGTCTTTTGCCAATGTTTTTGAAGTCCTGCTTGTGAAGTCTGTTGTGTAGCAATGGAGATTAAGGTACATAGAAAACCCCAAGGTACTTGAAGATGCTGCTACCATTGGAGCTGGCCTGGGTACTCCCCCTATTATGTAGTCAGCTGGGTGCCATCCCACTGTCACTTATTCACTCATCTAGGACAGACTCAAGGTCTTAGATAAGCTGGACTGCTGGTTGGATGAGGTGAAATGAGGTGAGCTCCACTTGCCCAATTGATGATGTTCATCGTGCATACAGCTGCAGTAATCACAGATGGGTTCTCTGCCGTCAGGCGGTCCCTCGGTCGGCTGAATTCCAAAGTCTTGGTCCAGTGTCGGTTGTCGTCGCTTTCTCTTCTGACGTCATTGAGGCCAGAGTATATAAGACACAGCCGACGCCATGTTCTTCAGTCTTTTTTGCCGTGCGGTGCCCGAAGCAGAAGCAGTTCGCAAGTGCCGGTCGGCCAGCTCCTGAATTACGAATATTTTGGAATCCGAAGTCTTCATTAAAGCTAAGTACCCTGTTGGGGAAACTTTTCTTGCCTCAGACCGATGTCAGAAAAAGTTAATAATTGTATTTCTTGTGGGAAGCAAATACCGCATAAGGATTTCCATTCCCGCTGCATACCTTGTTTGGGCCCAGACCACGACGTCTCTGGCTGTCGCTTTTGCGCTACCTTGAATAAACGCACTATTAAGCGTCGGGCGGAGTTCGCCCAGCACTACTTTAGTAAAGCTTTTGATTATAAAATGTCGTCGGACACTCCGACTACCGTTTTGACTAAAAAACGCAAGGAAAAGGACCGACACGCGAGGCCCGCGGTCCCCGCCGACACCACGCCAAAACAGGCTACACGTGGTCCGGTTCTCAGCGAGACGCCTTTGCAATCCCTGACTACCGACGACACTTCCTTGGCGGTGTCCTCTGTACCCGAGACCGCTGGCTCCTCGGCCCTTTCCCAGACTACAACCGAAGCCTCTGCTAATGTTGAGCCTACTAATGTGGACAGGTCCACCTCCACCCATGGTGTATTTAGGCCCTCATCTTCCTTTTCAATTAAGGCCTTTACTAAATCCAAAGCAGCCAGGCAGCCCATGAGGCCTGTTGTACAGGGCCCATCTCCAGGTCCCATGCCTAAAAAACAGATGCTTAGAATGGCTGAGGATTTAATTACTCTTATCAGAGGTTCTCAACCCCCTCCAGACAAGAGACCCAGAGTGGAGGAAGATTCTCCCTCTTCTGATCAGGGATCCATTTTATCAGCACATTCTGATGCAGAGGAACACTCTTACTCTCCTTTTGAGGATTCGGATGCAGAGCAGTCCATTCCCTCTGTATCCCCTCCTGAGGATTTTTCCTTTGGGGAAACCTTACACACCATGAGGGAACACTTCCATTGGGAAGGCCAAGACTTTTCAGATTCCAAGAAAAGACTTAGGGAATTTCTTTTGTTACCTCAACACAGACCTCTGGCTATACCCCCTGTTTTGGACATACTGGATGATGTCTATTCGGAGGCTTGTCTTAACCCGGATTCTCTGCCTCCTGCACCAGTCAAACCTGATAGGTATTACAGAGTACCCAGCTCTCACCAATTTCTCTTCAAAAGCCATAATGCTGACCCTGAAACCATTTCACAAGGCCCCAAGGGATTGAAGGCCCCCACTGCCAAAAATCCACTTCCTGCAGAAAGGGAATCAAGATTTTTGGAAAGGTGGGGGAAAAAGGTTTATACCTCGGCCACCCTAGCCATGAGGGCTTTAAATTGTCAGTTTCATATGCTTAAATATCAACAGTTCCTGTTATCACAATTGAGGAACAAAATGTCTAAACATGAACAACAAGATTTAAAGGAGTTACAGGATATGATGCATAGTGCAGAACAAGTGGGTAAACACACCTTACAATGTGGTTATGATGCCCTAGAGGCCTCAGGTAGAGCGGCAGCTACAGGATCAGTCATTCGCAGACATGCCTGGCTTAGGGAACAAAATTTACCAGATCATGTGAAAGCTAAACTTCTAGATGCTCCTTTACAAAAGGATGTGCTGTTTGGTACTAATGCTGAGGAGATACTACGGAAAATGGAAGAAAAAGCCAAATCTATGCAAACTGTCAAAGCCTTCTTACAGGTCCAACCACCACGTTTTAGCAGAAATTGGCCTTCAAAAAACTGGTCCTTTCCAGCCACTGACAAGCCCCAAAGAGGTAGATACAGACGCACAAGGGGCAGAGGGCAATCACAAGGATCATATAGAGGCCGACAATGGCAAACTCCAGCACCAAGAGGTGGCGAAGACAGTGCACAACAATACAGGAAGCAAACCCAATGACTCCCTCATTTCCATGCCAAGCATGTCTCAGCTGGCAGCACCTTTGGGAGGAAAACTAGCACTATTTGCAAGCAATTGGCATATTGTCACAACAGACAAATGGACCCTGGACATTATAAACAGAGGCTACAAATTTCACTCTTCCAAAAATGAGAGGCATGCCAAGCCTGCCACAAAATCAAAGGGCAGAGGCACAACTGCAAATTTCAAAGCTCATAAGCATGCGAGTTATTCAAGAGGTACCTACTCACCAACAAGGTCAAGGTTTTTATTCAAGACTTTTCCTGGTACCAAGGAAAGGAACCGACTGGAGACCCATTTTGGACTTATCCACCCTAAACACATTTCTAATCGTACCAAAAATTCAAGATGCTCACATTACAGCAGCTTCTTCCCATGCTGGGCAAGGAGTTCTGGCTGGTAACATTGGACCTCAAGGAGGCATACCTGCATGTCCCAATCAGACAAAGCTGCAGAAGATACCTCAGATTTCTTGCAGGTTCAATCCACTATCAATTCTCTGCATTGCCCTTTGGCTTATCTACTGCGCGCAGAGTATTCACAAAGTGCCTGGCATAAGTGATTGCCTACTGCAGACTTCAAGGGATACAAATTTACCCTTATCTGGACGACTGCCTGATCCAAGCCGACAGCAAGAACATACTTCTGGAACATCTGGCATATGTGACACGGTTACTGCTTTCTCTGGGATATACAATCAACAAAGAGAAATCAAGGCTAACACCATCCCAGAAAATAACTTTCCTGGGTGCCAACTTGGACACAAACACCCAGATGGCCTACCTTACACCAGAAAAACAAGGGCAACTATCTCAGTACTTCAAAATACTAGCAAAAAGTACCAGGCTTACTGCAAGGAAAATCCTGCAGGCTCTGGGATTCATGGCATCTTGCATTCTATTAACCCCATTTGCAAAGCTGCATATGAGGAAACTTCAATGGCACCTAAAAAACCTATGGTCTCAACACAGTCACAGTTTGGAACCAATAATTCCATGTTTGCTAAAGGAATTTCTATGGTGGGCCCAAGCATGTCAAGCAAACAAAGGCCTCCCATTCTGCAAGCCTCAAGCAAAACAAGTCATAACCACAGACGCCTCAGACTACGCCTGGGGGGCGCACATGACGAACAGGTGCATTCAGGACAAATGGTCCCAAAAAGAAAAGCACCTTCACATCAGTCAAAAAGAAATGCTAGCAGTAATAAATGCAATTACAGCTTTCAAGGACTTCCTGCATCCAGGACAATTACTGATAAGAACAGACAACACCACGGTAATGTGGTACATAAACAAACAAGGAGGAACACATTCATACCCCTTGTGCAGACTAGCTATGACTCTTTGGAACTTGGCTCTGGAAAGACAAATCGAACTTCAAGCACAGTACTTGCCAGGATTGGAAAACACACTGGCAGACAATCTAAGCAGAAAAATGACAGATCCACACGAATGGAAGTTACATCCTCAGGTGTTTGCAGAAATAATCCAAGCATGGGGGAGGCCAGACATAGATCTTTTTGCCTCCCACAGGAATCATCATTTGGAAAAGTTTTGTTCAAAGACCTTTCACCCAAAGGCCTGGAGAGTGGACGCCCTTTCATTCAGTTGGACAGCATGGACAGTTTACGCATTCCCACCTCTGCCTCTTCTGCCCAAGGTGTTTTTGAAAGCAAGAACAGACAAACCGAAGATGATACTGATTGCTCCAGATTGGCCAAGGCAACACTGGTACCCACTCCTGAGGAGCCTAACACATACTCCTCCCTGGTCCCTGCCTCTAATGCATCTTCTGCGGACTCAGCACAGCTACAAAACTCTTCACAGTCAGCTGAAAACACTCAATCTCGCTGCATGGAAAATTCCTTAACACCACAACAGAACCTACTCTCCAAGGAGGTACAGGATGTCATTTTGGAGGCCAGAAGGCCAGCTACTAGAAAAGCTTACTCCGCAAAATGGAAGCGGTTTTGCTCTTGGAATGAGAAAAAAGGCCAGGACCATAGAAAACTGAACTTGCCTCAGGTATTACAGTACCTAGCGGAGCTATTGAACAGTGCACTTTCTTTTCTTCCATAAAATCCATGCCTCAGCCATCTCTGCAGAATTCAACACGGATCCTCCTTTATTTTCTCACCCACTCTTACGACAGTTCCTCAGAGGGGCTAAGAATATAAGACCACCAAGGAAACAACCAATACCAGCCTGGGATCTTAATTACATACTAGAAAAATTAACATTGCCTCCTTTTGAACCAGCTGCCTCAACAGATTTGCAATATTTGTCCTGGAAGACAGCCTTCCTTCTGGCCATCACTTCAGCTCGTAGGGTTTCTGAACTTCAGGCCCTCATGGCGGTGCAGCCCTTTCTCATTTTCCATCAGGACAGCGTTTCCCTTCGTACCAACCCATCATTTATGCCTAAAGTGGTATCCAGGGTAGCTTTAAATCAAGCTATACACCTACCCACCTTTTACCCCAATCCTCAAAACAAAGGGGAAAGGCTGCTACACTCCTTAGACATCCATAGGCAGCTTCGTTATTATTTGGACAGAACAAAGTCCTTCAGGAAATCAGAACAACTCTTTGTGTCCTATGCTGTAGGGGCTCAAGGGAAGCCAGTTACAAAACAGACTATTTCAAAGTGGATAGGCCACTGCATACGGTTTTGTCACTCCTATCATGGGAAATCTGTTCCTGCAGGTATCAGATCACACTCCACCAGGGCCACAGCTACCTCTACAGCCTTCCTCAGAGGAGTTCCTACCAAAGATATTTTGGAGGCAGCCACCTGGAGTTCTGTACATACCTTCACAAAACACTACCATCTGCCTTTATATTCCAGAACAAGAGCAGGCTTTGCCACTGCTGTTTTGCAGGGCATTGTGGCTCAACCCAGTTCCTCCTAGTACCTACCACCCAGTGCATAGCTTTGGGATTCTACCCATCCGTGATTACTGCAGCTGTATGCACGATGAACATAGTACAGTTTTGTACCTACCATAAATGTAGATGTTCGAGTGCTAATACAGCTGCAGTACAGGTTTCCCTCCCTCCTTCCCCACTTGGTAAAGGCATGAGGCCTAGCAACCTCTTCATACTACCTGACTGGGTTATCCGGCTATGTTTTATTTGCTTGCTACTACTGATTTTGGATTATATTGCATTGCTTGTATATGCATATAAGCACTATTTAGGTATTGCCTTCCTTCTGGGGGCACCTGACATCTGGGGCAAGAAAGACTGAAGAACATGGCGTCGGCTGTGTCTTATATACTCTGGCCTCAATGACGTCAGAAGAGAAAGCGACGACAACCGACGCCGGACCAAGACTTTGGAATTCGGCCGACCGAGGGACCGCCTGACGGCAGAGAACCCATCTGTGATTACTGCAGCTGTATTAGCACTCGAACATCTACATTTATGGTAGGTACAAAACTGTACTGTCAGATTGACCTGGTAGAGAAAAAAGTTTCATTAGCAAAAGAGACTAGAGTCTGTCACAGAACTTATACTGTAGCTGACTGAGGCATCCGAGTCTGTATCCGAGTCTATGAGTCAGTGTTTGGAGACTGGAGACAGATTTTTGGTTCAGCTGTGGTGTCTTCCATGTACTGCTGACAAATTTGCCTACATATGGGCTGTATCAAATGAACTGCACCTTAATGTGAAATTCTGAGCAAGTGTGAAAGTGATCCAGTGTAACTTTACTCATTCCCTTTCTTCAGTCAGCCTTTACACTCTGGAGCAACTGAAAATAATATTTTAAGTTATGCACTGGATACTGCATTTAACTTGCAAATAATGTCAGTGTGGCAGCATTTGGAAAATGTTGCTGTCAGAGAATGCTTCTTTGTTTAGATGGCTGAGAAAATGAGTATATGAAGTTTGGATTTCATCCCATTTTCCTTGCAAATACTCACCGGTGTTGTTTTTAAATGCTAACTTTTAGATCAGCGAGCAGTTGTTTTAAATCGGGCTGAGTGAAAGACAGTTGCATCTGAAGAAGCTGTCAGAAGTTGTATCTGGAGAGTCTGTCAGAAGTGTACTATTTAACCTTACTGATGCCACTTGTTGTCTCCATTTTGGGGTAACTATTGCTACTGTTACCTGTGTCTACAGATACCACCTCATTGAAATTAGAAGAAAATCCAAAATCTTCCTCAAATTTCAGAAAAGTGGTCCCTTAGATCAGTACTGCATGTCATGTGATTATCACAGTGGTGCTGTAGCCATGTCATTGTTTTATCAAAATATGTACCGCATTTAATCATCATCTGTTTTGTCAGAAGACCCTAACCTTTCTTATCTAAACTATCTAAACTACGTCTTGCTTGTAGTGTGTTTGACACTTCTCAACTGCTAGTAAACTGTCTCATTGTGAGATTTTACCAGTTCTAATAAATGGATTGGAAAACAAAAACTTCAAAGACCATTGCAATGAAAGCAACTAGTCAGTTTATCTTTACCTCCCCCATAACAAGCCTACCTTTAATGTTACTAACTCAAGTTGCTGTACTGGTAAGGAAAGGAATTCATTTTGAATTTAGTGACCTTATTTCAGAGGTACACTTTCTGGTACTTCCATCCTTGTAAATTTGGATGATTACCAGTTTTTTCCATTGTGTAAGCAATACAAAGATTATGTAGAAAATGCTGTTGTTGAGTCATGTGCTTCACTTACCTGTAGTCATCATGACATTTTTATCAAGTATATATTTTTGCATCTGAAGCAATTTGTAAAAAGAGACCATGTGTAAACAATAGGAAACATATGAGAGTATCAGTTGGAGTAACTGAAAAAAAAAAGTTTCGTTTCAAAAACTGTTAGCAAGGTCCATGTGTGATTACTGTACCACTGAATCAACAGGAACCAAGGAATGCCTGTTAATAGCAGTGTCAAGATTGTAGACATGTTCAGACTAGAGAGGTGGGATGGCAAGAATAAACAAGTTGTTCAGAATTAGGTGGGCTAGGTGATCAGATTGACATGACCAAACATAGTCAAGAGTTCAAAACTTTTCAGACTAGAACAGACACCGACTCCTCACTCATCTGACCCACGATTTATTTCTGTGGTGAAAGCATGTTACCGTGACATCATCTTCTGACATGCCTCCAATTAAAAAAGTGAGAACTATTTTATATGGGAGAGATGCATGCATACTACTGAAAAGGGAATTTAAATTTCAGATTTAAATGCCTTTAAGTTAATTTGTGTCTGACATTCATTCTCCATCCTGTAACTGCTTTAGGTTCCCTACCCTTCTGTTTGTTGTGCAAGCACAACAAGAAATGAGCTTGTATATAAATTGGAGTGTTGGTTTTCAGTCCTGCATCTGGTGAAGTCTTTGGAATACTGCCGAAAACGCTTTGTACTACAGTGTATGCGTTAATGTGTGTTACTGTGTGTTTCTGGCTTTATTAAAACATCGGACCTTTCTAGTCTTGGCTGTTCCTTTCCTGAGTACTTCAGCTTGGTTATTTGATTTTATTTGTTACCTGGAGCCTCATTGCTTTGGATTAATTTGTGTCTTGTTGTAGCCTTTTTGTACTGTAGGTGTACCTTTTCTTCCTCAGGCTTGTCTTTTCCAATTTCATGGCAACATTGCTCAAAATCTTCAGTAGGTGTTCAGGCTTCAAGCCGTAGAAGAATGCATCATTCTTCTGTTTATTTATTTATTTATTTTATGAACATCATGCTTTCAAAATTCACACTTAAGGATTTGACCTGTATGACCTTTTCTCCTATATCACAAATGAGCCAGTGGTGTGGTCTGTTATGTTAGCTGTACAGTAGAGAGTTGATTATCCAAACTAATTGGGAATTAGAGTAGTTTGGATAATCAAACTATTCAGATAATCAAACATAAATTGAACTGAATAAAAAACGTTTAAAATCTTGTTTTTTCTGTACTCAGGGAATGCACTTTTCAACCATTCAGCAAGTCCATTGGACAATAAAGAATATTGTTTACACATAAGCTCGCTACAAGTTCAAAAAAACACACACAAGCTAATATGCATAATGTTTACATATTCAGACTCTATGATTTTTCCTACCGAAAAACTTTGGAAGGCTGGGTTCAGATAACTGATGTTTTGGATAATCGACTTTCTACTGTAGCCATTTCTATTTTCTGAAGCCAGCTGGGGTTAAGAAAGAAATGCTTGAGTCATATGTTGAGTCATTTATTAAAACAGACAGTCTAGGTGAGACAGACTTCCTGTCTCACTGACTTGAGACTTGAGTCCTTGTACAGCTGGAGTGCCTACTAACAGAAACATTTGTCCCATGGTGATAGTGCATGGTTTCTCCCTCAGGTGATAGATTATGTAACCATGTACAGTATCATGGTAGTGCATAATTGCCCCCTTCCCACAATAGATTATGTAACTGTGTACAGTGCAGTGGTACTGCATAGTTACCCCTCACAGCTGAGTGAGGACTAACATAACTGTAGACTGTAGGGCTGGTGCATGGCTACACCCCAGCAGATTATGCCACTGTGTATACAGTAGTTGTAGTAAATTGCTAACACTTCCCCTTGGTAAATTGCATAACTGTGTACAGTTATATGGTAGTGCAAGGTTACCCTACCAGCTGAAATGTAATGCAGCTATGTAGACCATAATGGTGAATCATGGTTCCCCCCAACCCAATTGATAGCTTATGTAACTGTGTGCTGTATAGTGTTGGTACATGGTTACCCCTACCCTTAGCTGATAAATTATGTAACTGTGAACACCATAGTGGTGTTGTATAGTTACCCCACCCTTCATGTACTGGATTAGGTAACTGTGTACACCATAGAGATGGTGCATGTTTATCACACCCAGCTGATGGCCTGTATAACTATGTACACCATAGTGGCAGCAAATGGTTACCCCCACCCATCATTTGATGGATTAAATAAATGTGCACGCTATAGTGGTAATGAACAATTGCCCCCACCCTGTAGCTGATGGGTGATTTGAGGACAAAACTAATACATAATGCTGAAAACTCTGCTGGAGAACACTTGGAGCTCACTAAACGTATAAAATGAACTTTAATAATCAAGATATAAAACAAATAAGCACTTTCATCTAAAAGCATACAGACTGAAGAAGCTGATGGATTATATAGTAAAGCATACCATAGTTATAATGGATGATTAGCTTACCCCCAGCTTATCGTACCTCACAACTGCGTAGCTCAAGAAATCTGGACAAAGTCTAAAATAATGAGGAGTTGAAGACCCAAAAAGGGGGAAGATTTTAAAAATTGCTGTTCTAAACTTAGAAAGTTGATTGAATAACAGTTAAAATGTTTGGATTAGCATGTATTTTTCTGAAGGAATTAGTCTGAAATTCAAACGTGTGTCATTGTTTAGTACTTCATTCGTCAGTGATTTTTCAGAAAACTACAAATGCTATAAGGCAAAAATGTGGACATTCTGTAAAAGTCTGGACAGTTAAAAGTTATGCAGCAAATGGACTGTGCAGCTTTGTACAGTATAGACAACTGCTAAGTACCATGCTTTGAACATGGCAAAATTATTCAACTAATTTCTGACAAAATCCATTCTTAGAGTCATGGGGACTTGAGAGATAAAAAGTATGTCAGAAGAGCACAGGCAGGTCAGTCATTTATTTTTAGTAACAGCAGCAGGGCGGCTGCAGTGGTGCAACGGTTAGCATTGCTGCCTCACAGCAAGAGGTTCTCCGGTTCGATTCTCAGCTGGGGTGCCTTGTGTGTGGAGTCTGCATGTCCTCCCTGTGGTCGCGTGGGTTTCCTCCGGGTGCTCTGGTTTCCTCCCACATCCCAAAGACATCCTGTAGGTGGATTGGACACTCTAAATTGGCCCTACGTGTGAGTGTGTGCATGTGTGTGTGCCTTCTGTGGAAGGTTGGATGCCAGGCTGGCAACTCGACACTGTAAAACTCCACTGCCAATCATGAGCAAACAGGTGATCCTTTGTGGTGATCCCTAACCGGGAAAAGCCAAACGAAGAAGAAGAAAAAAGAAAATTCAAATCAGGGCATTGTTTTGCACAGAGTACTACATCTTAAAGCTTAAATATTAATACACTGTTGTGCAATTTGCAAAGTTTATAACCAGCTGTTTTATTTAAGAAAGCATGTGCAACTTAAATGCCTATGCAATTTTAAGCAGTAGAGCCAATCTGGAGGCAGCAGGAAAGATAAAACAGCTTTTGGCTTGCTCTGTTTTGACTTTGGAGGGTTTGGAGGTGTTTTCTACAGTATCAACATCTTATAGATTGACTTGATTGGCAGGATAATCATTTGGAATGTTAGGACCAGCATGAGCGAGTCCCAAAATACAGAGACCAAGTGGCCGAAGAAACAGACTTATAGCTTCATAGGTTTTTACTAGGCTAACGATCACTAGGGCTGCTACAAGCCTAGCCATGCACCCCAAATCATTTGGTTCCCAAGTATCATGAGCATCTGTATGGGGGAGGGGGGATGTAAGGAGGGAGGTAGCTAAGGATTTGTAAGGGTGGTTTTAGTTAGGATAATACTTTTCTTATTTGATGGCCTTTGTCCATAAGGGACATAGGGGGCCAAACTGAGGGTAAACTTAAGATTTCCTATGTAATTGTCAAGGTTTTATTTGAATAGGTTTAGGGATGAACTCTTGTTTTACATGGATAGGGAGCATATTCCATAGTGCTGGGATCCTTTGGGACTCAAATTTTTCTCTTTCCAGCATGTTCTCTTTTTGTCACAAGTGAAGTTCGGATCCCTGGATCCAGTATTTCTGGTGCTGTCTGTTTTGCATAAGTGCACAGATCCATTAGGGTTGGGTCTGAGAAAGCTCTGCTGTGTATACAAAGTCTAAGATGGCCATTTCTTGGAATATTCCCTTATCTCCAAGGCATAGCGATATCAAAGTTGGTACATATAAGTTTGGGGATGTGGGGGAGCTTGCCCCTGAAATCAGTGGTGCAGGGGGGTTTGCCACCCACACAAAAAAGGTTTAAAGGAGAAGAGCGATATATGCAATTCACTATTTTCCTGCAGTTCTTTTTTTTTGTTTGTTTTGGTCTCTTTGCACTTGCAGGCAGCCAACCATTCTTGGGTGCCATTTTTGGTTCAGAAAGAGGCCCTGTGCAGTGATTTTGCATGGTCAATAGAATCACCACAACTGGCCATCTTCATGGCTGTGCTAAATGCTAATGAAACATTCTCGAGCAGTGGCTGATGCCAATTAGCTACATGCTATCCCCAGAAATATCTGTGAGAACAGAGTTATGCAGTCAAGCAATTCAGAGAATAGCTTGGTTGCATAAATTAGTACAGCCAGCTGTCTCAACTTGACCAAAATACCGTATTCCCTCATTACTTCCATCAAGGGAAACCCTGTTACAGGTAATGTAAGGATGAAGCGGAGAAGTAGTAGTGGTGTTTATGTATATGTGTGTGTGTGTGTGTGTGTGTGTGTGTGTGTGTGTGTGTGTGTGTGTGTGTGTGTGTGTGTGTGTGTGTGTGTGTGTGTGTGTGTGTGTATGTTAATGTCTGCATGTGTGTGGGGCAGTGCACAATGATGGTGCCTGTGCAAACACAGTGCATGTGCTGTGAGTAGTAATTACCACTGAATAGTGCTGTATAGCACTGGCAGTAACTGTGTCCAATTTAAAGGCGTTCAGATTGGCTAAAATTAGGTATTTTTTTAATCCAGCTAAACACGTCTGTAAATCAGTTTTTATGTAAAGGCATTCAGATTAGCTGAAATGAGGTATTTTTTAATCCAGCTAAACGTGTCTGTAAATCAGTTTTCAATTGCAGTTTATGCGATAGTAAGGGATTCTTTATAAATCCAAGGCTGTGTCTAAGACCTCAGCACCTCGGATTATCTGAAACTCCAAGTTAGAGTATTTTCAGAAGTAGTACAGATAAATAGCAGAATGTTGGGAGGAAGCTGAACCCCCACATCAGAAGCACCTACCACTCATAACAAAACGTATTCATAAGACCCTGAGTACCAGCAATTTAATTAATACACTCCGGCCATCCATATTCCATAACTATCCTTTTGTTGGACTCCAGAAGGGGGTGGAATAAAAACACATATCTAGTGCAAAGTGGAAATATCACTGAGTAGATGTAGACTGATGACATTATCCAAAAATATCTAAAGACTGATTTTGTCATCCTAACAAAGGAAAACAAAAGTATGTCAGGTATCCTCACCCATGGACTGTAATAGGAAAATACTATGCTATACTAAATATGAAACACCCCCAAAATATAAACTTGCAACATTAAACCGAAGAACAAAACAAATATACAAGGTAATATAATGTCAAAAAGAATACACAAATCAGTAATCTTTCCCATTCACTACAATAAAAAAAGTTAATTAATCAAATATGCAAGAAACTAAAGTACACACTACCAGTAAATCAAAATAGCACCCATACACCGTAATAAAACACAGACCATGAAAAATGTCAATAAGAACCACAAATCATTAAGAATGTATATGAAGTATAATGCTTAAAATTAGTGAGTCAGAACACTATTAAAACAAGTATAAAACACATTACAGTTAAATGAAATGCATAATGTAGATAAAATATGGTGCCACAGTGGCAACAGTGCTAATAAAGAACACAAGAGTATTCAGGAAGTTTCCCTCAGAAAATCTCTGTTCCTGAACCAAGACCTGAGACAACTCACCCATCCCATTCAGAAATTTACAGAACACAACTAAATTTGTATTCCTGCACCAGTAAAAAAAGTGTAATAGTATACCATTAAATTGAACAGGAACTGGGAATGTAAAAAAATTTATAATGGGATCACTGGAATATGTGGAAGTCTGAAGTTTGCCCCAACCCCACTGTATGTGTTTGCTCATCCTTTGCTCAGCTCCTGTGTATTGGAAACTCTGTGTTCTCCATTAGGGGTGCAGTAAACTCCTCCAACAGACCCATGGTCTTTTCCACCACTCAAGAGAGGAAAGTTAATCACAGCTACTGAGAGCCACTACTCCTAGGCTAGCTGAAGCTGGTACATGCAGGACCAGATTAACAAGGGGCTGATGGAGTTACAGCACCAGACCCATTTGTCAGAAACAGGCCCTTTTGTTTCACTTCCCACTTTTGTTAATGCCACAATAAATAAATAGGCCACTTATAATGTTTATCCCCAGGCCCATGATTCAACAATGGGTACAAGTAAGGCAGATTGAATCCCTGTTTGGACATCAGGTTAGGTATTCTCCATCTGTGCTTTTGGGCTGTCTTGTGTTATAGAATGCATTTTGTTCATTCAAATATGTTGTTTGGTATTTACCAGAGTCAATGAACTTAGGCATAATACTTTTAGCACAAGTTTAATCATGGTTTGTTTGGAATTGTAATGCCTCTGATAGTGCATTAGTAATAGAATTGTCTTATATTTTCAGGAGGAGCTGAAAAGCAAGTCCAAAATTTGTGCCAATGTCTTCTGTGGAGCTGGCCGGGAGTGTGCTGTAACAGAGAAGGGTGAACCCACTTGTCTGTGTATTGCGGTAAATTTCATCTGTTTTTTTTTTTTTTTTTTTTTTTTTATGTTTCAAAGACTGCTTAACTACAAGTTTGATCTGTACTAATAATGAAGGTTAATGTTCATAATGTAGTAGAGGCAGTTTTTGCACTGTGGGGAGCTGAAGATATAACTACCTCACATTTTTAGACAACATGTTTGTTATTTCTTCTTCTGTACAATAGAAGCATATCTTTTATTTTTTTTCTTTTGTGTAAGGCATATTTGCCTTAACAGGTAACTCCAGAAAAAATCTTGACGTTCAACATTATATCTACACCATTTGTTTTGTTTTTTTTTCTTTAATTGTTTTAATCTTTACTTCTGAGACATGTTCTCATGGATTAATACAGTAATATTTCTTCATAATAATATTTAATAAAACAGGTAAGCACTTTCACGTCAGTTTGACACTTCATCAGACCAAACAGAGTTTAGATACACAAACCAAATTTCACTCATTCAGTTAATCAATAAAACAATTATATATTCAGTGACACAAATTCCTTGCCTTCAATAAAGGTTGTAATGGTACCATACCATTTAAACCAAAGGTATTATGCCATACATTTATGTCTTCTTCTACTTCATCAATTTTATTTTCTACATTCTTATCTTTTGTTGATAATTCTCTGTGTTTTCATTTAAATATTCATTGGTTCTTTTATTTCTTACATTTCCCAAAATTCCTTATACTTAAATATATTTGCCATTCTTTTCATTTAGCCCTTTAAGTAACTTACATAAGTTTAATGAAGCAGTATAAACTACTGAATTTATCATACCTAATCCTTCTTCTTCCTTGTTCATGTAAAAAAACACCCGTTACCAGGATTTTGTCTTGATCCCCACACAAAGGAAAACATTATTTCTAAGAAAAGTTTTTTTCATATCCTCTGGGAATCATGATAACAGTGGGTAAATATGCTATCTTTCATATTAACACTGAATTATTCAAATGTACGTTTCCATAATATACAAATATCTGTCCGTTATTATTAATTCCCATACCTTTTTATGGTCTTCTGTATCCCTAAAACAGATATTTTCTTCTTAGAAAATTGTATACCTGCTCTTTGTATTGTATCACCTAATCCTTTCTTTTTCTTTATTAAGTGCCATGCCCCTTTCTTTTGATCCTTCAACTAATTAAATAGTAACTTATTTTTATCCAGTCTTTATTTTAGTTGTTATAATAATATCATCTGCATAAGACATCATAACTGGAATTTCAACTTGTGTTTGAATTTTATAAATTGTGTTTTTCATTTTATGTTTCACTTCTCTAACTACTGTGTTCATGGCCAAAGCAAATAAAATACTGCTCAGTGGACACCATTGTCTTATATTATTATACACCTGTGTCTTACATATTACTCATATCTGCTTTTTTTACATATCCACCCACTAATTAAAACCCTTACTTTGTTATTCTTATAAGCAGTTCTGCACACTTGCTTGACTTTATTGTTAATATTGTACATATTCATTATTTTACCATAATATATCACGCTGTATTGAATCAAATGCCTTATTACCATCACTTTCCATCAGTTTTATATCTTTTTTTATTATTTATATCATCTGTAATTTTTCTCACTATAATTAGCAATTCTTAACATCCTTTTCCTTTTATACCGTACAAAATTTTTTTCATTATGTATTGCATCTTATTTTCAAATCTCGTATGTATTATTTTCATAAACATCTTATTGTCTGTATTATTTAAAACTATTGGTCTCCAATTTTTTTTATCTTCTTTTTCTCCCTATTTTTCATATAAATTTTAATATTCCACTACACAATTCCTTATATTTCAATCCTTCATTTAACCATTCATTGAATACACATATTAAATCGTTTTTCTGCCAGCTTTCTAGATTTTTATACATTTCAAACACAATACCATCTGGACCTGGTGCTGATTCTACATTTAGCTGTTTAAATATTTTTTAATTAATTTAATGAAATATCTTTTCCAAATTCTCTGATGTTCTTCGTGTTTCACCGTTGCAGTCATTACATTTGCATAATCTGCTGGCAGGTTGCCTTCAGTCGGTCTGATTAACAAAGTCTTGGGTCCTGCGTCGGTTGCTGTCCCTTTTTCCATGACGTCAGGTCTTCAGGGGTATAAAACATGCAGCCGACGCTATTTTCATCAGTCTTTCTTGCCACACGGTGCCCGAAGCAGAAGCAGTTCGCAAGTACCGGTCGGCCGACTCCTGAAATTTTCATTTTCGAGTTTCAGAACCAAAGTCTTCAACCTAAAGCTAAGTACCCCGTTGGAGAAACTTTTTCTTGCTCCTTACCGATGTCAGTAAAAGTTAATAATTGTATTACTTGTGGGAAGCAAATACCTCATAAGGATTTTCATTTGTACTGTATTCCTTGCCTAGACCCTGACCACAACGTGCCTTGCTGTCGGTTTTGTGATAAATTTAATCAACGCACTATTAAGTGTCGGTATATTTTTGCTTCTAAATATTTTGGCTCAAGATTTAACTATCCAGAAATGTCATCGGTTAGCAATCCGACTACCGGAATACACAAAAAACGCAAAGAAAAAGACAGAGACAGACCGTCGAGGTCCAAAACCAACGACGAAGCTTATCCTAAGGTAGTCGCCGGTTCACCGGTACTCAGTGAGGCGCTTTCGATATCCACTATTTTTGATTCGCAGGCCTCAACTGAGACCCATTCGGAGTCCGGTATGCCGTGAGACACTTTAAGTATTGAACCCGTGGATGTCTCTACCTTAGATGAGTCCGGAGCCACTGAGCAGGCACCGACTTCTGAGGGTGCTTTCAGGCCTAAAGATTTGTATATTAAACCAACGCCATCTCCAAAACCTAGGCCAAAATCAACTTCTGTGTCTAAAAAACTGATGCTTGGGCCACGTGCACAGGCCCCTATGCCTAAAAAAACAAATGATCAAAATGGCTGAGGATTTAATTACCTTGATCAGGGGTTCCCATCCCCCTCCTGCTAAGAGGCCTAGGCAAAGCACTGACTATGAATCATCAGATCAGGTTTCTATTTCTTCTGATTCCTCTTCTAGTCAGGAATTATCTATCCCACCTTATGAGGACTCTGATGCAGAAGAATCCATCCCTTCTGCTTCTCCTCCTGAGGATTTTTCTTTTGGAAAAACTTTGCATACCTTAAGGGAACACTTTCACTGGGAGAGTCAGGATTTCTCAGAATCTAAAAAGAGGCTTAGGGATTTCCTTCTTCTTCCTCAGCATAGGCCTTTGGCTATACCTCCTGTTCTAGACATTGTTGATGATGTTTTCTCAGAATCCAGCATGGCTCCTGATTCTCTGCCTCTGGCTCCTAGTAAGCTGGACAGATATTACAGGGTTCCTGACTCCCACAAATTCCTTTGTAAAATCCCTACTGCTGATCCTGAAACCATTTATCAGGGTCCCAAGGGCATTAAGGCCTCTACTGCTAAAAATCCATCCCCTTCTGATAGAGACTTCAGGGTGCTGGATAGATGGGGTAAGAAGGTTTACACGTCTGCAACCTTGGCAATCAGAGCTTTAAACTGTCAATTTCATATGCTTAAATATCAGCAGCATGTCATGGGCTTACTTAAACAGAAAATTATGTTGATTTCTGACTGTGTGGAAAATAGAGTTGCAGGATTTATTGCATTCAGCTGAACAGGTTGGAAAGCATACTTTGCAGTGTGGTTTTGATTCCTTGTAGGCCTCTTGCAGGGCCGCTGTAACTGGATCTGTGATAAGAAGGCATGCTTGGCTCAAGGAGCAAAATCTGCCTGATCATGTTAAAGCAAAATTGTTGGATGCTCCCTTACAACAGGACAGTCTATTTGGTAATAAGGCAGAAGAAGTTTTGAAGAAGATGGAAGATAAAGCTAAATCTATGCAAACTGTAAAAGATTTCCTACAAGTGCAGCCGCCCAGGTTCAGTAGGCAATGGCCTACTAAGAGTTGGTCTTTTCCAGTACCCACCAGAGCTACTCAGGTCAAATCCAGACACTCCAAAGGCTCCAGGTTTCAGTCACAAGGAACTTACAGAACAAAACAGTGGGGTGCCTCCACCTCCAAATCTGGAAGTAACAAGGCACCTCCCTACGGTAAACAGTCTCAATGAGTTTCCTCTGCCATCACCAAGCACTTATCTTTTGGCAGCCCCTGTGGGGGGAAAACTGGCACTTAATGCACGAAACTGGCATCTAATTACCCAGGACAAGTGGGTTTTAAATATAGTATCCCAGGGATACAGATTTCATTTCCACATGTTGCCAATCCCAAACGGATGGCCAGATCTGCCTCCAAATCAGTGGGCAGAGGCCTCATGAATATGGGGGCTATTCAGCCAGTACCAGAAAAGAAAAAGGGACAAGGTTTTTATTCAAGACTTTTCCTGGTACCCAGAAAAGACAATTCGTGGCATCCAATTCTGGACTTATCCATTCTAAACACATTTCTGGACATTTCTAAATTCAAGATGCTGACTCTACAACAGTTACTGCCTATGCTAGGCAAGGATGCCTGGTTGGTAACTCTAGACTTAAAAGAGGCTTACCTGCATATCCCAATCAGGGAATCTTGCAGAAGATACCACCGCTTCAAAGCAGGCTATTTGCATTACCAGTTCTTTGCACTGCCCTTTGGCTTATCTCCTGCGCCCAGGGTCTTCACAAAGTGCCTGGCACCAGTAATAGCATTTTGCAGACAAAGAAACATTCAAATTTATCCATGCCTGGACGACTGTCTAATTCAGGCAGAAAACAAGGACACACTTCTACAGCATCTGGTGTTTGTAAAAAGGCTTCTAACTTGTCTAGGGTACACCATAAATGAAAAGAAATCACAACTGGTACCCTCTCAAATAATTACATTCCTGGGTGCAAGCTTGAATACAACTGCCCAGATGACTTACCTCATGCCAGAAAAACAAGTGGCCACAAAAACCCAGCTATCTGCAAGACAAATTCTGCAGGCCTTGGGGTTCATGGCTTCCTGCATTCTACTAATTCCATATGCAAGACTGCATATGAGGAAACTTCAGTGGTACCTAAAAAGCTTATGGAGTCAACATTGTCACAACCTGGAAACAATGATTCCTATCATTCCTTGCCTGCAGCAAGAGTTCCTGTGGTGGGCAGAGGCCTGTCACCAAAACAAGGGACTGTCATTCATTCCACCCCCTGCCACCCAAACCCTGACTACAGACTCATCAGATTATGCTTGGGGGCGCATCTGGCAGGAAGATGCATTCAGGGCGAATGGAGCCCAAATCAAATGCACCTGCATATCAACCAGAAAGAAATGCTAGCTGTACAGAATGCTCTGACTGCCTTCAAGGATTATCTTCATCCAGGACAACCACTGATAAAGGCGGACAACACCACAGTCATGTGGTACATAAACAAGCAGGGGGGTACCCATTCCTACCCCCTTTGCAGACTAGCCATGGCTTTGTGGAACACGGCCTTGACTTACCATATACATCTACAAGCTCATTTCCTGCCGGGAAAGCAAAGTACTCTGGCAGACGAACTAAGCAGAAATTTTATGGACCCACACGAATGGAAACTGGATCCGCAAATCTTCAGCATGTTGACACGTAAATGGGGGAGCCCAGACATAGATCTTTTTGCCTCACACTAAAACTATCAGTTGGACAAATTCTGCACAAGAATTCATCACAAGAAAGCTTGGAAAGTGGATGCTCTATCCTTCAGCTGGAAAAACCTATCGGTCTATGCCTTCCCCCTCTGCCTCTGCTCTCCAAGGTCTTACTAAAAGTCAGACAGGAAAAACTAAAAATGATTCTGATTGCTCCAGACTGGCCTCGCCAACATTGGTACCCTCTCCTACGCAATATGTCACACCTTCCTCCATGTTACCTGCCTCAGACACCTTATCTACTGTCTCAGCAGAACTATCAAATTCTGCACACTCAGCTGCAAACTCTGAATCTTGCAGCATGGCTACTCAACTAATCTCTCCAGTTACAGCTCTCAGCAAACCTGTGTTGGATGTCATTTTGGAGGCCAGAAGGCCTAGTACTAGAAAATCTTATGCTGATAAATGGAAAAGATTCTGTGCCTGGAACCAAGCACAAGGAATAAACACAGCAATGCCCAATATTCCTCAGACTCTGCAATATTTAATGGAGATGCTTCACAAGGGCCTATCTTTTTCTTCTATAAAAATCCATGCCTCTGCCATTTCGGCTCATTACAACACAGAGCCTCCCCTCTTTTCTCATCCCCTGTTAAAGCAGTACCTCAGAGGGGCCAAAAATTTGAGACCTCCCAGGAGAGCACCAACTCCTGCATGAGACCTCAATTTTGTGTTGAAAAAACTCACCCTACCTCCTTTTGAACCAGCTGTTACTGCAGACATAATTTTTTTATCGTGGAAGACAGCTTTTCTTTTAGCAGTCACTTTAGCTAGAAGGATCTCAGAACTACAGGCTCTCATGGCAGTGGAGCCTTTTATTATTTTCTACCCGGACAGGTTGGCTCTCAGGACCAATCCATCCTTTATGCCTAAAGTGGTATCTAGTGTGGCTGTTAATCAGACCATTCATCTGCCAACCTTTTTCCCAAATCCACAGAACAAGGGTGAGCAGATTCTGCATTCCTTGGATGTACACAGACAACTAAAATTCTACTTAAACAGGACAAAATCTCTAAGAGAATCTGAGCAATTACTGGTAGCATTTGCTGCAGGGGCAGAGGGAAAGGCTATTTCAAAGCAGACAATCTCAAAATGGATAAGCCATTGTATTCGTTTCTGCTACATGCACCATGGTAAACCTGTCCCCAAGGAGATCAGATCCCATTCCTCCAGGGCTGCATCTACTTCCGCAGCCTTTCTCAGAGGGGTTCCTACCAGAGACATTCTAGAAGCTGCTACCTGGAGCTCAGTTCATATGTTCACCAAACATTACCATTTACCTCTCTTCTCTAAATCCAGAGCACGCTTTGCCACTGCTGTCCTGCAGGGCCTTATAGCTGCCCCTAATGCTGTATAATTCCATCCTCCCAACCATAGCTTTGGGATTCTACCCAAATGTAATGACTGCAACAGTGAAACACAAAGAACATAGTACAGTTGTGTACACTTAACATAAATGTAGATGTTCAAGTGTATTAACTGTTGCAGTCCTGGTTACCCACTGTTCATCTCTTACTATACCTCTTCTTTCTTTTACTATGCTCAAAAGCCTTTTTGGTGTAGTTGCTTTTATTTGGATATATATATATATATATATATATATACATATATATATATATATATATATATACATATATATATATATATACATATATATATATATATATATATATATATATATATATATATATATATATATATATATATATATATATATATATATATATATATATATATATATATATATATATATATATATATATATACACATATATATATATATATATACATATATATATATATATATATATATATACATATATATATATATATATATATATATATACATATATATATATATATATATATATATATATATATACATATATATATATACTTTGCTCCCCATTTGGGGTGCTCCTGATATCTGGGGCAAGAAAAACTGATGAAAATGGCATTGGCTGCATGTTTTATACCCCTGACGACCTGATGTCATAGAAGAAGGGACAGCAACCGATGCAGGACTCAAGACTTTGTTAATCAGGCCGACTGAGGGCAACCTGCCAGCAGATTACCCAAATGTAATGACTGCAACAGTGAATACACTCAAACATCTACATTTATGGTAAATGTACACAACTGTACTTTATTTTGCTAAGAATATTTTTACTTCCCATTTTGTTATGTCATGCATCTTTTTTACTAAACATTTCTTCTACATCACTTACAACAATTTCCATAATTTGGTGCTGACTTTTCTTTTTATTGCCTTCTGTTTCTTTAATTTCTCTCATTATGCTACTAACCTTCTTTACTTTCTTCCTTAGATAAGGTGAAATTTATTTTCTTCCTTGTAAAAAATATTTTACTTGTACAATATTTCTCTAATTTTCTCATATGTTTTTTACAAATCTCTTATTTCTTTCCCATAATAATATATTTATTTCTTTTCTAAGTTGCTCATTATATATTTATATATTATATTCCTGCTTTTCTTTTTCCTTTCTGTATTTTTCAGGATAGATAATCTTTATATTTTCTTTTAAAATCAATACAGCATTAAGACCAGTTAACATAAAATGCCTTCATAGTAATATGATCCTTCCATAATTGCTTAATATCTTTTTTCTTTGTCATTCTATTCATTTTCATTTATTCTTTTTATGCCTTTTCCTAACTTCATATACTCCTTATTGTGACATATTTCTAACCATATTGCCATATGATCTAAAAAAGCTGTAATAGTTTCTTCTTCCATTATATGCATTCCCATTCTGATATTAAAAAGTAGTATATTTAAATTTTTACAAGTCCATGTTTTTTAATTCCATATAGTAATTTTCCACATTTTAATTACTTTCATTGACTTTTATACACGCTTTCTTCTTTTCTTTTTATTTCCCATTAAGTCACAGTTGAAATCTCATGTAATTATTATATCCATGTTTACAAACACATAATCCAGTGTTGTTGTTGTTGTTGTGTCTTTCGGCTTATCCCGGTTAGGGGTTGCCACAGCGGAACTCCGGTCCGCTAATATTTGGTAGTGGATTTTTACGTGCCGAGTTACCAGCCCTGACGCACAACCTTCAACGAAGGCACGCCCATTCACACATGCCTCCACACAGAAGAAGCTCTAGCTGAGAATCGAACGAGACAACGTCTTGCTGTGAGGCGACAACGCTACCGCAGCAGCACCACTAATCCAGTATTATCTGAAATAAATTCTCCCTTTGTTTACTAGTTACATTTGCATATATATATATATATATATATATATATATATAGCAATAATTCTATATACCTTTTCTTGCCATCTTAAATCTATAATAGTTGTTCTTCCCATTTCAACCAATGTAACATCCAGGATTTTTACTACTCTTCTACATAGCATTCATTCTCTATGTTCCGTATTATTTCCCATCCCATAATTTTTGTGTCTGTAGCCTTTCTTCCTGTGTCAAAGTCCTTGTGCCCTGCAAAATAATTATATCCATGTCACATTTATTTCACCACTCTAAAGTTACTATCCTTCTAGCAATATTTTTCATACTATTAACATTCACAGAAAGAATTCTTAAATTATTCCTTTCTCTAGTCTTGGTTTAGGAGCTATCATCCTGTACTGATTTCTTATAAGAAAGGTTTCATCCATTTCCTTTTTTCTTTTCCTTTATATTAATAACTTTAAATTTTCTTTCTCTATCTTTAAGTCATCTACCAATAGACTTCTTTCTTCCTCTTACCATTTTCCTACTATATCTTCTTTATCACTAGCTTCTGGTTCTATCTCTAATTCCTCTCCTTCGTTGTCTTTTTCAGTATGTCCATTTTTTCTAAGGTTTCACGTATTTGTCTCATTTTCAATCCTTTCTTTCTCTTTACTCCAATGTCTAATACTTCATTTTCTCTACAATCCATCCATAAAAGTCCCTTTTTTACGTTTGTAACATTCAACAGCCTCATGTCCTGTTTTACCATATATGTAACATTTATTCTTATCATAACTGTTAATGAAATGTTCTTCTTTTCACAAAAATAACATGTTTTGGTTGTCCCAGTGTTTTACAACACCCCTGTTACCATCCACATTTTTAACACTTGGAATACGTACAATTTTTATCCATTTCTATTTTCAGAGTACCATTACAATCCCATGTTCCAGTCCATAAATCCCTATTTTCATAAACTTTTAAAATGTCTGTTATTTCTTTATATGTATTCTTTAAATATTCTTTTAAAGTCTCCTTTTCCACTTCCATTCTGAATTGTATATGTACTTTCTTTTATTGTGTGTTCATTCCAAGGATTGTCATTTTTGTTCATATTCACACAGAAATCTCTCCATAGTTTGTACAGTCTCAAACAAATGTCACAGAATGTCCCTCATGATTAAAATAAATGCTCTTGCCTGTTGTACTTTTGTCCTCAAAGGTAAAATGATATTGTCCCTTACCACATATCTGTTAGTTCCTTTTCCATTTTTCTTTGTATTCTTACCACACATTTTCTTTCCTCTGTCTTGTTTTTTCTGCCCCTCGCTCCTCGTGTAGCTGCTACTGTCTCTGCATATATCTTCTTTATCTTTCTGCTGCTTTCTTCCAACATTCTTCTTCATCTCCTTTGTTTATTTTCTCCATAATGTCCCCCTACGAAACCTCTTGCTCTGGCTCACTTTGGTTTATTAGTTCCTATATTATACCATCCCACAACCCTCCTGATTGGAGTGTTGTAACTGTACATTACTCCATGGCTGTTTCCTTGGTTCATTCACACAATTTTCTCTGGAAAACCTCCTCTGAATCCACCATCATCACACTACATACTGCTTCTGAGCTGGCATTTGCCTCCACTCCCTTCTGCTGCTGCTCTTCTGTTTCATGCATCATCCTCCCAGCTGCCTCCCCACTTGGAATGTGACATGCATACATATTTGTGTCCAAGTAACGCAAATACCGATCACAAGAATGGGGGACGTTCCCCAATGCCCTGGCCAAATTTCCCATGGTAGTATAATTGCCATCTTGGATATCCCCTGAAAAGAGGTTACTAGCATAGTGGAACTAATATGGTCAGCAAAGGATAAATAAAACAAATAAATAAAATAACATCAGAATTACTTGATCTAGGGACTTGAACTTTGCTTGCAACATAAGTAGAACATTCTAGAGGTACACATATGTGTTTCTGCGAATTCCCCTCTTTTGGAAAAAGCTTCTCATCCATGTGAGGCAAAGATCTTCCCTAATCTGATTCAAGCAGAACGTGGACCAGTGGATGGGAAGTTGGAAATTCACCCCAGGTCAAGAACCTATGTCTCTAATGAACAGAGACAGTCTGTAAATCATAGCTTGATTTACATATACCCCTTAAAATAATCTTTAATGCTCAAAAAGACTTGTGGAATTCATTTGGACTGCATGACTAGGCTTATAAAGATCCCATGGGTCGGTAGCTTACTATACCCCTATGAACATATAATGTTAGTATATGTGCGTGTATAATTATTCTTGTAGGACAGATTCTATAAAAAGGGCATTTTTCTTAGGGAAAGTAGCATCACAGGAGTCCAGTATGCAGATCATACATTTCTGACTCCTCCCAGGAGGGAATGGTGTGTTACAGGGCAAATGTCTGGAAGTTGGTGAATAAGTCCAAAATTCTGGCATCCTTTAGGTTACTGTCATGCCACTTTCTCTTGTATCCTCTGTATAACTACCATCTTTATTATGACTGGATCATCCTCAGCTCTGCTGTCCTCACTGCATCCTTCCAACAGCTGTGGGAGGATGCAAGCTAGAATAATACTTTAACAAGCCAACGTCTTTCTTGTTTAGCTACATATTTCTTTACATATGTAAAGCACAACAATATGAACGGTTTAGACCAGCCTGAAAAGTACATTTCTTAGTGGCTATTTTCTCCTTTCAGGCATAGCTGATGTCCTTCAAGGATGCATCTGCATTCCTTACAAATGGGTTGTCCTGTCGTCAGGCAGCCCTTCGGTCGGCCGGATTCCAAAGTCTGGGTCCGGCTTCGGCTGGTGTCGCACTTCACCCGACGTCATTGCGGCAGTTTTCGGGTATAAAGGCATCAGCCGACGCCATTTTCCTCAGTCTTTCTTGCCGCGTGGCGCCCGAAGCAGAAGCTGTTCGCAAGTGCCGGTCGGTCAGATCCAGAGATTACTTCTACCGAAAACTACTTCGAAGACTTCTATAAAGCTAAATACCCCGTTGGGGACTCTTTCTTGCCTCAGCCGATGTCAGAGAAAGTTAATAACTGTTTATCTTGTGGGAAACAAATACCTCATAAAGATTTCCACTCCTATTGTATACATTGTTTAGGCCCAGACCACGACGTAGCAGCTTGTCTAGCCTGTGCTTCTTTTAACCAGCGGACGCTGAGACGTCGCTTGGACTTTGCTGAACAGATTTTCGGCTCCGATTTTGCCTACATTATGCCGTCGGATCCTCCGACTACGCAAATAACCAAAAAACGCAAAGAAAAAAACCGACACTCGCGGTCCGCGGTTTCGGCTGAAACCACGCCAAGCAATCCGAGTGTCTCGGTTTCGGCGAAACCGAGCAAGCGGTTCTTTCTTCAGCCGACAACTTGCCTTCTACCGAGGCCTCTTCTATTCTGGTAGAAACGGCTTCTGAAATCCAGCCTTCTGTTGCGATTTCACAGGATTTATCAGACACCATTCCACTAGATATTTCTACTCCTGCACGTGGAGCTGCCAGGCCTCCTCCAGCTATGTCTATTAAGGCCTTTGCCAGGGCTAAAGCAGCCAAAACTTCCAAACCAGTGCCTGCCAAGCCCCCTCTCACAGGCCCAGCACCAGCTCCCATATGCTTTCTTTGGCACAGGATCTCATCACTTTAATCCGTGGATCCCAGCCTCATCCAGACAGGGCCTCTCCCTCCTCCAGAAAAGAGGCCTAGAGCAGAGCCCCCTGAGCCAGTAGCCACAGATGATTCTTCTGATGATTCAGAACATTCTGATCCTCCTGAGGCTTCTTATTCTCCTTACGAAGACTCCGATGCTGAGGAGTCCATCCCTTCAGCCTCTCCTCCTGAGGAATTTTCCTTTGGGGAAACCTTGCATGCTATGAGGGAACAATTCCAGTGGCAGGGCCAAGATTTCTCAGACTCAAGGAAAAGGCTTATGACCTTCCTACACTTACCACAGCATAGGCCCTTAGCTATTCCTCCAGTTCTATCTGTTGTTGATGATGCATTTAATGATGCTTGCACTTCTCCTGATACTTTACCTCAGGCTCCTGCTAAACCAGATAGGTACTACAGGGTCCCGGACACTCATCACCACTTATATAAGGCCCCTTTTGCAGATCCAGAGACTATCTCCCAGGGCCCTAAAGCTGTAGCAGCTACTTCTTCTAAAAACCCCCTCCCCTCTGAAAGGGATTCCAGGTCCTTAGAGAGATGGGGTAAAAAAGTTTACACCTCTGCTACTTTGTCAGCTAGAGCTTTGAATTGCCAATTTCATATGATACAATATCAAGAGTTTATGCTTGACCAGTTGACTAAAAAGCTGTCCTCTGAAGAATCTTTAGATAAAAAGTATGTTCAAGAAATGTTACATAACATTCAGCAGGTTAGTAACCATTCTTTAAAATGTGGCTATGATGCACTGGAGGCTTCCTTTAGATCAGCCATGACGGGCACAGTTATCAGGAGGCATGCATGGTTGAAAGAACAGGCATTACCAGACCATGTCAAATCTAAGCTTTTGGATGCACCTATGGACAAGGTCAATTTATTTGGTGCCCCCGCACAGCAGGTTCTCAAAAAGATGGAAGAAAGCAAAATCTGTGCAAACCGTAAAAGATTTCTTACAAGTTCAACCTCCAAGGTTTAGCAGGAATTGGCCCTCCAAGATTTGGTCCTTTCCGGAGTCCTCTAAGGCACAAAGAGGCAGGAATAGGCTCTAGAGGCAGAAACCAATCCAGAGGTGCCTACAGGGGTCGCCAGTGGCAGGGTAACAACCACGAGGCACGGACACAGCCACCACCACTACAACAACTCAATCACAGTGACTTGGCGGTGGCACCGCCTGCCAGGAACAACTAGAAGCACCCTTAGGCGGAAAGCTAACCTTATTTTCAAGAAACTGGCACTGCATTACAAGAGAAAAATGGATTTTGCAAACTATAGACCAAGGTTACAGGTTCCATTTCCATACTCTACCAGGAAAGAGAGGAATGCCAAACCTACCACCTACTCAAAGGGCAGAAGCTCTAAAACAAATATCTCAATTATTAAGAATGAGAGCTGTGGAAAAGGTACCATCTATGGAGCAAGGGAAGGGATTTTACTCCAGGCTCTTCCTGGTACCAAGAAAAGAAAATAAATGGAGGCCTGTTCTAGATCTGTCCGCTCTAAACACATTCCTCATTGTTCCAAAATTCAAAATGCTGACTCTACAGCAGCTTCTTCCCATGCTGGGCAAGGAGTCTTGGCTGGTAACTCTAGATCTCAAGGAGGCATACCTGCACGTCCCCATAAGACCAATTTGCAGAAGATACCTCAGATTTCTTGCAGGATCAGAGCATTATCAATTCTCAGCATTGCCCTTTGGCTTATCTACTGCGCCCAGAGTGTTCACGAAATGCCTGGCATCAGTAATCGCTCATTGCAGACTTCAGGGAATTCAAATCTATCCCTACCTGGATGACTGCCTGATACAAGCGGACAACAAAAACAAATTAACAGAATATTTACAAAGAGTCATCTACCTGCTACAAGCCCTGGGATACGCAGTCAATTCAAAAAAGTCAAGGCTGATTCCATCCCAAATAATAACCTTTCTGGGTGCGGAACTGGACACATCAAAACAAATGGCATTTCTAACTGCAGAAAAGAAAGAACAACTTCCTCTCTACTTTTTGGCATTAACAAAGCAGAGCCATCTAACTGCAAGAAAAGTGTTACAAGCTCTAGGCTTCATGGCATCCTGCATAATTCTGGTCCCTCATGCCAGACTTCATATGAGAAAGCTACAGTGGTACCTAAAGAATTTGTGGTCTCAGCATAAGCACAGCCTGGAAACCAAAATTCCAATGATCCCATGCCTGAAGCAAGAGTTCTTATGGTGGGCTCAGGCCTGTCAATCAAACACAGGACTGCCCTTCAGCAAAAGTCATCCAAGACAAACTATCACGACAGATGCCTCAGACCTCGGTTGGGGGGCACACATGATGGACAAGTGCATTCAAGGCCTATGGACTCAAGACCAACTGCATCTGCACATAAATCTAAAAGAAATGATGGCAGTAAAATTGGCAATCCAGGCATTCAGACCTCTTCTCCACGAAGGCCAGCTGTTGATAAGGACAGACAACACCACAGTTATGTGGTACATCAACAAACAGGAGGGCACACTCATACCCCCTATGCCGGCTGGCACTAGACCTATGGGATGTGGCTCTGGGTTACAACCTTCAGTTACAGGCAATTTATGTTCCAGGGAAGGAAAACATTCTAGCAGACATATTAAGCAGAACTATAACAGATGCCCACGAATGGATGCTGCATCCGGACATCTTCAAAGCCATCACAAGAAAATGGGGATTGCCACAAATAGACTTGTTTGCATCCCCATACAATCACCAGTTGAAGAAATTCTGCACAAGGACTTACCACCCACTGGCTTGGAAGGTGGACTCCCTATCCTTCAGTTGGAAAAGCCTGACAGCATACGCATTCCCACCACTTCCTTTGATGCACAAGGTGCTTCTCAAGATCAAAGAGGAACGTCCGAGGATCATTCTGATAGCCCCAGACTGGCCAAGACAACATTGGTACCCACTACTGAGGAGCATGTCCAGGGAACAAATATGGAAACTACCACTGATCCCATTACTGCTGACACAGAACAACTACAACATTCTGCATCCAAGCCTAAAAACTCTGCAGCTAACTGCCTGGAACATTACATGACAGAAATTAACCCACATTTATCCCAAAGGGTTAAGGACATAATCCTGGAGGCTCGTAGACCTTCAACAAGAAAGAATTATGCAGCAAAATGGAAAATATATCTCATCTGGAGTGCTGCAAAAGGGCACGAGGTGACACCGGTGAACATAGCCAACATCCTGGAGTACTTGGCTGAGCTCTACCACACAGGCCTGTCCTATTCCTCCATCAAGATACATGCATCAGCTATTTCAGCACAATACAGCTTGGATCCTCCTGTCTTCTCGCATCCTCTGCTCAGACAGTTTCTGAGGGGAATTAAAAATGTAAAAGCTCCCAGGAAACCTCCATTGCCAGCATGGGACTTGAACTTTGTGCTAGAAAAACTGACTCTGCCTCCTTTCGAGCCAGCAGCTACAGCAGACTTGCAATACTTATCCTGGAAGACTGCCTTCCTGCTGGCAATAACTTCAGCAAGAAGGGTCTCTGAACTACAAGCATTAATGGCAGTACAACCCTTCCTGATCTTCCATCAAGATAGAGTGTCCATGAGAACAAATCCTACATTTATGCCTAAGGTGGTATCCAGAGTCTCCTTAAATCAGGCTATCCACCTTCCTACATTCTTCCCCAATCCACAGAACAGGGGAGAAAAGTTTTTGCATACCTTGGATGTACACAGGCAATTATGCTACTACCTGGACAGGACAAAAAACAATAGAAAAACTGACCAGCTTCTAGTAGCTTATGCAACAGGAAAAGAAGGAAAACCAATTTCTAAACAGACAATCTCCAAATGGATAGGAAATTGCATTAGATTTTGTTACTCCTACCATGGAAAGAAAACTCCAGAGAACATCAGGCCTCACTCCACAAGGGCCACAGCCACTACCACAGCTTTCTTACGAGGAGTGGCTACCAAGGACATTATAGAGGCTGCTACTTGGACCTCCGTGCATACATTTGCCAAGCATTATAACTTACCTTTATACTCTAGATCCCGAGCAGGGTTTGCCACTGCTGTTTTGCAAGGGATCCTGACTACACCATAATCTATTCTCATTTCCTCCTCCCCTAGTTTAGCTATGGTATTCTACCCATTTGTAAGGACTGCAGATGCATCCTTGAAGGACATAGTACAGTTTTGTACCTACCATAAATGTAGATGTCCGAGAGGAATGCATCTGCAGTCAGGATTACCCACCCTCCTTCCCCTCTGAGGTACTCCTAGGGTACTTACCAATCTTCAGCTAGCTTGGGGGGGATCTATTATGGTGTATTTGTTTGTATATATGTACATACATGTTTATTTTGTGTGTTTGCTCTCTATTATTCGGAAACTTTGGCATTTATCCAAATTTAGCCTACCAAGAGGGCACCTGGCATCTGGGGCAAGAAACACTGAGGAAAATGGCGTCGGCTGATGCCTTTATACCCGAAAACTGCCGCATTGACGTCGGGTGAAGTGCGACACCAGCCGAAGCCAGACCCAGACTTTGGAATCCGGCCGACCGAAGGGCTGCCTGACGACAGGACAACCCATTTGTAAGGACTGCAGATGCATTCCTCTCGGACATCTACATTTATGGTAGGTACAAAACTGTACTTTACCCATTTTGCTGAAATTCATTTTTAATTTGTTTTAAAAAAATGTGCTTAGATTTCTTTTGAAAATAATGTTTGAGATATTGAAAAAAATGTGTCTTGTAAAGATAAAGTTTGTCTGCTTTAGTCTAGCTTTGGTCTTTTTGCCTGGTATATATAAGATGATGAAAGCTGTACTAATTTTTAAAATGCAGAACCGAAAATTAAAATATCCGCTGTTTTTTTTAATCTTTTCCAGGACAGTATTGCCCAACATCTTAGCATTTTGCTTTGATGTAATCCCTGTCATTTTTTTTAAAGTATTTTGCATTGTTCTGTAGTATAGCAAGTTGCATTTGGCTTTGTTAGTCTTGGAATAAAGTTTGCTTCGCAGTTTGATTTTGTCCATACTTTGCTCATGGACAAATATACACTCTGTATGAATGAAGAAGAGCAGACCCTTACAATTGCCTGTATGAGATCTCTTGTACTACACCTGGGCCCTGTGATTGACTGCATATTTCTTCGTGAGTATTTGGTCAGTCTCTAGTGACTGAAAACTTGGTCCCCATAGTACACATATGCCTGTTCCCTGGCCCTTATGCTTCATATCCTGTCTGGATTTTGTTAACCTACTTAGAGCACAATAAAGAACTACTAAATGCATGTGGGAGAACAAACTGCTTCAGTGAGGTTCAGTGCTAAACTAACCCCTGTTCCCTACTTTACTGACCTCAGACATGGAGTATCATAGTCAGCTGATACCCCAGTTGTTGTTAGTTGGTCATACAGCTTGTTTTGCTTCTTCTCTTTCTTTATAGGAAAGATGTATAAATTGGACCCAAGTGCTTGGGGCCAGAGGATCTCTATTTTCTTTTGGTAAATCCTCAGCGGTTGTTGTGTCTGGGGGGAACAGAATTTCCTGTGGCAGGGGCTCCATTTTGAGAAGTCTTCTGACTAATTCTGTTCACTTTAGAGTGCCCTTTTGTTCTTTGTTCCTTTCTGCAAAAGCAACCTGACACATTATCAAAAGACAGAAAACGAGAAGCCCTGCATTCTGTCATCAATGGAGCCTGTTGATATGGTGCCATATTTGCTTTTTGGAAACACACACACTTCGGTCATCAATCACCCAAGAAAGGTAACCATTTGTATAGGCATTCCCCTGAAATGACCAGCTCTCATCACAAGACGTCCAAAAGCAGATTCCAGTGTTATCTTTTCTGCCCATCGTAAGACTCAGAAATCCCAGTACTGAGCCATTCCTACCCTTTACAAAGAGTCAGAACTACTGATGTGTTTGGCAAATTCTGCCAACACTGGTCTGTTTGCTTTTATGTACTTGTCACATATATCTCACTTGTTGATGGTTTTGTTTTGTTGAAAAGGCTATGAAAACTGTGTCCTCTGATTCTGAGGAATCAGAGGTAATCCACGGGGCTCAAGTGAAGTCTGGTATCCCACCTGTAACCCAGAGGGTGACAAGACTGACAAGGAACAGAGTATAAAGGATTAGTCCAGATAAAATTACTTTAGCTAGCAGATCTAGGAGACTCTCTGTCTGTCTGATACTCTCCCTGTGGGAGGAATAAAAACACCTTGCTGAAGTTTTCCAGTAGATGTTCATTGTGTTACAGTGCTGCAGTCATTACACTTGGGTTATCCTGCCATCAGGCGGTTCCCCAGTCGGCCTGAGTTCCAAAGTCTTGGTCCGGCATCGGTTGCTGTCGCCTCCTCCCTGACGTCAGTGCGACAGGGGTATATAAGATGCAGCCGACTCCATTTTCTCAGTCTTTCTTGCCTTGCGGTGCCTGAAGCAAAAGCAGTTTGCAAGTGCCGTTCGGCCGTCTCCTGAGATTTTCATTCCGAATCCGGAACAAAAGTCTTCTACAAAGCTAAGTACCCCATTGGGGAAACTTTTTCTTGCCTCAGACCGATGTCAGTAAAAGTTAATAACTGTATTTCTTGTGGGAAGCAAATACCTCATAAGGATTTCCATTCCTATTGTATCCCATGCCTAGGCCCAGACCACGACATCACTGGTTGTCGGTTTTGTGCTAGGTTTAACAAGCGCACTGTTAAATGTCGGTTTGATTTTGCCCAACATTATTTTGGTAGAAAATTCAATTATACCATGCCGTCGGAACTTCCGACGACCGGAATACACAAAAAGCGCAAAGACAAGGATAGGCATCCAAGGCCTAAAACTGACGACAAAGCCTCTTCTAGGCCAGTCGCCGGTTCTCTGGTTTTCAGCGAGGCGCCTTCGCTGCCCCTGACGACCGCTTCTGTAGAACCACAGGCCGCCTCTGACTCCCACGTGGAGATGGCTGGGCCTTCGGACACACAAGTTATTCAGCCTACCGAGGCTATCCTTTCAGAGGGATCCGGAGTAGCTGATCAACTCACAGCTTCAGAGGATGTCTTCAGACCTACTCAGTTAAGCATTAAACCCTCAGCTAAGTCTAAGCCTCCTTTAAAATCAAAGAAAGCATTCTCCAGGACAGGCCTCCATGCCTAAGAAACAAATGCTCAAAATGGCTGAAGACCTAATCACTCTGATCAGGGGGTCCCATCCCCCTCCTGATAAAAGGCCTAGACAGGATGCAGACTATGACTCATCCGACCAGGTGTCCATCTCTTCTGATTCATCCTCAGACCTAGGATTCTCTTTACCCCCTTATGAGGATTCTGATGCTGAGGAATCAATTCCATCAGCCTCATCACCTGAGGACTACTCCTTTGCGGAAACCCTACATACCATGAGGGAGCATTTCCACTGGGAAGGCCAGGATTACTCAGAATCCAAGAAAAGGCTCAGAGACGTCCTTTTACTACCTCAACACAGACCCCTTGCTATTCCGCCAGTGTTAGATATTGTGGATGATGTGTATACTGAATCCAGCTTAAATCCTGATTCCTTATCTCCAGCCCCTGTTAAACCTGACAGATACTACAGAGTCCCTGATTCACATAAATTTCTGTATAAAAGCCCTGTAACTGACCCTGAAACTATTTCTCAGGGACCCAAAGGAGTTGAGGCCTCATCAGCCAAGAATCCATTTCCCTCTGATAGAGATTCCAGACCATTAGACAGATGGGGAAAGAAAGTATATACGTCTGCAACTTTAGTAGTGAGAGCCTTAAATTGCCAGTTTCACATGCTAAAATATCAGCAATTTTTACTGTCTCAGTTAAAACAGAAAATGCTTCCAGAATCAGATCCTCCTAATTTTAAAGAAATGCAGGATTTATTGCATGCAGCTGAACAAGTGGGAAAGCATACTTTGCAATCTGGTTTTGATTCTCTAGAGGCCTCCTGCAGACCAGCAGTTACAGGCTCTGTCATTAGAAGACACGCTTGGTTAAAAGAACATACATTACCAGATCATGTTAAAGCAAAATTATTGGATGCACCTTTGCAGCAGGATGTGTTATTTGGAGTTAAGGCAGAAGAGGTATTAAAGAAAATGGAGGATAAGGCAAAATCTATGCAAACGGTGAAGGATTTCTTACAGGTTCAGCCTCCTAGATTTAGCAGAAACTGGCCAAGTAAGAATTGGTCCTTTCCAATTACAGACAGACCTCAAAGGGGAAGATACAGACGTCCAAGAGGTAGAGGTCGCACACAAGGTCCTTATAGGCCTCGACAATGGGTTGCATCAGGCCAGAAAGAAGGGGAAGACAGGCCCCAACCATATAAAAAACAGCTCCAATGACTTCCCACTACAGCTGCCAAACAAATCCCTCTTGGCAGCCCCATTGGGAGGAAAACTGGCACTCTTCTACCACAATTGGCAAATGATCACCAAGGACAAATGAGTTATCAACATTGTATTTCAAGGTTACAGGTTCCACTTTCACAGTCTGCCAAGGTTAAAAGGAATGCCAAATCTGCCACCAAATCAATGGGCAGAGGCTCAAAAACAAATTACAGCACTCATGGATATGAGAGCTATTCAAAAGGTACCATCACAGGAGCAAGGACAAGGATTTTACTCAAGACTCGTTCTGGTACCCAGAAAGGACAAAGCCTGGAGGCCCATTCTGGATCTTTCATCTTTAAACACTTACCTGGATGTTCCGAAATTCAAAATGTTGACATTACAGCAGCTTCTTCCCATGCTGGGGAAGAAAGCTTGGCTCGTGACTTTGGACCTCAAGGAGGCATACCTGCATGTCCCTATCAGACAAAACTGCAGAAGATACCTCAGATTCATAGCTGGTTCAATGCACTACCAATTCTCTGCACTGCCCTTTGGCTTATCTACTGCACCCAGGGTCTTCACAAAGTACCTGGCACCAGTAATTGCATTTTGCAGACAGAAAGGAATTCAAATTTATCTGTACCTGGACGACTGCCTGATTCAAGCAAAGAGCAAGGACATTCTTCAAAAACATCTGGCGTTTGTAAAAGAGTTATTAAGTTGCCTGGGGTACACAGTAAACGAAAAGAAATCAAAACTAGTGCCCTCACAAGAGATTACATTCCTGGGTGCAAGCTTGAACACAACAGCCCAGATGGCTTATCTCACACCAGACAAGCAAGGACAATACTCAATACTTTCAATAGATGGCAACAAAGACCCAGCTCCCTGCAAGAAAAATTCTGCAGGCCTTGGGTTACATGGCATCCTGCATACTACTAATTCCATATGCCAAACTGCATATGAGGAAACTACAGTGGTACCTAAAGAATGTATGGTCTCAACACTGTCAAAGTTTGGAAACAGTTATACCACTAATCCCTTGCCTTCAACAGGAGTTTCAATGGTGGGCTCAAGCTTGTCACCTCAACAAGGGACAACCTTTTACACAACCCACAGCCAGGCAAACACTGACAACAGATGCATTGGATTGCGCCTGGGGAGCACACATGGCAGGCAAATGTATTCAGGGCACGTGGCCCGCAGAATAAAGGCATCTTCACATCAATCAAAAAGAGATGCTAGCTGTACAAAATGCCCTTATAGCTTTCAAGGACCTGCTGCATCCAGGACAACTACTGATAGACAGACAACGCCACAGTTATGTGGCACATAAATAAGCAAGGGTGCACTTATTCCTACCCCCTATGCAGACAAGCCATGACCTTGTGGAACACGGCTACAAACCTTCAAGTTCATCTGCAAGCACAATTCCTGCCAGGGGAGAAAAACACACTGGCAGACGACTTAAGCAGAAACATCATGGATCCCCACAAATGGGAATTGAATCCACAAATATTCAGAATGATAACACAGAAATGGTGGAGCCCGGAGATAGATCTGTTTGCATCCCCAATAAACTGCCAGCTACAAAAATTCTGCACAGGGAGTTACCATCCACAAGCATGGAAAGTGGATGCCCTCTCATTCAGCTGGGAGAACCTACAAGTATACGCTTTCCCACCACTACCTCTCCTGCCAAAGGTACTCATAAAAGACATGCAAGAAAAGCCAAAGATGATCCTGATTGCACCAGACTGGCCACGCCAGCACTGGTACCCAATCTTAAGGAGCTTAGCACAAGAACCACCCTGGATTTTGTCTCAAATCCCACATCTGCTGACTCAGCACAACAATCAAATACTACACAGCCAGCTAAAGACCTTAAACATAGCTGCATGGAAGATTCCTTAGTCAAGCAAGCAATGCCTCTCTCCAAAGCTGTTATGGATGTCATTCTGGTGGCCAGAAGGCCTAGTACCAGGAAAGCCTACTCGGATAAATGGAAGAGTTTCTGTGCCTGGAACCAAGCTCACAGCCTTGACCCTCTTGTCCCAAACATTCCTCAGATTCTACAATACTTAACTGAGATGCTGGACAAAGGCCTCTCCTTCTCATCCATCAAGATCCACGCCTCTGCCATCTCTGCTCATTACAACACGGATCCACCAATTTTCTCTAATCCTCTGTTAAAACAGTACCTCAGAGGGGCTAAAAACATAAGACCGCCCCGTAGAGCACCTACTCCAACTTGGGACCTCAACTTTGTTTTGGAAAAACTAACTTTACCTCCTTTTGAGCCAGCTAACACAGCAGAATTAAAATATATCTCTTGGTAAACTGCTCTGCTCTGTGCAATAACATCAGCATGAAGAGTTTCAGAATTACAGGCACTAATGGCAGTGGAACCTTTCCTCATTTTCCACCAGGACAGGGTGTCTTTAAGAACTAACCCTACATTTATGCCAAAGGTGGTATCCAGTGTGGCTCTAAACCAAACTATTCACCTGCCAACTTTTTATCCTAAACCACAGAATAAAGGGGAGAGACTACTGCACTCTTTGGACATTCACAGGCAGTTACGCTTCTACTTGGACAAAACCAAAGCTTTCAGAAAATCTGACCAATTATTGGTAGCATATGCTGCAGGAGCACAGGGAAAAGCCATTTCAAAACAGACTATTTCAAAATGGATAGGACATTGTATACGTTTCTGCTACACATACCATGGAAAACCTGTACCTAGCAGCATTAGATCTCACTCCACCAGGGCAGCAGCCACTTCAACTGCCTACCTCAGGGGAGTACCTACCAAGGATATTTTGGAAGCAGCAACTTGGAGTTCTGTACATGCCTTCACCAAGCTTTACCATCTACCTCTATACTCTAAATCCAGAGCTGGCTTCACCACTGCAGTGCTGCAGGGCCTTATAGCCACCCCTAATGCCTTATAGAACCAGCCACCCTACCTCAGCTTTGGGATTCTACCCAAGTGTAATGATTGCAGCAGTGTAACAAGATGAACATAGTACAGTTTTGTACCTACCATAAATGTAGATGTTCGAGTGTATACACTGCTGCAGTCCAGGTTACCCTCCATCCTTCCCCTCTTACTTGCTGGTACGTACCTATGTCTTCTACCCTTTACTACCTATGGGGAGTATTTGCTGGTAAATGAAAATTGTTGTTTGCTTTTCTTATGTATGTTTTATTAGCAATTTGAATTGCCTGCCTATTTGGGGGCACCTGACATCTGGGGCAAGAAAAACTGAAGAAAATGGCGTTGGCTGCATCTTATATACCCCTGTCGCACTGACGTCAGGGAGGAGGTGACAGCAACCGATGCCAGACCAAGACTTTGGAACTCAGGCCGACTGGGGAACCACCTGACAGAAGGATAACCCAAGTGTAATGACTGCAGCAGTGTATACGCTCGAACATCTACATTTATGGTAGGTACAAAACTGTACTTTTATTCAGTTAAGCAGGTAGACTGACAAGTGTTTGAACAAGAACATTATCTGGATTAATCCTTTATACTCTGTTTCTGATCCTGAGGAATAGGAAGCTGACAAGAAAATCCTTCACAGTGACTCTTTGTTAAGGCTTTGTGTTATTTGTCCTGTCTGTGGCCCTGTGGAGGTGATGGCCAGTTCTGTGGGTACTGTTGCATGCTTTTACAGAGGCACATGCCTCTCTTTGTCTTCCATGCTTCCTTTAGTGACACAGTACTCTTCAGCAAGTTATGTGACAGAACTCAAATAGGATCTCCTGAAGTGAAATAATGCTGTTTCTCCTTGAAGACTATGCATAATCTTTTCTTCCCCCCTCTCTATCTCTCCTTGGTTTATCTAAACAGTCGTTCAGGAGGGGAAAATGCAACCAACCACTAAGAAAGACCTTCAGAGTACCAGGCACTCAGGCATACCTCTCAACTGTACAGATTTTCACAGATGCTACAGGTGGATCTAACCAGCTTAGTACCTAGCACTTGAACAACCCATGTACAGAGCCAGCTTCTCCTTGTACTGCAGATGCTAGTAGGTTGTGTGGTATGAAGGAGAGACATGGATCCCATGCTTGCTGCTTTTAGTGATCAGATATCTGAGCATTTGTTCATGTAGGCAACTTCCAGAGCTGTCTGATAAGTTCCTAAATTGGGTGTTTTTCTGATAGTTTGCTGCTTTCTAACTGATAGTGTTTGAGGTATTTTTGCCTGTGGTTTTGGAGGTTTACCCAAGTCTGGTGATATCCCCAACAGAGGGCAGCAACAAGTGTATTTGTGGTCTTCAGAATCCATTGAAATATTTTCACTTGTAGTATTAATTTTGCTTGGATGAAGTCATAAATTACCTGAAATCATGGTTTTAATAAAAAAAGACTTTTTTTGTTCTAACAGCCTTCTGAGAACACAAAAACTTTCATCCTCAGGGTAAGATGTAGACATCCCTTTATTTTTGAAGAAGAGTCAGCCTATAAAAGTACAGGTATATACTCCCAAGTGCCAGTGTAAAATGAATACAAGCATCTCAGACATTAGTTCCCTACAGCATTATTTGCTACACCACAGTGGAATGCCATTTCCCTAGCATCTAGAGATGACCCATTTTTGGTGCATGCCTCTAGGAGTCAATCTCCCTTCTTAGGTATCCCTGCAGTTTTTGTACAGGAGCCTGCTGAATCTGGTGAAGAGAAGACTTTTTCCTTTATGTGAAATAACGTCATGATGGACGGGCCTTCTGCTGTACTCCAGGTAGGCCAGACACAAGCAGCTGTGGCATCCATCCCACTGACACTAAGCCTCTATTGTTTTTGACTGTTGGTGTGCCACTTTGGAATATGCTTGGTAGAGGTTTCATGTTTTTTCATCACACCTGGTAAGCCATCCATCTTGGAAGTGAATTATTCCACTCAAAAGAAAAGAGACCCATTGCCCAAAAGGTCCTGCAACCTAGACATCGGAAAACAGGAGGATTTCACGTTTTCTGCCTCCCTTCTTGCCCTGCTCAGAGACGGCAGTAATGAAGACACTGATGTTATTTGCATTGCTCATTCTTACAGTGCAAACTTTTGAGACTTCTGTTTACTTCTTTCTCCTTTCTTGCTGAGCCAGGTGCTCTCCCATCTGCACATCAAGACACCCGTGGCATAAGAGAAAGGCAGATCCCTAGTAGATCCAAGTGTAAACATCAGCAGTCTATTAGTTCAGCTAGGCCTGCTGAGTACAGATAAGTACCTCATTGTGGAAAGTCATCTTTTATCATTTGTGCCTTGTTTGCTTACTGCGTAGAGGTTTTTAGGGTGTTGGTTATCGCTACTATTTGCTGTGTATTGCTAGTGGATTGGGTGTCATTGATGTCAGTTTCTAAAATGACCTTCAGTATCTCTTGTAACAAACAAAATTGCCCACAAAGACTTTCAAAGCCATTGTTTGTCCTATTTGGACATAGTGCATAGTGATTCTTCTTGGCCCTAATCTGCGAGTGTCAATCGGAGAACCTTTGAACACCAACTCTAAGACTACTTGAATCAGAAAAGACTGTGTATCTTACCTAGGGCCACCGTAGCATCAGCCAAGATTGTCTGAGGACATCCATCTTCAAATGCGTAAATAGGGACACTGATAACAGAAGGGACATGGGGGGCATCATACCAATAGAGTTCGAATGCACCCCTCGGATTGACAGTGTTGAGTCAGGTGAGGTCTTTTCACAGCCAAGATGTCAGATGCTTTCATGGACCAAGGCCTTCCACATAGGTCAGTTTCATGGCTAAGCTGAAAAGTTTCTCCGAGCCAGAAGATATTGGAAGAAAGCATGCTGTCCTGAGTTAAACCCCTTCAGCTGTCAGTCAGTCTGGGTGCCTTTCAGTGACTGTGTATGACACCTGTATTCTGATAACCCATGGCAAGGGTGGTATACCCTTGGTTCTGATGAGCAAGGATATCTGTGGCTCCAAAATAAAGTTGCCAGTACCACCTGTGACTGCATCCTTTGAAAATAGCTACTGTCCCTAAGAGCAGGGCTAAAACATCCAAGCCTTATATGTCCCCCATCTTGCCACAGCTAAGCTAGGCTGGTCTTCCCCCTTCCCACAACCCAGACCACCCTCAAGACTTGAAACTGCTGCAGTACTTTATATTTTTCCTTTAGAACTTGCAACTTGTTTCCGATTGGTTAACAGTGTCTGGAGTCCCTAGCCAAAACAGGAAGAGGGAAATATTTGTGACCAGTTAAAAACAGGGCCTGATTCTGCGTATTGAGAACAGGAACACTAGCCCAGGTGACTTGCAACTTCTTGCTTGAATTTGCTTAATGTTTAATGTACTTATATTTTATTGCTGAATAACTGACTTTGCTTTTGAATTAATTTACTGATTCTCCCCAAATGAAATAGTCTCACAAACATCAAAACCAAGGATCTAAATCTTCACCAGCAGATAAATAAAACATGGTGAAGAGATAGGTTCATCACATAGTACCTTGCCTACCTCTTGAATAGGCTACCTCTGGAAATTAAGTAGTGTGATACTCCATCTTCCTTCAAGTGAAACATAAATAATTTGTTAGTTATAGTCTTGGCTGGTCTGCGCGTCGAGTGGCCTCTGAAAGACATGTGTGAATGGGCGTGCCTTCGCTGAAGGTTGGGCGTCGGGCTGGCAACTCGGCACCATAAAAAAAATCTACTGCCAATCATTAGCGGACCAGAGTTCCGCTGTGGCGACCCCTAACCGGGAAAAGCCGAAAAGACAAACAACAAAAGTCTTGACTGGTCTGCCTGCTTTGAGAGAGGAGGTACATTCTAATGGTGGGCATTGATGATAAAACATAAATGATTGCAAGACTCATTTGCCTTGAATTTCACATGAATTTATGATCCTGTCAAAGTCTCCCTTTGAGAAATCTGAATCTTCAGACTTGGAGGTGGGTTAGTTAGCTTTTTCAAGCCAGATGTCCTCTTCTATTTTCTATATGTCACTCCCTGAGGACATTTGATTCTCTGCCACCTTACTAGGGGATTTCTTATTTGAAGAGATGTTTAATATACTAAAGGGCTTCAACTGGTAAGATAAGAATTACTCTGATGCCCCCTTAAAAAAGATGTAAAGAACTTTGGGGTTACAAGACCCTACAACCTTAACGGCTCTTCCAATTATTTAAGCATTAAAGTATGCATTCATCAATGTAGTTTTGGAGCCAGATTCCCTCCCCCCCTTTTCCCATGAAGCCTGACTATACCATATGTTCATCGTGTTTCACTGTTGCAGTCATTACAGTTGGGTTATCCTGCTGGCAGGCTACCCGCAGTCGGCCCGAGTTCCAAAGTCTAGGCCTGGCGTCGATTGCTGTCGCCTCCTCCCTGACGTCAGTGCGCCAGGGGTATAAAAGATGCAGCCAACGCCATTTTCTTCAGTCTTTCTTGCCACGTGGTGTCCGAAGCAAAAGCAGTTTGCAAGTGCCGGTCGGCTGACTCCTGAGATTTTCAAATTCGAATTTCAGATCCGAAGTCTTCATTAAAGCTAAGTACCCCATTGGGGAAACTTTTTTCTTGCTCCAGTCTGATGTCAGAAAAAGTTAATAATTGTATTTCTTGTTGGAAGCAAATACCTCATAAGGATTTTCATTCTTACTGTATTCTTTGCCTAGGCTCTGACCACAACGTTGCTAGTTGTCGGTTTTGTGCTAGATTTAACCAATGCACTATTAAGCGTCGGTACGATTTTGCATTTCATTATTTTGGCAGAAGATTTAACTATATAATGTCGTCGGAGCATCCGACTACCAGAGTTTATAAAAAGTGCAAAGAAAAGGACAGGCACCCGAGGTCCAAACCAGATGACGAGGCTTCCGCTAGGCCTGTCGCCGGTTCTCAGTGAGGCGCTTTTGCAGCCCCTGACGCCCGCTACCTCAGAGCCACAGGCCGCGTCCGACTCCCACGTGGGGCTGACCAGGCCGCTGGAAACTCAAGGTATTGGACACTCGGAAACTATTCCCTCAGATGGGTCCGGAGCCGCTGAGCAGGCATCAGCTTCTGAGGGTGTTTTCAGGCCTACACAGTTATATGTAAAACCAACTTCAGCTTCAAAGGCAAAGTCTAAAGCAGTTCTAAAGACAAAGAAACAAGTACAACATTCACCAGGACAGGCCTCCATGCCTAAAAAAACAGATGCTTAAAATGGCCGAAGACCTAATTACTTTGATCAGGGGTTCCCATCCCCCTCCTGATAAGAGGTCTAGGCAAGAGATAGAATATGCATCTTCAGGTCAGGTTTCCATTTCCTCTGATTCCTCTTCTGAACAGGAATATTCTCTTCCTCCCTATGAGGATTCTGATGCTGAAGAATCTATTCCTTCAGCCTCTCCTCCTGAGGATTATTCTTTTGGGGAAACCCTGCATACTATGAGTGACCATTTCCACTGGGAGAGCCAAGATTACTCAGAATCCAAGAAAAGGCTCAGAGACTTCCTTTTATTACCTCAGCACAGGCCCCTTGCCATTCCTCCTGATGTCCTTCAAGGATGCATCTGCAGTCATAACAAATGGGTTGTCCTGTCGTCAGGCAGCCCTTCGGTCGGCCGGATTCCAAAGTCTGAGTCTGGCCTCAGCTGGTGTCGCACTTCACCCGACGTCATCTCTGCTGGTCTTCGGGTATAAAGGCATCAGCCGACGCCATTTTCCTCAGTCTTTCTTGCCGCGTGCGCCAAGCAGAAGCTGTTCGCAAGTGCCGGTCGGTCAGATCCAGAGATTACTACTACCGAATACTACTTGAAGACTTCTAAAAGCTAAGTACCCCGTTGGGGACTCTTTCTTGCCTCAGCCGATGTCAGAAAAAGTAAATAACTGTTTAACTTGTGGGAAACAAATACCTCATAAAGATTTCCACTCTTACTGCTTACCTTGTTTAGGCCCAGACCACGATGTAGCAGCCTGTTTAGCCTGTGCTTCCTTCAACCGACGAACGCTTAGGCGTCGGTCGGAGTTTGCTGAACAGTTTTTCGGCTCAGATTTTGCGTACATCATGCCGTCGGATCCTCCGACTTCTCAAATTGTTAAAAAACGCAAAGAAAAAGACCGACACTCGCGGTCCGCGGTTTCGGCCGAAACCACGGTTAAGCAAACCGCGAGTGTCTCGGTTTCGGCCGAAACCGAGCAAACGGGTCAATGTTCAGCCTAATCCATGACTACTACCGAGGCTCCTGCTACCCTAGTTGAATCGGCCTCTGAAGTTTTGCCTACTAATGTGGTTCCTATAGAATTATCAGACACCATCCCTTTGGATGTCTCTACCCCAGCACGTGGTGCTGCTAGGCCTCCTGCAGCCATGTCTATTAAGGCCTTTGCCAGGGCTAAAGCAGCCAAAACTGCTAAATCAGTGCCTGTTAAGCCCCCCTCACACAGGCCCAGTTCCAGTTCTCAAATGCTTACTCTGGCAGAGGATCTCATCTCTTTAATAAGGGGATCCCAATCTCACCCAGACAGGGCCTCTCAGCCTCCAGAAAAGAGACCTAGAGCAGAGCCCCCAGAGCCAGTGTCCTCAGATGATTCTTCTGATGATTCAGACATTACAGACCATCCAGAGGCTCCTTTTACTACTTATGAAGATTCCGATGCTGAAGAATCTATTCCATCTGCCTCTCCACCAGAGGAATTTTCCTTTGGGGAAACCTTACATGCCATGAGAGAGCAATTCCAATGGCAGGGACAAGATTTCTCAGATTCAAGAAAAGGCTTAGGACCTTTCTACACTTACCGCAACATAGGCCCTTAGCTATACCTCCAGTTCTGCCTGTTGTGGATGATGCATTTAATGATGTTTGCACTGCTCCTGATACCTTACCTCCAGCCCCTGCCAAACCAGATAGGTTTTACAGGGTAACGGACACTCATCACCACCTATACAAGGCCCCACTTGCAGATCCTGAGACTATCTCCCAGGGACCTAAGGCAGTAGCTTCGACCTCAGCAAAAACCCTCTCCCTTCTGAAAGGGAATCCAGGTCCTTAGAGAGATGGGGTAAAAAAGTTTACACCTCTGCTACTCTCTCAGCTAGAGCTTTGAACTGTCAGTTCCATATGATCCAATACCAAGAGTTTATGCTTGATCAGTTAACTAAGAAACTGTCCTCTGATGACTCCTTAGATAAGAAATCTGTTTTAGAAATGGTGAATAACATTCAGCAGGTTAGTAACCATTCTTTAAAATGTGGCTATGGTGCACTGGAGGCTTCATTTAGATCAGCCATGACTGGCACAGTTATAAGAAGGCATGCATGGTTGAAAGAACAGGTCTTGCCGGATCATGTTAAAGCAAAGCTGTTAGATGCTCCTATGGATAAGGCCAGTCTATTTGGTTCTCCTGCTCAGCAAGTAATGAAGAAAATGGAAGAGAAGGCAAAATCTGTACAAACAGTTAAAGATTTCTTACAGGTTCAGCCCCCAAGGTTTAGCAGGAACTGGCCTTCCAAAAATTGGTCCTTTCCAGACTCCTCTAAATCTCAGAGAGGCAGGAATAGACGTTCCAGAGGCAGAAATCAATCCAGAGGAGGTGCCTACAGAGGACGCCAGTGGCAAGGCAAAAACCAGCGAGGCACAGACACAACCACTGCCACTGCAACAGGACAGTCACAGTGACTTGGCTCTGACTCCGCCTACCAGGGAACAAATAGCAGCACCCTTAGGCGGAAAGTTAGCCTTATTTTCAAAAAATTGGCACTATATCACAAAAGACAAGTGGATTTTGCAGACTATAGACCAAGGCTACAGGTTTCACTTCCACACCTTACCAGTAAAAGGAGGAATGCCAAACCTACCTCCAAATCAGAAAACAGAAGCTCAAAAGCAGATAGCTCAATTAACAAAGATGAGAGCTGTGGAAAGAGTACCACCAACAGAACAGGGCAAAGGATTCTACTCCAGACTCTTCCTAGTACCAAGAAAAGAGAAAAGTTGGAGACCTATTCTCGACCTGTCCGCCTTAAACACATTCATCATTGTCCCAAAATTCAAAATGCTGACCCTACAGCAACTTCTTCCCATGCTGGGCAAGGAGTGTTGGCTGGTAACTCTAGATCTCAAGGAGGCATACCTGCACGTCCCCATACGACCAAATTGCAGAAGATACCTCAGATTTCTTGCAGGATCAGAGCATTATCAATTCTCAGCATTGCCCTTTGGCTTATCTACTGCCCAGAGTATTCACAAAATGCCTGGCATCAGTAATCGCTCATTGCAGGCTACAGGGAATCCAAATTTATCCATACCTGGACGACTGCCTGATACAAGCGGACAACAAAAGCAAGCTGACAAAAGACTTACAAAGAGTCATTTGCTTACTACAAGCCCTGGGATACACAGTCAATTTAAAAAAGTCAAGACTAATACCATCCCAAACAAAAACATTCTTGGGTGCAGAATTGGACACAGTAAAACAGATGGCATTCCTAACTGCAGAAAAACAAGAACAACTCCCTCATTACTTCTTGGCATTAACAAAGCAGAACAAACTAACAGCAAGGAAAGTACTGCAGGCCTTGGGCTTCATGGCATCATGCATAATCCTGGTCCCCCATGCCATATTGCATATGAGAAAACTTCAGTGGTACCTAAAGAATTTATGGTCTCAACACAGGCACAGCTTAGAAACCGAAATACCACTAATCCCATGCCTGAAACAAGAGTTCCTATGGTGGGCTCAAGCATGCCAGTCAAACCCAGGCTTGCCCTTCCACAACTTTCAAGCAAGCCAAACCATCACAATGGACGCCTCAGACCTAGGTTGGGGGGCCCACATGCTGGACAAATGCATACAAGGATTATGGACCCCAGATCAACTGCACCTGCACATAAATCAAAAAGAAATGCTGGCAGTAAAACTAGCAATCCAGAATTTCAGACCATTCCTCAAAGAAGGCCATTTGATGATAAGGACAGACAACACCACAGTCATGTGGTACATCAACAAACAGGGAGGCACTCATTCATACCCCCTATGCCGAATGACTCTGGACCTATGGAATATGGCTCTGAGCTACAACATTCAGTTACAGGCAATATTTGTACCGGGAAAAGAAAACATCCTAGCAGACATGTTAAGCAGAACTACCTCGGATGCCCACGAATGGATGCTACACCCGGACATCTTCAAGGCCATCACACAGAAATGGGGAATGCCCCAAATAGACCTATTTGCATCCCCACTCAATCACCAGCTCAAGAAATTCTGCACAAGGACATACCACCCACTTGCATGGAAGGTGGACTCTCTATCCTTCAGTTGGAAAGGCCTGACAGCATATGCATTCCCACCTCTTCCTTTGATGCACAAGATACTACTGAAAATCAAAGAGGAGCATCCAAGGATAATTCTGATAGCTCCAAATTGGCCAAGACAACACTGGTATCCATTGCTGAGGAGCATGTCATGGGGGAGAACGTGGACACTACCCCTGATGCCTTTGATGTTAACTCAGAACGACTACAACATCATGCATCCAAATCTAAAAACTCTGCAACTAACTGCCTGGAACATTACGTAACACCAACTAACCCAGATTTATCCCAAAGGGTTAAAGACATTATCCTGGAGGCCCGCAGACCTTCTACAAGAAGGAACTATGCAGGGAAATGGAAAAGGTTTGTCATTTGGAGCACTGAAAGAGGAAAAGATGTGTCAAAGATAGATATTGCCAACATCCTGGAGTATTTGGCAGAGCTTCTCCATACAGGCCTGTCCTATTCCTCCATCAAGATACATGCATCAGCTATTCCTGCAGAATACAGCTTTGATCCCCCTGTCTTCTCACATCCTCTACTCAGGCAGTTCCTCAGAGGAATCAAGAATGTAAAACCTCCTAGGAAACCACCATTACCAGCATGGGACTTGAACTTTGTGCTAGAAAAATTGACACTCCCTCCATTCGAACCAGCAGCAACAGCAGATCTTCAACACCTATCCTGGAAAACTGCTTTCCTACTGGCAATTACTTCAGCAAGAAGGGTTTCGGAACTACAGGCCTTAATGGCAGTACAACCCTTCCTAATCTTCCATCAAGATAGAGTATCCATGAGAACTAATCCTACATTTATGCCTAAGGTGGTATCCAGAGTGTCTCTAAACCAGGCAATCCACCTACCTACCTTCTTTCCCAATCCACAGAACAGGGGGGAAAGACTGCTGCATACCTTGGATGTACATAGACAGTTGCGCTACTACCTGGACAGAACCAAGGGCAATAGAAAAACTGACCAGCTTCTAGTGGCCTATGCAACAGGAAGGGAAGGAAAAGCAATTTCCAAACAGACAATCTCCAAGTGGATAGGAAATTGCATCAGATTCTGTTACTCCTACCATGGAAAGCCAATTCCACAGAACATAAGACCTCACTCTACAAGGGCTACAGCCACTACCACAGCTTTCTTACGAGGAGTGGCAACCAAGGACATTATTGAGGCGGCTACTTGGACCTCCGTGCATACATTTGCCAAGCATTATAACTTACCTCTATACTCTAGATCCCGAGCAGGGTTTGCCACTGCTGTATTGCAAGGGATCCTAACTACACCATAATTCTTCTTCCTCCTCCCCTAGTTTGGCTTTGTTATTCTACCCATTTGTTATGACTGCAGATGCATCCTTGAAGGACATAGTACAGTTTTGTACCTACCATAAATGTAGATGTCCGAACAGGATAGCATCTGCAGTCAGGATTACCCACCCACCTTCCCCTCTGTGGTATTCCTAGGGTATTTACCCTCCTAATAGCTAGCTGGGGGGGATCTCTTATGGTGTATTTGTTTGTATATATGTACATACATGCTCATTTTTTGTGTTTGCCTACCTTTCTTTTGGAAACATTGGCATTTACCCAAAATTTAGTTTTCCAAGAGGGCAACTGGCATCTGGGGCAAGAAACACTGAGGAAAATGGCGTCGGCTGATGCCTTTATACCCGAAGACCAGCAGATATGACGTTGGGTGAAGTGCGACACCAGCCGAGGCCAGACCCAGACTTTGGAATCCGGCCGACCGAAGGGCTGCCTGACGGCAGGACAACCGCCGACCGAAGGGCTGCCTGACGACAGGACAACCCATTTGTTATGACTGCAGATGCTATCCTGTTCGGACATCTACATTTATGGTAGGTACAAAACTGTACTTTTTAGACATTGTAGATGATGTATTTTCAGAGTCCGGACTGTCTCCTGACTCTTTGCCACCAGCTCCTGTTAAGCCAGACAGATACTACAGGGCTCCTGATTCACATAAATTTCTTTATAAAAACCCTGCTGCAGACCCAGAAACATCCTCTCAGGGTCCCAAAGCGGTCAAGGCGTCCACTGCAAAAAAACCTATACCCTTTGATAGGGATTCAAGAGCCCTGGACAGATGGGAGAAAAAGATTTATACTTCTGCTACCTTGGCTGTAAGAGCTTTAAATTGTCAATTTCATATGCTTAAATATTAGCAATATCTAATGTCACTGCTTAAACAAAAAATGTTGACAAATTCAGAATGTGCAGAAAACAAAGAAATGCAGGGCTTATTGCATGCAGCTGAACAAGTAGGAAAGCATACTTTGCAATGTGGTTTTAATTCTCTAGAGGCCTCTTGCAGGGCTGCTGTTACAGGTTCTGTCATTAGGAGACATGCTTGGTTAAAAATCTGCCAGATCATGTTAAAGCAAAATTATTAGATGCTCCATTACAACATGATACCTTGTTTGGTGTTAAAGCAGAAGAGGTTTTGAAGAAAACGGAGGACAAAGCTGTCTATGCAAACAGTCAAGGATTTCTTACAGGTACAGCCTCACAGATTTAGCAGGAACTGGCCTGCAAATAATTGGTCCTTTCCAGTGTCAGACAGGACACAAAGGGCTAGATACATATGCCCTAGAGGCAGATCACAGCCCCAAGGCTCATACAGGCCTAAACAATGGGGTGCTTCAACCTCCAAAAGCGGAGAAGAAAAATCACAGCCATACAGGAAACAGTCTCAGTGACTTTCCCCTGCCAGCACCAAGCACTTATCTTCTGGCAGCTCCTTTGGGGGGAAAACTAGCACTTTTTGCTGAAAATTGGCATATGATCACCCAGGACAAATGGGTCTTAAATATCGTATCCCAGGACTACAGGTTCCATTTTCACACCCTGCCAAGGCCAAACGGTATGCCAGACCTGCCACGCAATCAATGGGCAGAGGCACAAAAACAAGTTTCATCCCTCATGGACATGAGGGCCATTCAGCAGGTACCACAGCAAGAGCAGGGACAAGGATTTTACTCGACTATTCTTGGTGCTCAGAAAGGACAAAACCAGGAGACCAATATTGGACCTTTCTATCCTGAACACATTCCTGGACATTCCAAAATTCAAAATGTTAACTCTGCAGCAGCTCCTGCCCATGCTGGGCAAGAAGGCTTGGCTTGTGACTTTAGACCTAAATGAGGCATACCTGCATGTCCCAATCAGACAGTCATGCAGAAGATACCTCAGATTTATAGCTGGCTCAATGCATTGCCAATTCTCTGCACTGCCCTTTGGCTTATCTACTGCGCCCAGGGTCTTCACAAAGTGCCTGGCACCAGTAATTGCTTTTTGCAGACAAAAAGGAATTCAAATATATCCTTACTTGGACGACTGCCTTATTCAAGCAGAGAACAAGGACACTCTCCTACAGCATATGGTATTTGTAAAAACATTACTAGCAGGCCTAGGGTATACAGTAAATGAAAAGAAATCAAAACTCGTACCCTCTCAAGAGATAATATTCTTGGGTGCAAGATTAAATACAACTGCCCAGATGGCTTATCTCACGCCAGACAAACGCAGACAACTGACTACTTATTTCAAAATGCTGGCAACAAAGACCCAGTTGTCTGCAAGAAAAATTCTGCAGGCTTTGGGCTTCATGGCATCCTGCATTCTGCTAATTCCATATGCAAGACTGCATATGAGGAAACTTCAGTGGTATCTAAAAAGCGTTTGGACTCAACATTGCCACAGCCTGTAAACAATAATTACTCTCATTCCCTGCCTGCAACAGGAGTTTCGATGGTGGGCAAAAGCCTGTCACCACAACACGGGACAGCCATTCACCTTACCCATAGCCAGGCAGACATTGACAACAGATGCATCAGATTATGCCTGGGGGGCACATATGGCAGGAAGATGTATTCAGGGCACATGGTCTGCAAGTCAAATGCATCTACATATCAATCAAAAAGAGATGCTAGCAGTTTAAAATGCCCTGACAGCCTTCAAGGATCTTCTTCATCCAGGACAGCTACTGATAAAGACTGACAATGCCACAGTCATGTGGTACATAAACAAGCAAGGGGGCACACATTCCTACCCCCTCTGCAGACTAGCCATGAACTTGTGGGACACAGCATTGACTTACCAAGTACATCTGCAAGCACAATTCCTGCCAGGAAGGATAAGTACTCTGGCAGATGAATTAAGCAGAAAGCTAATGGATCCCCACTAGTGGAAATTGGATCCACAAGTCTTCAGCATGATAACAAAGAACTGGGGATGCCCGGACATAGACCTATTTGCCTCTTCTCACAATTGCCAACTACAAAGATTCTGCACAAGGATTTATCACAAGCAAGCATGTAAAGTGGATGCTCTATCTTTCAGCTGGAAAAACCTAACAGTATATGCCTTTCCTCCTCTCCCTCTCCTCCCCAAGGTACTCCTCAAGGTCAGACAAGAGAAGCCAAAAATGATTCTGATTGCCCCAGACTGGCTCCGCCAGCACTGGTTCCCAATCCTAAAGAGCATGTCCCAATGCCCAGCTTGGACGCTACCTCAAATTCCTCACTTATTGACTCAACAGGACAGTCAGATACTGCACAGTCAACTCAGGACCCTAATCCTGGCAGGATGGCAGATAATGTAGCCATTCAAGACACACCTCTTTCTAAAGCAGTTATGGATGTTATTTTGGAGGCCAGGAGGCCTGGCACCAGAAAATCTTATGGAGAAAAATGGAAGAGATTCTGTGATTGGAACCAGGCACAATGTAGACACGATTGTTCCAAATATTCCTCAGATTTTGCAGTACTTAACTGAGATGCTGGATAAAGGCCTTTCCTTCTCATCCATTAAAATTCATGCCTCTGCCAGTTCAGCTCATTACAATACAGAACCACCTATTTTTTTCCCATCCATTACTAAGGCAGTTCCTCAGAGGGGCCAAAAACATAAAACCCCCAAGAAGAGCACCAATACCTACATGGGACCTCAACTATGTCTTGGAAAAACTTACACTGCCTCCCTTTGAGCCAGCCTCTGCAGCTGATATAAAATTCTTATCCTGGAAAACAGCTCTGCTCCTAGCTATAACCTCCGCTAGACAAGTCTCAGAGTTACAGGCACTCATGGCTGTGGAACCTTTTATCATTTTCTATCCTGACAGGGTTTCTCTGAGGACAAATCCTACATTTATGCCTAAGGTAGTGACCAGTGTGGCCCTTAACCAAACAATTCACTTGCCAACTTTTTACCCAAATCCACAGAATAAGGGTGAGAGACTTCTGCATTCTTTGGACATTCACAGACAGCTACGCTTCTACTTGGACAGAACCAAAGCTTTCAGAGAGACAGAACAACTTCTAGTAGCTTATGCTGCAGGATCACAAGGAAAGCCTATCTCAGAGCAGACTATTTCAAGTGGATAGGCCACTGCATTCGTTTCTGCTATTCACAGCATGGCAAATCAGTGCCTAAGGGCATTAGGCCACATTCTACCAGAGCAGCAGCCACTTCAGCAGCCTTCCTCAGAGGAGTACCAACCAAAGACATCTTAGAGGCTGCAACTTGGAGTTCAGTGCATACTTTTACAAAGCACTATCACTTACCTCTCTATTCTAAATCCAGGGCAGGCTTTGTCACTGTAGTTCTGCAGGCCCTGATAGCCTCTCCTAATCCTATTTAGCACCAACCTCCCTACCATAGCTTTGGGATTCAACCCAATTGTAATGACTGCAACAGTGAAACACGATGAACATAGTACAGTTGTGTACCTACCATAAATGTAGATGTTTGAGTGTATTCACTGTTGCAGTCCAGGTTACCCTCCCTCCATCCCCCTTTTCCTTGCTGGGACTTATCTGCACTTCTCTAGTCTATACAACCTATGTGGTGTATTTGCTTGTAGATGAAGGAAAAGTTGTTTTTTGGTTATGCATGCTTTTTGACATTAGTGAGCCTACCAGTTTAGGGGCACCTGACATCTGAGGCAAGAAAAACTGAAGAAAATGGCGTCGGCTGCATCTTTTATACCCCTGGCGCACTGACGTCAGGGAGGAGGCAACAGCAACTGACGCCGGACCTACACTTTGGAACTCGGGCCTACTGCTGGTAGCCTGCCAGCAGGATAACCCAATTGTAATGACTGCAACATTGAATACACTCGAACATCTACATTTATGGTAGGTACACAACTGTACTTTCTGTAGGGTTGCGGATTCCTGTAATTGCTGTACATGAACACAACTGCTGATCCAGCTATGACATCTGTAGATTTCAAGAATGATTATTCTGGAGCTCCAACTAAAAATTCCATCCCCAGTTACAGGAAAACTAGAGTACTTGACCTGTGACACCCTGGCTTTTAAGGCCCTGAACTGCTAAACAAGTATCCTGAAGTATCATGGTCCTGTTCTATCCCAAAATAAAAACAAGACAGGGCAAACAGTAGGCAAATTCCCTAGGTATAAAGTACTGGATCTTTGCAATCTCTCTTCAGACTGACAAGCACTCAATCAAGTGTGACTATGATGCAGCGGATGCAACACTTAGGTTTGTACACACTGACCATGGAAGCTTGGTGCCTGACACTGTAGTCGGGCCTTTCCATCAGTATGTCTTACATTCCATTCCTGAAGATTGTCCTGCAAACCAGATGAACATAACAGAAGCAGAGTCTCTTGTATGGATGCTGAACAGGGATGCATATCTGGACTTGGTCCACAGAAGAGATGTTTAAGAAGCAGACCTTTTTGTTTCTTTTAAAAACAAACAGTTTGCAGAATTTTTCAAAAAGACACCAAACCCAGGGGTCTGGACAGCAGATGCCTTCTTAGCTATTTGGGTAGGTCTATTTCTTTAACCTTTCTTAGGTTCATAGGAAGGTACTAGGCTATCTGCCTGAGGGCATTTATAAGCCTAGCCAGAGTGTGTCGGCTTTCGCCACCCCATTGATTAATTAACTGATCCTCTGTCAAGCAGAGCCAATGAAGTGATCCCATGGGTGTATTTTCTGTTACCCATCCACTCGTCAAGGTTTCTATTGAAGAGTGTTAGTGAGGGGCTCTGTCTGATTGAATTTGGAATTTTGTTCCAAAGCATGGGGAGTTTCTGTGACAGGAATCTATCCATCCAGCATGTTCTATTTATTGTTGTGGTGAGGTTTAGCTCACTAGAGCACGTGGCTCGCAGTGACTTGGATTTCTTTAGGTGGGACATGTCCATCGATTCTGAGTTGGACATGGCTTTGTAAGTCAGGCAGAGATCAACTCTGAGTAAGCGATATGCCACTGAGTACAGCCGGAGTTTTTTCAGTCGGGCTGCATAGGACATATGTTTGAGACCAATCATCCTCTTGGTGAGGTACCTTTGTGGTCTTTCCAGCTGTTGGAAGTGTCTTGTGAGGTACATCCCAAATGGGACATTGTATTCTATGATGGGTCTAATGAGTGATGAGTAGAGGGGCACTATATCCTCTTTATTTCTAGATGCAAACCCTTTAGTAATTAGATGGGCCACATAGAAGGATTTCCTAACTACTTTGGCAATATGATTGTCAAAGGAGAGTTTACTATCTACCTGGGTCCCCAGATCTCTTATTACCCTTCCTGTATTAAGGGGGCTGCCACCTATGTGGTAATTCGTGGGTGTTTTGTTTTTCTCAAATGGGATGACTATGCATTTTTTTGGCATTTAGCTTGAGGCCATGACTTTGACACCAGGTGTCCATCTCAGTAAGGCTCTTTTGGAGGATGTCTTTGTCAGCTGGAGAGTCAATTATGGCTCCCAGTTTGCAATCATCGGCGAACTTGGTTAGCCATAGTCCTCCTGTGTTTGCCTGTACTTCTGAGAAGTATATGCCGAACAGTAGGGGTCCCAGGATAGAGCCTGGCTGGACACCACTTGTGACTGGTTTAGAGTCGGACCTGGAGCCAACTATTCTTACCATGTGAGTTCTGTCTATAAGCCAGTTGGCAACCCATCTCGTGACGTAGGGGTTTATGTTCAGGCTGTGAGTTTTTCTGTAATATCCGAGTGGGGAATGGTGTCAAAATCCTTGGCGAGGTCAAGGTAGGCTGTGTGAACCACCTTTCCCTCGTCTATGGCCTTGGTGACTGTCTCGAAGAAGTCAACCAGGTTTAGTAGGCATGATATGCCCTTAAAGCCGAACTGGGTCGGGTCAAGTGTTTGGAGGTTCCCAATGTCTTTGTTAATGAGTTCCTTGATGAACTCCATAGCCTTGCAGACCAGGCTAGTCAGGCTTATGGGGCGATAGTTACCAGGGTCAGGTGTGGCCCCTCCTTTGTGGAGAGGAATAACCTTTGCTGTGTGCCATTCTATGGGCACATAGCCTGAAGAGGCTGAGGTTGAACAGCGTGTTTAGGTGGGGGGTTAGTTCGTTCTGTAGTTCGTGCAAGACGCAGCCTGGGACACCATCTGGTCCCATTGACGCTGTGTTTTTGGCTTTTGAAAGGGTTGTTTTCACCTGTCCATCTGTGATTTTTGGGACACTACACCTTTCCGGTATTGTTGTGGGCCCTTTTGGAGGTGAGAGGGAGGTGAAGTTTGCACTGAATCTATCTGCCAGGATGTTGGCAGTATCAGTAGGTTCAGTATATTTTGTGCTGTTTTGCACTAGTTCATTGCATATCTGCGAGTTGCCACTTAGATTCTTAACATAGCTAAAGAAGGCTTTGTGGTTATCTTTTGAATCCTTGGCTATTTTTCTTTCGAAGTTAGCCTTGGATGATTTCATGAGGGACCTCAGTTTCTTACTGATACTGATCAGGGATGTCTTTTCCTTCTTGGGATTTGCTTTTTTTCTGAACTAGTTTCCTCCTTGTATTGTATAACCTGTTTATTGCAGGGGTCCACCAAACTGGTTTCCTTCTCTTAGAGGAATGAGTCTTGGTTTTGCTAGGGATGGCATGATCCATGCATCCTTGTAGGTGCTCATAGAGTGCATTTGTAAAGGTTTCTGCATCTTGGGCAGCATTTTCTTTTAGGGTGGGGGCTCTGAAACTTACCACTTCTGTCTTAAGTAAGGTGAAGTTTGCTTTAGAAAAGTTTTTTACTGTGGTTTCCTTAGTTGGGGGTGGTGGTGGGGTGTGGACATCCAAAGTGATTAGTTTATGGTCTGATCTAGCCAGTGATGGGTTTCCCTCCAGTGTGGAACACCTGTCGCCCATGTTGGTGATGACCAGGTCCAATATGTTTTCACCTCTGGTAGGGGAGTTTACCAGCTGATCCAGGGCGTTTGAGTTGAGGAATTCAAGGAAGCGTTGGGCCTGGGAATTTGTACTGGAGTAGTTTTCCCAGTGAATGGTACGGTAATTGAAATCGACCAATAGCAGGGTGTTTGGTAGGACCTTCATGTTTTCCAGTGTCTCCAGAAAGGTGGAGTGGTAGTCCTGGGTCATGGTGGGTGATCTGTAGCAGGCCACAATTTGCATTACAGATTTGCCTGATGTTAGTTGCACATGGATGATCTCAAAGGTATCATGCTGCACCACTAATCCTGGAGGTGTAGGTATCCTTGATGAATATGGATACACCCCATCCTTTTGTGTTTCGGTCCATGTTCTTTGGCCAAAATGTGTGGTATGAGTTGTGGCCGGCAGTGCTGGGGTGCTCTCTGGAGCCTTGAACCAGGTTTCAGTTAATGCACAGATGTCGACCTTCTCCATACTGAGGAGTGCTTTGAGCTCGTGATTTTGAGATTTAAACTCCTGGCGTTGAGTAGCATAACCCTCAGTTTTTTGTTAATTGTGCTGTTTACAGAGGTGGGTTTGACTTTTGAGCCTTGCCTAAGAAAGGCACTATGGGGGCAGCAAGAGCCTTGGCCAGTATTCAAAAGCCTAGGGGTGACAGGTGCAAGCCGTCTCTTGCCAAGCAACGGGACTTGTCAAGCATGTCGTCCCTGGCTGACAGACACTGGATCCCCTTTGAATGACACCAGAAGCTTAGCCAATTGTTGAAATTGATCATTTTTTCTTTATACTGAGGTATCATTCTTGGTGAGAGCAGGATGCTACTCAGGGTCAGGGTCATACCAGCCTGGGCTACATGATCAGAGAGCTTTTCCATGTCTCTTTTCATGTTGTCCAGGGAGGTACGTCTCAGGTCATTCACACCAACATGAACAATGACAGAGTCATATTTGTACTTGTTCTGGAGTGACCTGAGTGCTTGTGTTATGTGGCAGATTCTGGCTTCCGACAGGCAGCTAACAGTAACCTTCTGCTTATCCAGCCTAGTGAATGGGGTGTCAGTGAGCCTGACTATAGAGTCATTTATTACTAGTGTGTTAGGTATGTTATTTCGCCTTAAGGGCTGTGATTGTGCGGCACACTAATTTTGTGTTTTATGTGTTGTCTGGTTTGTGACAGGAAGTGCAGGTTGTTTGAGTGTCTGCTTTGGAGGTCTCTGATGCTTTTGCAGGTTTTTATTTAGAGCCTCCGAGTATGATTTTGTGTATTTATGTGTATTTTTTGCCAGTGCTGTTTTAGTAGGTCTGTGTGCGGCTGGAGTTGTGGTGCAAGTGTTAACTTTCTCCTCTTGACTGTCTGTTCCAGTCTTGGGTGGAGACAGCTTAGCTTCCAGTTTGGCTGTATAATTGCACCTCTCGCATATGTTAGTGTTTTGTGGTAGGAAGAGAGGGTTGTCTGTTTACATAAGGCAGTTTTAACATTGCCTCAGGATACCCAGATTCACCAGCTGGACTGGAGAGTGCACCTGAAGTTGCCCTTTGTTCATGCCTGAATAGTGGGGTGAGCTGCTTAGTCACTTGGTTGGTGAGGGGTGAATAAAGAGCCTTGCCCTGCTGGGCAATCAGTGTCAGGGTATATTAGTGCTTGCTATTAGGTCTGAGCAAGTGCTGGGCTGTAAGATGCTTTTTTAGTGCTTAGGTTGAGAGTTAGACTACTTTCAAGGGAAAAACTAAAGAAGACACTTAGTGGAGCCGGGAATAATTTAACCGTAGCTAACCGGCACTGCCCAGTGCGCAAAACCATTCAAACATGGTTTTTATAGTAGGGAAATGAAAGAGATAGAAATTAGCCCAAAATGGCCAACAAACTACTAACTTCTGGGCTGGAACCACTCCTCCAAGGACAGATAGGTTGCTCAAAGCTCCCCTCTCTCACAGGTAAACAGAGAAACGTTCTTTTATCCAAGTAAGGTATGGGCAACTCAGAAAGTAGTATCACAGCCCTGAATTCAGCACTAGCCTGAAAACTGGACTAGACTAGCTTAGAAAGGCAGGAAACAAGGAATTTTTTTTTTTGTTTTTTTTTTTTAAAGATAAGGCAAAAACAGTAAAAAATACACTTAAACCGGCTTTAAATGACTACAAATGATCAGAAAAGGCTGTCCCTTTTCTCAGGGTGATTTAGAATATTCAGGAGAATAGACCAAAGATGCTACACATAGCACCCTTTTAGCCAAGGCAATGCTGGTTTTCAGCCCTACTGTGCATGAAAGGGATAGAAGCTATAACACTACCTCAATATGTGCACCTCTTATCTCATACCAAGGGTCCGCTCACATACCACAATCTGAAGATCTTAAGGCTTACAGCATGGATGATCTAGCACTTTAGGGAGGCTGGGAAACCAAATACAAGGAAATCATACCTAGCAAAATGGAAAATGTTCTGAACTTGGTGCAATGGAGAGAGATAGACTTATAGTAGTTAGTGTTCATGCTACTCAAATAACTGTCAGGCCTTTAAAAAACAGGTTTATCTTATTGAAAATACACATCAGCCGTCTGTGCCTGCCTACCCTGGGACCCCCCCCCCCCCCATTTCTCCTCGCTGCTAGTAAAGTAATTCCCTAAAAGGATCTACATTTGAGGCCACCCAAAAAGGAAATCTATTCTCCTTGAGACCTAAAGTGTATATTGGAAAAGTTTCATTGCCACCATTCGAGCAAGCAGCTGTAGCACCTTTCACATACTTCACTGAAAACCGTCGTCCTAGTTCCCATATCCTGTCAGAAGGTTTTTCTGAATTGCAGCCCCTTATGTACAAACAGCCCTTCCTCAGTATCGACAAGGACAAATACATCTGTGCAACAGTTCAGGTTTCATGCCCAAGGTGGCAGAAGTTTCTTTTAATCAGGCCTCGTATTTCACAGAGCAAGGATGAAAGGATTTTGCATGCCCCGGATGTGCATAGGCAATTGAAATTCTACCTAGAAAGGAGTAAAGAAGTAGGAAATTGTTGCTATTCAGAGTCTTCTCAAAGGGTATTGAGGGCAGGCCTGTGTAAGAGCAGATTATCTCCAAATATCTATACAACTTAACCTCCCTTTGCTACTTTTTTGGAAGCAAAACCATTCCCAAGCATGTCAAGACACATTCCACTAGTGCAGCAGGAGCAACCACAGCCTTCTTTGGGGAGGTCAATGCCCAGACCATCGTGGAAGCAGCTACCTGGTGTCCATACCTTTTCTAAACTCTACACTTTGGACAGTACCACCAGAGCAGGTACTTAGAGAAAAAGGCTGAAGCACAGATGTTCTCTGTGCAGAATATTGAAAGTTCATATGCTATCCACACAGCAATGCATACCGTGTGCATTGGATTCCTTTGCAGTGAATTATTTTATTTTATTTATTTATTTGCTTTTGTTGACCGGGAAAGTCCACTGAGCTGAGGAGAGCCCATTTTCAGTGTAGGCCAGGGAGAAAAGCTCCAAAAACAGAATACAGATAAGAGAAATAAGTTAAACAAGAGTTTCAAAAATATAACTGAGTTACAGAAAGTGTATCAAACAGGAGAATAACTAGGAAGATTGCACAATTAGATGGCTAGTAGTTAGTAAATCTACTATGGTTAATAGCAGGGTATCATGTGTATAGGGTTTAACAGAGAATACTGATAATTCATACACATTTACAATGATATATTACATTTTAAACAGAAGGCCTATTCTGAGTACTTTATGTAGTATACATATACAAGAGTAGGTAACTACAATCATTTTCATATGCCATATGGGGCAAAATTGGATATAGATAGATTTCCAAGGGTGACACATTAAGAAGGGAGAAAAGATGAGTATTGGGTAGAAAGGCTGTAACAGGTTATTGAGGAGTTGGGGATAATACATGGGCAGAGCCGTTGAGATGAGAGATATTGATGTAAAGACTTTTTGAAAAAGGGGACACTATTGATGGTTCGAAGATGAGATGGGAGAGCGTTCCACAGTTTAGCTATAGTGAAAGAGTAGAGATACTGACCTGCAGGGAGTTTTGGTGTACTTACTTGAATAAGACATTGATTTTCAGATCTGAGATGTTAGTTAGGCTATGTTAGACAAGTTTGATGATCAGACTGTATTTAAGCATGGCATGGAAACACTGATTTAGTTTTGATTTATTTATGAAACAGGTTGGTGGATTGATGGGGTATTTTAAATGGAACATTATCTGAAGAGATTATAGTGGTGTATCAGTCAGCATTATTTTTGGAGGTAATTGAGAACTAGAGTATCTGAAAGCAACTATACAAGCACAAGGCGAGCACGCACACTGCCTCCATAGTGACAGCATCTAGAATTTATAATTTACCCAGGAGCCAAGCTGTGAGATGCTCTCACACCACATACGAGTTAAGCTGTAATAAAACTTTGGCTTAGTCAAAGTTTATTGTGGTAAGCACTGGGACACACTGCAGTGCAGTGCAGAATGTAAATCTTTTAGGCTTCTTTGCATCTTGTGTGGATATATAAATGAATGTGAACTTCAGATTATATGTCAGGTGGATCTGTGCCTTTAATTCTTAGTGTGGTTGGGGTGCCTGTTATAACACAGCTCAAGGGTCTGAGCTGCTTTTCTTTCATGTTGTGAAAAAACAGGTTCATATAAAAATTCCATCCCCTTTTACAGCAGTTTGGCATGCTGTAAATTACAACTGGGCATATATGCTTTCTTTTTCATGAAATGACACAGATTTACAATTTCTTCCAGGTGACTAAACATTCATTCCTTTGACTTTCCAGATGAGTAAACACATCACTTCCTTTGACTTGCTTTACTGACGTAGGGCAAATTTGTTAACAGAATCAGTATTTGTTTCCTCCGAATAGTTTAATAAGGGTTTTGGTGTGTGTGTGTTTTGCGGGGGGGGGGGGGGGGTGTCTGATTCTTTAATAGATAAACAAGGGAAAAAATGAAAGTGAATAGCTGGAATCAACCTGAAATCACTCCCCAACAGAAAACAATTATTTGAAGCTATAAAGTAACTGCTCTTTTGTTTTCTGGGGTACATTTTAGGAATGCAAACCTCACAAGAGACCTGTATGTGGCAGTAATGGAAAGACGTATCGCAACCACTGTGAACTGCATCGTGATGCCTGCTTGACAGGACTAAAAGTCCAGGTTGCACATGATGGACATTGCGAAGGTAACAACTGTTTTGATTTTAATCGTAATCCATTCATGCCTATATAGTTTGAAGTGATTTGCTGAAATTTCTACATTCATCATGGCATTTGATCAGTCAAGTGCTGCAGTGGAGTTTCCCACATGGCCCACAAAAAATGAGTTTTTCCCAATGTGACATTACCATGGGATAATGTGCGCTGCATCCATAGACTCTATTGCATAGACTCTACTGGGGGGCTTCACACATTCTGTGTGGTGCAGCCATTAAACTCTGTGGACACAGCTCATATTTTTACTGTATTGACTCCACTAAGGGTAAAGCCCATTGTTTTTCTGAGTAACATCACAGTATGGAAAATACATATTTTAAAATATTTTTCTTGTTCAGAAAAAAAGACAAAAAATGTTCCCTGATGGGGGAAAGTACTGTTTCACAGTTTATGCATCACTGGCCATGACACAGAGATAAGTTTCTGAACATCAGCAAGTTGCGTTAAGAAAAAATAAATGTCAAGGGTAGTCGAAAAGTGCTTGTTGTGCAAGGGCAGCTTGTCACATATTGTGGTAGTTAACCTCACTAGATGTCACTATGTACAGCTGAACATTAGAATTAAAATGTTGTACTTGCTGCTTATTTTTTTGAGTAATAATTCCAGGCTAGGCAATTTATGTATTAGGTCTTCACTCCTGCTAATTTTATCTCATGTTCAACATGTAAGTAATACAAATAGTAGTAAACAGAAGAGACACACTTGTTTTTAGTGACTGATGCTTTACTATAAGTTGTGTCTAAAGTTAATAATGGATGTAAATGGTGTTAAGTTATATATAAAGTTAATAACAGATATAAATGGCAAATAAAGGTGAGCATGTGACTTGCAAGAGCCAGAAGGTTAGCTGTTGCCTTCATTTGTTTATCCGTGTACTACCTTAAAGTCAAGTCAACTACTACTTTTTATAGGGGTACACCTCTGTAGTGAAGCTGAAAATAGTACATACTTCATTGTGGTAGTGTATGTGCAGAGAAAGGGCCTGTAATACTGAGCTGTTGTGCTTGGCTTTAAAAATTATGAATGTTATAATAAAACACAGCACAGTAGTTTTAATACATGATTGAAGAGAAGTCTCTGATTCTCCGATAAGGCAAGATGTCGCAGCACACAAGTGGCAAATACAGCAGTTTTCTTAAGACATTAATTTGGAAACTGATAAAAAAGGAAGAACATGATTGAGATTACACTATTTTTTAAAAAATATTTTTGGTCCCCCTTGGGACATCATTTAATTGGCCCAGCTCTTCAGTGCCCCACATCCATGCTTGGTCTACCAGCTCATCTCTCAAACCCCATGGAATTACTCCAGTATTGCTGGGGCCAGTTGTGGATCATAAGGGCATCATGGGACTCAGGCATCTTTTGTATCCATTTTCTTTACCCACTCCCTTCCCCACCACCCATGATCATTGACTATGTCTGATGGTAGTTCCACTCTTTGGAACATGCCTTCCCTAAGGGAAGATCATCGATGAACGTCCTTCCTCCCGAGATTGGCACACCTATCTCTCCCTGGCTGGCTGTCATAGCCCAACCCACTAATTGGACTCAGCTCAACTTAGACATAGTCAGGGCTTTATCCCTCTGTGCCCCAGGAGCAATACCTAATATGTGATGCTGTATTGCAAAATGCAGTCTGGAAGGAAGTATTAAATGTATTAATCTTCAGTTTCGTAATCACTGAAGACTTTTAATTTATTCAAAAATAATAATAATAATAATAATAATAATAATAATAAAATAGAATTTGGGATTTAAAGGCCAGTACATTTTATGCTGGTGCCCAGGAAAATACTAGGATGCATTAGTATTCATGTACATGACCTCAGTACTCACATAGCATAAGTTTGAAAAAGTTATTTAAAAAAGTAATAAAATTAGTGTGTTTTTTTACGGGATGATATAATTGCACAGTACTTTTCATATCAGGCTTGTTTTAATTCAACATCAAAAGACATTTCTTTTTCTTTGTCTATTTGTAGTCCATCAGTGTATCATACTTGCTACCTACTGACCACACGACTGCAGCTATACAAAATACCAACCAGTCAGGTGATGTGTTATCTGAACTTACAAAATGAATTGGTAGCTTTAGTCAGCTGCTGAAGCGCTCTTTTCACTTGCGCTCATTTTGCATTTGGTGGTTTTCTTTCATACTGCGCATGTTTTATATAAGAATATATGGGATTTATTCAAGCAGTAGCAGTACGGATAAAGTTGTACTTAAGACTAATACTGTGAAATTGCAATAACTCAGTTTTTGGAGGGTTAACCATTTGTTATTTTTCATTCAACAGAGAAGAAGTCAGACAAGGCAGCTGCAAGCCCAGGTAAAAGGACTTTTTTTTTTTTTCCAGTGTGTCTTTACAGTGTGTTTTCATTCACATTTACTATAAAGTGACAATTACTTACTACTTGTATTATAATATCACTTGTAATACTTGTCTAGATACTTTTTTATTATTGTGTGTTTTTTTTTCTTTTCAGCAAGACAGTTTAGAATATAATAAGGTAAAGGTTAAGAAAATTACTGAGCTTCATCTTGTCATTTGGAGTGGCAGTTAGTGCAGAGAATTATGGCTATGAGCTGTTAAGAGGCTACTTCCAGTAGTCTAGAGTTTGATTCCCTCAACCTCCATTTACCTACTTTGTGTGACTCTGGGCAAGCCATTGCCAGAAAGTGCTCTAGGGCTGAGTCTATAAATAGTCCATTTGAATTAGTACTCTGTACCAGTTAATAGATTGAAATACATTTGTAAGTAAGCAAGCAGTGTTGGGTTTGAGTACTCCAGACTCTGCTGCAGTTCATTGTAACTCAACAAATATCATTGATAGACCAAGTTATTCCTGACAAAAGGCACTTGCAGCTGATGGATCTTAATCGCTTTATCCACTTAAAAGCTGCATAAACTGTAGTTATACAGCAGTACATTATTTTCACAAACTTGTGGATTTTGATTCAAGACAGACTGTTGCTGCAGCAGGCTGTCATGCAGGATCTTTGCCAGTTCTATCTGATAGGCATAAAAATTCCTATAATTGTTATGCACCGAAAGAGCTTTATTTGTTACTGACCTCTTACTGTGACAAACACATATAACTGTACTTTCTAGCTGCACGTGCTTCAGCAGTCTTTTTTTTTCTCTGAAATTGAGTCATGTAAGCAAGTAATAATTTGCAAGTAAAATACAATTCATAATAAATTACCTTCATTTCATGTGTCATCTTTCTCTTCAGAAAGTACTTCTAAGAGTTATCTGTCAAAAACACATTTTAAAAGAGATTTCTCATTTGCAGTGATTGTGTGCATTGAGACATGTAAAACATATCATGCATGTTTGTACTTCTGGCCTGTATTTACCCTGCTGTCTACATTTTAGATTTTTTTAGCCATAATTAACCTGACTTTGTTGTTGAGCTTTTACGCTTGTACCTCCTGCTGATATCACATGACATGTAAATGATGAAGAAGGCAGCACAGTGTCCATTGGGACAGTAGTTGCAAAGAAAATGACACTGCATCCTGTACTCATCCACACATTTACATACTTTAAGCACTTAGTTGTCAATCACATATATACACAGTCTATGCAGTTGCATGCACACAACACCAAGACAGATAAGCATCCGTCATATCTGTCTCAAATAATAAACTAAAATTATTAGCACAAGCAAAAATGTTGAAGGTATACATTCAGATATAAAGGAATTATACAATCACAGGTCAGTGTTATTCAAAAACAAGCAGCCCAGCTAGTGTACCCATTGTAAATCGAGCATAATCCAATAGAAAAAAGTCTGGACGCTGAAATGTCATTCAGCAGCCAGACTGCTCTACTGGAATATACTATGGAGGTACAGTGCAAAGCAGAAGAAAAATCAAGTATATTCTCAAAAATAAAGACACAGAAATGCACATGATTTTCCTTCAGTTTTGCACTGTCCCTCCTTAAATCACTTCAAAATATCATACCTCTCAACTGTACGCATCTTCACCGAATGTCCAGATTTTTGCCTCACAGTTTTACTCTTTTCTAAATTAAAAAAAAAGTTTTCTTGCAAGCCGGTGGGGTTGAACTCATTAAATAACAAATCAGCAGGCATGTCATCCTTCACAAACCTTGAAGGCATTACTCAGATAAGTCTGTAATGGGAACGTACCTCCAGTGCATATGGAAAGTACATTAAAAACATGGAAAAACGGGAAATAACACTGAGGAACACTAAGGTACCGTTATACAAAGACATTATTTCAAGAAAAGTAAAAAATTACTTACGTAAACAATGACGTATGTTAGCAATTGTGACAAAGAGGGATACTGCAGCACAGCTGTCTGGAATTTTATAAATAATTATATGTCATTTATGAATATCAACATGATTTACATAAGATGCTTGTGTTACAACTGTATTAGAACTGTATGTCATGTGGATATCAAACTGCTGGTGCAGAAGTGTGTGTTGGAAAGGTTTTTGCAAAGTGCTGTTTGAAATGTAACCACAATGTGCCTTACTGGAATAGAACAGAAATGTACATGCACTATTGTAACTGTTTAAATGTATATATTTTAACAGCAGAAACTGGAATACAGGAGGTTAACTTCAGAAAAATAACTGAAATTAAATTATTTTATGGTTATACCATAAAAGTTGGTATCTTTCAGTTTCAATGCAGCAAGGAGACACAATGTCTAAAACTAGGAAGCTTTCTGTATTGTCTTCAGAGTGAATTAATTACTACTGCTGAAGGTATGAAGGAATGCAATTGTTTTATGACTTCCAGCATCTGCCAAAGATCTAAGGTCTATGTATTTTCACAGGTAGATGCTAAATTCTGCCAAGCTTCCAGCAAGTAGGGGTTTCTCCTGGGAACTAAAAGTCAGAAGACAAGAAATGATGTCATTCTGCAAGTTATCCCAGCAGTAATAGTTGATGTATTAATTTGAGAGGTCTCTTAGAGAGACATAGCATTCTGTATTCTGTCTTGGACCTGACATGAACCATTCATCACACATCTGCCTTGCTCTGATGAAGTAAGTTTCTAGGGAATTGTACAATTCTCTTGGATATAGTCAGGAATATAGTATATTTAAACCTTTCATTGTGGCTAATCTGTCTAGAGATATTTAAGTTTTAAGAGTACTTGCATATTTATTTGGTGACACTGTGCGGGCCACTCCTAACAGCTTTGTTCTTTGTCAAACTACCATTTGTATTAATATTAGTATTACACAGTAAGATTGGACACCCTTTGTAAGGGCCATAAAGTAGCTTGGCTGGTGGCAGTGATAACTACCTTATAGTCTGGGCAAAGGGGGTCATAGCTAGTAAACCTGTGCCAGCGTTTCCAATGTGTGTGCGTGTGCGTGCATGTGTGTGTAAATCAAACCTCAATGAATGTGTATGTCAGCTACTTGGGCAGGGACATGAAGCACTGGTTGGACAGAGAGGGTGCTGGAGGTCTTGGCTTGGCCACTCAGCTGAGATTTCAACTCTGTAGCTGTGCCAGTGGGAGTCTTATTCGGGATCTGGAGAAAGAGGGAGAAACCAACCCCAGACTGACTGTGTTCTCTGTGTGATCTTAAGGGAAATTGCAGTTGATGCAGAGAGGTGCATCTGGAAATACTGTGTATGTACTTGTCATCCTCTCAGTGTACGTCCCCCACTGGTACCAGTGGTGAGGATTGAGGCTCCTTGATTACTGGCCCATTGGTGGGGCATCACAGCAATAACCACTTGTGGGTGTGGGTTTATCTGGATTTTTACCCACTGCTAGCTTTGTTTAATCACTTGGGCTTTGCTCATATGATCAAACCATGCCAACTGTGGATACATTTTACTAAGTTGAATATGTATGCTGATACTGTGAGCTATAACAGTAGTAATATGTTCACAACATGGGTGTAGCCAGGAATTTGCTTGGAGCCAGTTTGCACCCCCTGTGAAAGGTGTAGGCTGTACTGCAGCAATGAATTACACCATTACAACCATACTGTACACCCCATAAAGTTTGAACGCCATGAGCTGGCAATGCAGTACATTATCTCTTTGGCCACATCACTCATACTGTCATTTGTTTACAATGCTGCACTGCAACAAATCTCTGTGGAACAGCCAGAAGACTTCACTTACAAGGCGGTACTGTGGCAAGCCTGTGTGCCATTTCATGGCAGCCAGTCTAACATATGTCCATTCATACCAGGGCTAACATTCAGCTCCAGTCAATTGTGCCACATTACAGTAGCCATTTCCAGAGGTCCAGCTACACCAGTGCCAGTGTTAGTATAAAGCCTTTGTGCTGCATCACAACATCTAAGCTCACTGACCAGTAACACAAATGACAATGTGCAGCTCTAACAAGCCTGTGTGCCACAACATGGAAGTTGGTCTGCAAAGTAACATTCATCACCTGCACTCAGCCAAGTTAAGGCAGTACATACAGTGTACCCTTAATACTCTACCAATAGCCAGAGTAACAGCATTAATGTATCTAAGCCCACCACAGTGAGCACTTTTGCATTCATGGACTTGAAAAAGACAAACCCATTAAAACCATATGATGAGCTCTCAAACTTCAAATGGAAAATGTCCAGTCCCCATGTAACCTTAGCTGTCTGTTATGCCACTGAATTTTGTTCCAGTCTAAGAAGCAATATAAACCGATATAAACCAAGCTGTTGCAGTAAGCCCCAAATGTACTGGGAAATGTCAACATAAACCATTTTGGTGGAATGTACCATTAATAAGCTACATAATAAAAGGAAAAAAAACATTATGGCCTGTAATAAATCAAATACTACTCACATTAAAGTCTCTATCAAAAAAAGTTCAACAAAAATCTGAAAGTTACCATAAGAAAGACTGTAGTGGAACACAAATTAAAATTAGCATCCACAGTCAAAGATGGACATAAATCTTTCTTGAACTGCATAAGATTATAAAGAAATAATGCCCTGAATTAATGTGTGATAGTGTTGTCCAATCTGACCTTAAAGATCTCTCTAATACACATGCAGGTAGGTTGGTGCCCACTTCACACCAGAAACCAAAGCCATAGCTAGGATGACCAACAGTGGAGACTGCCCCAGATGCATGCTGTTAGGGAGCACAATAAGTACTGCAGATAACATGCATGGAGACTGCCGCAGGTGTATACTGTTGGGGGGGGGGGCACAATAAGCACTGCAGATAACATGCGTGGAGACTGCCCCAGGTGCATGCTGTTGGGGGGCACAATAAGCACTGCAGATAACATGCGTGGAGACTGCCCCAGGTGCATGCTGTTGGGGGGCACAGTAAGCACTGTAGATAACATGCCAAGTGTTACTGCAAGTCAGTGGCACAGTCACTTTTTTTGTATAGCTGGGCATGACAGTAGCATCTGTAATTTTTTAAGCAGACATTATTCAGATTGGGCCATTTGAATGACTTCTCTTGCTGTATGTGTGTGGGTGTCTATTAGGAACTGTTGCATAAAACTAGTGTATATATTTGCTACAGCATATGAAACTTGTTTCAGACAGATAATAAGAGTCTATATTTAGAAACACAATAGCTCTTGGTCCAGAGGGGTGTTTTTTGGTACAACTGTAAGGGTGGGGTCCCAGTTTAGTTGTTAACCTAGGTGCCATTTGACTTGCATACGTCTCTGCCAGAAACAGTCCCTTCCTCTCCCCAAGATTGTTGTGCAACTTGTTTTAACTGCACTCTCCAAAGCTTAAATACCAAAATTGGTAATATAATTAAACAACAGTGTAAGGCACACTCTCTGAACCCCTGCTTAAAACTGTCCGACTTAAGCATAGCCACAGGGTATGTTGAGTTATAGAAAATGTTTATCATTATGTTCCTCCAAAAAGAGCCCCCAACCTCATATCCCAGGAACTGTAGCCCAGTCAGCCTAATAAGATAATTTAATTAAAAATAATAATAAGGTATTTTTAAAGCCATGCAATGTATTAAATTATATCTGATTTCATAAGATCCAGTATAAGAATATTAAAGGTCTAGACCCATAGCAATGTGTGTCTTTTTTTTCTGATTATATTGAGTATGGGTAGACAGTCCACATCCTATCATTGTTCATTCCAAGCAACTGCAATCAATTCAGCAATGCTGAGTCACCAGTCTCAAGTCCATACCTCTGAACCTGCAGACATTGACAGTAGGAACAACGGCTTTTGAAAAGCAGGTACATCCAAACAAAAATTGGGGCATATCATTTGCATAACATTTGAATACAAAAAAGCGCAAAAATATTCCTGCTTTTAGTATGAATGCAGGATACTTCTCAGAAACACAATTTAAAAAACAGTGGCAAAAATTATGGAAAAATATAAGCGCATTATCAAAGAGACAGTGTAAAAATCTGTAGACTTTAATGAATAGTATTGAAAAATTCTACCATACAAGGTAATTTATGTTTGCTTCTTGAAAAAGTAAGTAAGATATGTATCCTCTTTCTTTAAATTACTGGTGCCACTAGCATGTTGGCCATGTGGCATGGTTTTCTGTGTACTAGACAACATCAAACATCATTTGTGATGAGAGCCATACAGAAACTGGTGTGAAGGGGTAAATCAAGCCTGAAAATAGAAACATACCGCTAAAAATAGGTACATCATGTGCAGGGGAAAATCGGGTCTGAAAATAAGAATGTTCCTCCAAAACAGGGGTAGTTGAGAGATCTGCTGTAGTCACATATTACTATGACTAGCGACTGTAGAAAACAGTATGATCAGATGACCTTAACTACCGATGCCAGTGCTTTTCCGTCAGTCTCTAATCAAGTAGTTGTTTCATTAGTGACTGCCGAGAATTGTAGAGATGTGGATTTTCATGAACAGCTTTCCCTTTGCTGGTATGTGTTTTTCTTTTTATTGTGTCAGGAAGCCATATAAAAGGTGGGCAGTGGTAAAAATAGACACTGCCCATAGTAGAATGTACATGTTTTTGTTTTTTTTTTCTAATGTACTTTTACCTCAATTGACTTGGTGGGTTCCTTCATACCTTTCAATTTCTTTGTGCAAAAATTCTGGACATGGCCAAAGGAGGACAAAATTTTTGAACGTTATTATAGTACAATTCACTTAAAAATCATAGAACAGGTTTTGCATCAAAATGCATTTTCTGAACAATAAGAAGTGCAAAACTCTAATGTTTGGCATCATTTATAAGGGAGACAACAGAAATATGAGAAAAAATCAGGAATGGTATGCATTCTTCATAACTGGTGGGTTATGCAGAGATGGAAGCACGAGGGTCTGTCAGACAGACAAGCATGTGCGTGCGCACACACACACACACACACACACACACACACACACACACACACACACACACACACACACACACACACACACACTGAAGTCAGGCTCTGGTACCCCTCTTTTAAAAAAAGTATGCAGCTGTGTAAACTGAGTGTGAATGCTGATGAAAATGCTTAAAATATAGCTTTTAAACAATGACACCATTGCGCAGGATTTCTTTTTATGTAGTGATTTATAATATAACCTAAGAAGTGATTATAAAGAGAGTACACAAGTGATAACTTGTCTGAGCTTGTAAGAACTTTCTGGCAGTTCATATTTAGTAAACACATCTCCATATAATATCAAATAGCATTTTAGAGCATATCAGCTGTACTGGAAGTGTTATTTAACAAAATGTTGCATTCTGTATATGCCAAAATATGTGAAAACTTGTTTTATAAAGACAAATAAGCAGTTATCTTTGCTAGGACATAGGTGACCTGTGTGTGTGTGTGTGTGTGTGTGTGTGTGTGTGTGTGTGTGTGTGTGTGTGTCTATATATATATATATATATATATATATATATATATATATATATCTGAGAGAACCAAGTCAAAAGTTGCAGGCACCAAACAAAAAAAACAAGATTTCAGTAAATAAGGCAAGAAGGACATTCAACAAAAATCCTTATTATCCAATCATGATAAAAAGCCATAAAATCGTCATAACAGTTAAGCACTTTCATCTCTATCCAAGACTTCATCGGAACTGTTCAGAAAACAACACTAATCCCATTTTAAAGTGTATCAGTGAGTTCCACTGGTTAATTCATCACCCAGTAGTTAATGAGAGCCATTAATAAAAGAATGAAACTATTGTGAATCGAAACAGTAAAAACAGAGAGGCATGAAATAGACACCTTAAAGGACACTGAAAAATAGTGTTAAAATTATTTTCATAATAAGCAAAACCTAAAAATGTTTTGTGTAAAAGGTGTCATAATTTCAAGACAGCGGTAAGGAACACTTGTTCATTAAGTCCGGGCGGGGGTGGGGGGTGGAGGTATTGTCATTCAGTCTCAACTGCCATAGTAGCGCTCAGTGTTCCAGTAGTGACTCCCATTGGCTCCCCTAGGGCTATGGTCAACCCATTCAAGTACCCAAAACAAAAAAAAAGTACTCCCCTTGCAATCAATACAGTGTTTTGATAATGCAGTGTCCCCTTTCATTGTTGTGTTTGTATATTCTCACCCGCAATGCTCTCTCCGTTTTTCCAAATTAGTAAGAAAAGCAGACCTTACAATATACTTAGTAAAATACCCCTTTTGATAAACAGTTAAAAGTGTCTGTGTACTTTGAAATTCCACTTGATTTCTGGAAATGTAAGGGAGTATATGTATATGTAAATTACACTGCCCTCTAGTGCTAGAAAAAGTTTGTGAGATTCTACCAGAGTAAACTTGGCACATAAAACAATATAAGTATTACAGAAGGCATTTAAAATTCTTAAAGCATTATTAACTAATTTAGTAAAGTAGTTCTTTTGATCCAGGTTTATGTAAAGCACCAAATGACAAAATCCACTACTTTTCTTTCTTATCTAAATTGTTGTGCCCGATATGTTTATGTAAGCCATCCAGGATCAGCCTATGTGTTTATATGTAAACAAAAGTAGCAGTGATATGTACTTGTATATGTTTATTTACTGGGCTGCATTTTCTTATAGATTTAACACCACTTGCCAAATTATTACTTTTCAAGTAGCTTGCATCATTTCTCTTAAGGTGCCCAACACCTGCTGGAAAATGCTGCTGCCAAAAAATACCCCACAATAGAGCAGGGCCGATTCTAATTGGCAATGTCTGCGTTGCAGACCTCTGTACCTCAGTTAAAGTTGGTCCTTGGTGCATACCTTCACAAATCATTACTAGGTCAACTGTGACTCCTGGAGATGAACTTCCCCTTATAATCTGGTACTTCAAGAATTAGCATTCTGAAAGTTGGTCCGTGGCCTTTCCTCTTTCTCCTTCCATCCTGGTGGATTTCTGCTTGGGATCCGTCCTAGCTAAAGGAAAGCAGCCCATACCATATCAGTTGATCTGCTCCACCAGGGGATTCTCTTTGATCGGTCTCAAATACTCCCGCTCCACCATCCTCCAGTGTGTTGCTCCCCTCCACCTAGGCTTGGCTGTTGAAGTTTGCAGCAGCACATCAGCATGTATAAACTTGCATATTACTTGTTGTCAGTGTAGGCATCATCTCTTCATTATAATTTCTTGACTTGCTGGAAGTGTGCTCACTCATGGCTAGGAGTAGTCTGACAGGCTCACTAATATACTTGGGTCATGATATGACACTAGAGCCCCACTACCCAATCATCATGCCCTAAACATAAAATGCATTGTGATTAGTGGAGAGGATGACTCCAACCACAGGAACCTTCAAGGAGGTCCCCCTTGCAGGATATATGATATGATGTGGTAAGAGTGATCAGCTATTTATCTTCTGCAAACATTAATGCTTGGAACATTTCCTGTCAAACTGAAATATGTGGGACAGAAATAACATGTCTGATACTGTGGATACTGGAGGGTGGAAAGATGTTGAATGTGTTTAGAGTGCATGACATGCATTTTGTTTTAACATTGTCGTGCAACTTAGTGACTACTTTTAAATCCTGCAGTAATGCTGTAAAGTGTAATGGAACTAAAACTGTAATATTTTTTTCTCTGTATTGCAATTGTAACATTTGGACAAATGACTTCCACATTTTAAGGAATGTACTGCACAATAAACTGTGACATGTATTGCTACAATGTCATTGTCATCTCTGGGTGAAGAGCTAATCTCAGACTGAACATTTCTGGCACAGTGGCTTTATTTTAATTCCTTTTGATTCACACAGGTAAAAATCCAAGGTTCAAAATACTGGCTAGTGGCTAAAGTGCAGTAACCAAAATCCCATGTCCTGTTATGAGTATCACTTCCTGTTTTCATACAAAATCTTTGGACAGATGTAATGACTCTGAACATTACCTCCTTTGTTAGACCATTATGTCCCATTTTTGGGCAATCCTTGCATCAGTCCAAGAACTCCTTAAACTGTTAATCTTTAAACACCAGTATGTTTATTTTTTCCTCTGAGGCTCATATTTGATTGCCTGAAAATAATACAATACGATAACTGTAAAAACTAGTCTTTGATTTTATTCTATGAATAAAAAATAGGCCATCTTTTACTTTTTTTCTATGCAAATGAAAATAAACTTGAGTTCTTCAGCATCTAATAATTATTTTATCCTCCAGACTACATAGCGTTATTGCAACTTTGCATTTGGCAACCAGTATTGCTTCTTTTTCCTGTAAAATGTGAGCAATGTATTAGACTACTCCAGCAGAGGCCCCGCCAGTTCATTATACACTGGCATAGTAATGTATTTGTTTTTGAAGCAAATAACTTGTCAGTTGAACTCCAGTTTTTTTTTTTTTTAAATCATTTGCCTGTATACTGGTATAATGCAATGTGAAATTCATTATTAGCTGTGTTGCTGAAGATGTTCTCACTAAAGTCAGTGTTGCAGTATTCCTCACATATGGGTTGTCACCGCTGATGTCCAGCCAGGGTACCAAAGCTTTTACCTTCCTGAGGTTATATGTCCGACATATCACCTCAGTTCATATGCATTGGGGTAAAAAAAACATATTTATGGGCATGGATTATAAGAATTTCTCACTGCCATCCTGAATACAGGTCATGCATCTGTCAAACTGATTGCCATTTGGTCTTTGGTATCTTTGCTTTAATAATTATCCAGTTAAGTTCCCTATTGGGGACCTTCCTTTTTACTTATGATATTTTATTGAAAAATGTTAGATGTCAGCCAGGAGGGGTAAATGTGAGTGAGGTAGGCAGATTCTATACAAAGACTTGCATACCAAGTGTCTTTTTTGCCTAAGCCCAGAACACGATCACAAATCTTGCTCAGTCTATCAGTTGTTCATTCCTAAAACCCTTAGGTCGAGGCTTTCCACTCTTGATACCTTTCTAGAGACCCAGCATCTTAAAAGCTTGGCCCAGTCCAAGATGGCTGACTCTGCATTCTCAGATGTCTCTTTGTCACTGAAGAAAAAGCTAAGAAGCCTCAAAGGGATCCACAGTCCACTGTTTTGGATTATGGCATACCCGCTGAGATTCCAGAACCTGCAGTATGCTGGGTTTCCTTTTAGATGCCCGCTACCAATGATATGGCTCTTGAGGCATTACAGACTGTTAATACATGCAAGGAAACGGGACTTATCATTTCCGAGAGACATCATGGCATCCCTCAAATTTTAATTAGGGGAGAAGTCCCAGGCTCTCTAATAGAAGTCAGACAGGATCTCATCCAAGTGAACATCACACCTAAAATGAAAAAGGAAAAGACTAAGCATGTGGCCTCTCCCTCAGCAGTTAGGGAAAAGGAGTGGCTAGATTTCTCACAAGGTTTGTTCAAAGCTATTATGTCTTTGAAACCTCCCTCCTTTGTGTCTCCACAACCACAGGCTTTTCATCAAAAACTACCTTAGTTTCTTCTTCTGAAAAAGAATAACAAGACTACAGTGCTGACCATTCTTGAGACTGTGCCTCCCAGCAGCATTCTCCAGGACAAATCAACTCCAATGAAGAGGACTGCCTTTCACCTGATTCCCCTGTTGAGGATGCTTCCTTCGAGGAGACTATTCAGAACATGATAGAAACACTGTGAATGGCAATCCACTCAGATCTCTGATGTTCAGAAGAGGTATTGCACACTGTTGGAGATGAATACCCCTGTCCCTTCTCCAGTCCCTCCTGTCCTTGAGGCTTTCCAATATGTCTTTCAGTCCACTTCTTCTGTACCTGATTTTCAACCACCAGTCCCTAAAAGACCAGACAGGTTTTACAAGTTGCCTGATAACATAAAATATTTGTAGAAGAATACAGTGATAGACCCATCAGCAGTGTCTCTGTCTCTTCAGATAAGCCATCTAAGCTTCTGCCCATGCTAATGCCCTGCCTAGTGAATAGGTGGGGAAAGAAGATTTACATCTCTGCTTCCCTTGCTTTTAGGGCAATTAACTACCAGACCCAAATTCCAAAGTACTTGATCTCTGTCCTGCATTCCTTAAAGCTATACTGGACCCTCCTACAGCAGAGTCTAAGCATCAAATGCAGAACTTACTATCCCAGGCCAGCTGCCACTGGATCTGTTATCCACAGATAGGCTGATTGCAAAGCCATGCATATCTCTGAGGATTTTGAATCAAAACTTTTAGACTGTCCCTTGGGCAAGGACTTACTGTTTAGTCCTCTGGCTGCCTGTCTGTTCAAAATTCTCCAAGACCAGGGTAAGACTGTGAATGAGTAGGTACATTGTACTCTTCTCATACCATAGGAACTACACATCTAAATCTACCTCCATCATTAGAAGGGATCCTAGGACATAGCAGAAACAAATAAATAAAAACCTGGAAAAAGGTGCTCTGACAACCCCCCATTTGGATCCTCCAGCAGGGAGGCCTCCCTTTGGAAGCAAAATCTGTGATTACCTCTGCAGTACCCCTTCCCCTGCTCTGAGCCCCATTACTCCTATTTCCCAAAAACTGTCATTGTCCCTGGCCAGGTGGGAAGCTATTACCTCAGACAAGTGGGTCCTCTCCATCATCGAGGACGATCATGCCATGTCTTGTAAAAGTAGTCCCCCTCTGAAAAGCACGCCACAACTTCCTCACAACCAAAATATCCCTTCTTGCCTCCGTTATTCTAGACCTCTTAAAGCAGGGTACCATCGAGCAAGTCCCAAAGGGCTTTATGGGTAAAGGGTTTTATGCCAGGATTTTTCTAGTGCCAAGGCAAGAAGGGCAGTGGAGACCCATGCTAGACCTGTCTCTCCTAAACATTTACTTGGAAGTACCACCTTGCAAAATACTCCTTCTTTTCGCACTCTTCTGCCTGTCATCCTCCCCCAAGTTTTCTTAGTGTCACTAGATCTGAAGGATGCCAACTTACACATGACCATTTGCCCTTCTTGGAGGAGGTTTCTCGGGAATTTCCCTGGGTTCTCACATTTTCAATTTACTGCTCTGCCTTTTGTTTTTTTTTCACAGCTTCAAGAGTGTTCATAAAGTGTCTAGCTTTCTGTTGCACATAGGGAATCCAAATTTTCCCCTGCCCTGGGCAAATTATTGATCCAGACAATCTCTCCAGAAATTTGTCTCCAGCATCTACACCTCACCCTTCAACTACTCACAGGTCATGGTTTCACTATAATTTTCAAAAAAAAAATCCCACATGATGTTCTTCATCTCACATTGCTGCAGTCCTTACACTTGGGGTAGTCCGCTGTCCTCGGTCGGCCCGAATATCAAAGTATAAGGCTGACGTCGGTCAAGGCGCATTTGACTGACATCAGGACGTCAGGGTACAAATGCGCATGACCGACGTCATATCCTCAGTCTTTTTTGCCGCATGGTCCGATGCAGAAGCAGCGTTGCAAGTGCCGTTCGGCGTTCTGAAATTTTTCGAATTCGGAGTTTCAGACCGAGTCAAAGTTGGCTAAGTACCCCGTTGGGGAATATTTTAGTTTTTTCTTGCCTCAGTGGTTTACCGGATGTCAGAAAAGTGAATAACTGTATTTCTTGTGGGAAACAGATACCGCATAGAGATTATCATACTTTGTGTATTCCTTGTTTAGGGCCTGAGCACGACGTTGTTGGGTGTCGCTCTTGTGCTAGATTCAATAAGCGCACTATAAAGAGAAGGTTAGATTGTGCCAGGTTAGTCTTCGGGAAGCGGTGCAATTATAAAATGCCGTCGGATGCTCAGACGCCCGCTTCTTCGAAAAAGCACAAGGACAAAGCAGCTAAGCCTAGGCTAGAAGAACCGTCCGTTCCGGACGCCGGTTCTTTAGAGGTGTCGGTGGAGCCGGTGGTTCCGCCGGAGGTTTCTTTGGAGTCCCAGGGAGAGACTTTATTATTGCAGGATGTGGCCTCTCAGGAGGCAGGTCAGGCTGAAGGGGCTTCTCAGGTTACTGTACTCCCCTCCCTTCCTAGGGTGGTTAGGCCCTCTCCTTCTGTTTCCAAGGCTTCTCCCAGAGGCAGGCCAGGTTTAGCTTCAGTTGGTGTCACCCCTAGTTCTTCAGGAACTGTGCCCAAGAAGCATATGCTTAAAATGGCAGAAGATTTGATTACCTTGATTAGAGGTTCTTTGCCCCCTCCTAATAAGAGACCAAGGGTGGAACCTGAGCTAGGGAGTTTTGAGCAGGCTTCGGATGTTTCAGAGTCTTCGGCTGAAGACTTGCAGGAGTATTCTCCTTATTCTGATTCTGATGTGGATGATTCTACTCCTTCTGCTTCTCCTCCTGAGGATTTTTCTTTTTCAGAGACTCTTCATTCCATGAGGGAGCATTTTAAGTGGGAAGCTCAGGACTTCTCTGATTCCAGGAAAAGGCTTAGGGAATTTTTGTTTTTACCCCAGCATAGGCCTTTGGCTATTCCTCCTGTTCTGGATGTGGTGGAAGATGTTTTTGCAGAGGCTTCTCTTAATCCTGATTCTTTGCCTCCTGCTCCTGTTAAACCGGATAGGTATTACAGGGTGCCTGAAGCTCATAAGTATCTTTTTAAGAGTCCTAGGGCAGACCCAGAAACTGTTAGTCAGGGGCCTAAAGGTGTTAAGGCTTCTGTTGTCAAAATTCCGGTTCCAGGGCTTTGGATAGATGGGGAAAGAAAGTTTATACTTCTTCCACCCTAGCTATGAGGGCTTTGAATTGCCAGTTTCACATGTTGAAATACCAAAACTATCTCCTTTCACAATTGAAGTCTAAGGTAGATGCTCTGGCGGAAGGTATTGAGTGTAAAGAGTTACAAGATTTAGTACATGTTTCTGAACAGGTGGGTAAGCATTCTTTGCAATGTGGTTTTGATGCTGTACAGGCCTCGTCTAGGGTGGCTGCCACTGGGTCAGTTCTTCGCAGGCACGCCTGGCTGAGGGATCAGAATTTATCTGACCATGTTAAGACAAGGATTTTAGATGCTCCTTTACAATCTGATGTGTTGTTTGGTTCTCCTGTTGAGGCAGTCTTAAAGAAAATGGAAGACAAGGCTAAGTCTATGCAGACTGTTAAAGATTTTTTGCAGATTCAGCCTCCGAAGTTTAGTAGAAATTGGCCTACCAAGGGGTGGACGTATCCTTCTTATGATTCCCAGTCTAGGGGTAGGTCTAGACGTGGTAGGGGCAGAGCTCAGGGCTCTTTCAGGCCTAGAACAGGGAGTTCACCTGCACAGTCTTCGGGTGAGGGCAGGGGTCAGTCCTTTCGTAAACAGACCCAATGACCTACCTTTTCAGCTGCCAGAGCCTTCTCGTCTGGCAGCACCTTTGGGAGGAAGGTTGGCCCTTTTCAAGGAAAATTGGAGTTTGATTACCCAAGACAGATGGGTATTGGATATCATACACCACAGTTACAGGTTTTATTTCCATACCTTGCCTCCTTTCAAAGGCATGCCAGACGTTCCTCCTCAACTAGAGGCTCACAAACAAATTTCTCTGTTACTTCAAATAGGGGCCATACAGCCGGTCCCTATGCCAGAAGTGGGCCTAGGATTTTATTCTCGCCTGTTCCTAGTACCAAAGAAAGGGAACACGTGGAGACCAATTTTGGATTTATCTACCCTCAGCACTTATCTGGACATTCCCAAGTTCAAAATGTTGACGTTACAACAGCTTTTACCTCTGCTGGGCAAAGATCATTGGATGGTAACTTTGGATCTCAAGGAGGCTTACCTTCATGTTCCTATCAGACTGAGTTGCAGGAAGTATCTGCGTTTTCGAGCTGGGACTTCTCATTATCAGTTCTCTGCATTGCCCTTTGGCTTATCTACTGCGCCCAGAGTGTTCTGGCTCCAGTGATAGCTTTCCTCAGGCTAAAAGGAATACAGATCTATCCTTATTTGGACGATTGCCTGATTCTGGCTCAAGGAAGGGACGAGCTTCTTCATCATTTGGAATATGTGATAGCAGTGCTAAGATGCCTGGGGTATTCTGTGAACGAAATAAAGTCCAGTCTAGTACCCTCTCAGGACATGTGCTTTCTGGGTGTAAGACTGAATACAGCATCCCAGATGGCCTTTTTGACCCCGGACAAACAAAAGAATCTTTCCCTTTACTTTCATCAATTGTCTCATCAGTCCAGGCTGACTGCAAGGACAGTCCTTCAAGCCTTGGGGTTCATGGCATCTTGTATTCTGGTGCTTCCCAATGCCAAACTGCATATGAGGAAGTTACAATGGTATCTCAAAAATGTATGGACACAGCACTGCCAGGATCTGGACACTGTCATTCAAATAATACCTTGCATTCAAAAGGAATTGTTGTGGTGGGCTCAGGAATGTCACCTAAACAAGGGACTCTCTGTGACCCGGCCAGAGGCGAGTCAGATTCTAACGACAGATGCCTCAGACAAAGCTTGGGGAGCTCATCTGAATGGAAAGTGGATACAAGACAAGTGGCCTGCCAGACTACAACATCTACATATCAACTTGAAGGAGATGTTAGCAGTCCAGTTTGCATTAATAGCTTTCAAGGATTTACTTCTTCCAGGGCAGGTGTTGATTCTAACAGACAACACAACTGTCATGTGGTACATCAACAAGCAAGGGGAACACATTCTTATCCTCTATGCAGGCAAGCAATGATTTTGTGGGAGACTGCTCTCAGTTTACAGCTAAATCTTCAGGCAAGGTTTCTGCCGGGAGCACAGAACTCCTTAGCAGATGTGTTGAGCAGACGAATTATGGATCCCCACGAGTGGAAATTGGATCCTCATGTATTTCAGGAATTGACAGTGTCATGGGGAACTCCAGACATAGATCTGTTCGCTTCTCCACTAAACCACCAGCTGCCAAAGTTTTGCACGAAAAGGTTTCATCCCACAGCTTGGAAAGTGGATGCTCTTTCTTTCAATTGGAGCAATCTTCATGTGTATGCCTTTCCACCTCTGCCTCTCCTCCCAAAGGTACTACTAAAGGCCAGACAGGACAAGCCAAGGATGATTTTGATAGCTCCAGATTGGCCTCGACAGCATTGGTACCCATTACTGAGAAGCCTGGTACGGGAGCCTCCATGGCCTTTGCCTTCGATTCCACACCTGTTGTCTCAGGAGGACAGTCATTTGCCCAATGTCAAGCTTCACTCTCTTCACCTAACAGCCTGGCATATTCTGTTTTGAACCATAGTGGGTCTCAACTTCCACAGCAAGTTTTGAATGTTATTCTGGAAGCTAGAAGGCCTAGTACAAGGAAAGTGTACGCAGATAAATGGAAGATATTTTTATTTTGGAGTGCAGCAAAGGATTTTGATGTTTCTGAGCCTAATTTAAGTGTGGCTCTTCAATATCTTACTGAGTTACTGGACAAAGGTTTGTCCTTCTCTTCTATTAAGGTTCATGCTGCAGCAATTTCGGCTCACTATGATTGTGACCCACCATTGTTTTCTCATCCTTTGTTCAAGCAATTTCTTAGAGGGGCAAAGAATATAAGACCCCCACGTAGAGCTCCTACTCCTGCTTGGGATCTCAATTTTGTGTTGGAGAAACTCACTCTACAACCTTTTGAGCCTGCAGCTACTACCGAGTTGAAATATTTATCATGGAAGACTGCTTTTTTGTTGGCCATTATCTCTGCAAGAAAGGTTTCTGAGTTGCAGGCCCTTATGGCGGTTGAGCCTTTCTTAATTTTCCATAAGGATAGGGTATCTTTACGTACTAATCCTTCCTTTATGCCTAAAGTGGTTTCTAGTGTGGCTTTAAACCAAACTATTCATTTGCCTACTTTTTATGCAAATCCCCAAAATAAAGGGGAAAAGATTTTGCACACTTTAGATGTACACAGGCAGTTGCGATATTATTTGGACAGAACTAAAGGGTTCAGGCAGTCTCAGCAGTTATTTGTTTCTTTTGCTTTGAGTTCTCAGGGCAAGCCTGTGTCAAAACAGACTATTTCTAAGTGGATTGGGTTTTGCATTGCTTTCTGTTATTCCCATCATGGCAAGGAGATTCCAGCTGGGATTAGGCCTCATTCCACTAGGGCTACTGCCACTTCAACAGCTTTTTTGAGGGGGGTGGCAACTAAAGATATTTTGGAGGCAGCTACTTGGAGTTCAGTGCATACTTTCTCTAGGCATTATCACCTTCCACTTTATTCTAAATCTAGGGCTGGTTTTGCCACTGCTATTTTGCAGGGCATTTTGGCAGCTCCTGCTTCCTTATAGTTTTGCCATCCTCCCTTACCTCTGCTTTGGGATTCTACCCAAGTGTAAGGACTGCAGCAATGTGAGATGAAGAACATAGTACAGTTTTGTACCTACCATAAATGTAGATGTTCAAGATCCACATTGCTGCAGTCCAATTTACCCTCCCTCCTTCCCTCTGTAGTTAGAGGCGGTTGTGTGGGTTGGGTTGTCAATATGGTGTATATTGTATATATTGTACATATTTTTAGTGCAAGGGTGGTTGGTTGGTTGTTTGCTGTCTTTTGGTTTTGACCTTTCTTTTTAGGGTCTTCTGACATCTGGGGCAAGAAAAGACTGAGGATATGACGTCGGTCATGCGCATTTGTACCCTGACGTCCTGATGTCAGTCAAATGCGCCTTGACCGACGTCAGCCTTATACTTTGATATTCGGGCCGACCGAGGACAGCGGACTACCCCAAGTGTAAGGACTGCAGCAATGTGGATCTTCGAACATCTACATTTATGGTAGGTACAAAACTGTACTGTTCCAACACAGGATCTGTTTTTCCTAGGCTACAAGCTGGACACAAATAAAATGCATACCTTCCTCCCCAGGGGAAAGTTCATAGTCTGTCTATTTTTTCCCCAAAATCTCACCTCTACAGCTCATTGCTCAGCAGGGGGGATGCAAACAACATTGGGATTCATGGCAGCCACCATCCCTATGTTCTCCCTGGCCAGAATTCTCATGAGGAAAATCCAGTGGCACCTGAAAGCTGTGTGGTCCCAGCACTGTCACCCCTTGAACACCCTGATTCACTTCCTCCTTCTATGCTTCAAAAAGGAGCTGCTTTGGTGGGAGGGACTGGTCATCCTCAACCCAGGGCTGCCATTCACATCACCTTCTCCTCCTCCTCTTCAACAGGTTCACACAGATACCTAGGATGAGGCATGACAGGCATAGACAGGATCACACTGAGTGCACGGGAAATGGCACCTCAGTTCCTGAAGGAACATATCAATCTGAAGGAAATGAGGATTCTTCTACAAGCTCTTCAGACTTTCAGCCATCTTTGGAAACCTGGGCCACTCCTAGTGTACATAGACAACACCACAGTCATGTTGTACATAAACAGCGAGGCAGCACATCATGCCAACTGTGCAGGTTAGCACAGGAGGCATGGAACCTGGCCACCCAGATGGATATCATGCTCACAGCCACATACACCCCTTCTCAGGACAGTGTGCTTACAGCCTCCCTAAGCTAGTCCCTGGAGGACCACTACAAATGGACATTGAACAGAGAAGTTTTCCAGCTGATCACCTTTCAGTGGGGCACTCCTCAGATAAACCTCTTTACATTGGCAACCAACCATCAGTTCCCCCAGTTCTGCACCAGGAACTCTTGTCCTACAGTTTGGAGGACAGATGCCTTTTCCTTCCAGTGGGAGAGAGAAGTTCCTCTGTGCCTTTCATCCTCTACCTCTTCTTCCAAGAATTCTACTCAAGGCACATAAGGAAGTACCCAAGCTCCTTTTACTGGTACCCTTTTTGCCAATGCAGCATTTGTTTCCCCTGCTATTTCACCTAATAAAGGGAAACTACAGGAAAACACCTCTTCAACTGAACCTTATAATTCAGCAAAAATTCCTCCCAAGTATTACATATCTCAACCTGACCCTATGGATGATAGGATTTTAATTCCTCAGAGACACCTCTGAAGAGGTCATTCAAGTCCTACAGGAATCCAGGAGACCCACAACTAGAAAGTCTTACACAGCTAAATGGAAAATATTTTCCTATTGGTGCTTGAAACATAGTCAGGACCCTCTTTTATTACATGTTTGTGCTGTACTACAATATCTCTGTGAGCTACTTCAATCAGGTTTGCCTTCCCTTCTATAAAAGCTCACCTGTCAGCTATCATTGCCATTCTCCCTCTTAGCCCTCCACTTATGGCTAGGGTGGAGGTCAAGCTTTTCCTCGGTGGAGTCCTGCATCTTAACTAACCAAGGAAACCCATCTCTCCCCCTTGGGATCTTAATTTTGAGTTAGAAAAGCTTACACAACCTCCTTTTGAACCAGCATCATCTGCTTCTCTAACATTCTGTACTTGGAAAACTATCCCTCTCGGCCCTCACCTCTGCTAGGAGGGTTTTTGAGTTCAAAGCTCTCATGGCCATTTCCCCTTTTTTTTTGTTTTTCACAAGGACAAGGGTGACTGTCAGGGCTAATTATTCCTTCATGCCTAATGTAGTGAGTGAGCTGTTTTTCAGTCAGGTTATTCACTTACCCACTTTCTTTCCCAAGCCACAAAACTGGCGGGAAAGAATCTGACATCCACATTCACAGGTAACTGAGATTTAGACAAAACTAAATCCTTTAAAAAGACTGACCAGCTGTTTGTATCATTTATGAGCCCTAGGCTACGCCAGCCATTCTCGCATATTGGAAAGACCTTGCTTCCATGCCCTAAAGCACATTCCACTGGAGCAGTGGCTTCCCCAAAGGCTTTTCACAAAGGACTAGACTCCAGATGTTCAGCGTGTTTCACTGTTGCAGTCATTACACTTGGGTTATCCTGCTGGCAGGCTACCCGCAGTCGGCCTGAATTCCAAAGTCTAGGTCCGGCGTCAGTTGCTGTCGCCTCTTCCCTGACGTCAGTGCGCCAGGGGTGTAAAAGATGCAGCCGACGCCATTTTCTTCAGTCTTTCTTGCCGAGCAGTGCCCAAAGCAAAAGCAGTTCGCAAGTGCCGGTCGGCCGACTCCTGAGATTTTCAAATTTGAATTTCAGATCCGAAGTCTTCAATAAAGCTAAGTACCCCGTTGGGGAAACTTTTTCTTGCTCCAGATCGATGTCAGTAAAAGTTAACAATTGTATTTCTTGTGGGAAGCAAATACCTCATAAGGATTTTCATTCTTATTGTATTCCTTGCCTAGGCCCTGACCACGACGTTGCTAGTTGTCGGTTTTGTGCTAGATTCAACCAACGCACTATTAAGCATCAGTTTGATTTTACTTTACATTATTTTGGCCAAAAGTTTAACTATATAATGCCATTGGAACAACTGACAACCGGAGTTCATAAAAAGCGCAAAGACAAAGAAAAGGACAGGCATCCGAGGTCCATAACCGACGACGAAGCCTCTTCTAGGCCAGTCGCCGGTTCGCCGGTTCTCAGTGAGGCGCTTTCGCAGCCCCTGACGCCCGCTACCTCAGAGCCACAGGCCTCTGACGACTCCCATGTGGAGCCAGCTAGGCCTCTGGATACTCAAGGTATTGGACACTTGGAAACTATTCCCTCAGATGGGTCTGGAGCTGCTGAGCAGGCATCGGCTTCTGAGGGTATTTTCAGACCTACACAGTTATATGTAAAACCTACTTCAGCTTACAAAGCAAAAACTAAAGCAGTTCTAAAGACAAAGAAACAAGTACACATTCTCCTGGACAGACTTCCATGCCTAAAAAACAAATGCTCAAAATGGCCGAAGACCTAATTACCTTGATCAGGGGTTTCCATCCCCCTCCTGACAGGAGTCCTAGGCAAGAGACAGAATATGAATCTTCAGATCAGGTTTCCGTTTCCTCTGACTCCTCTTCTGAACAGGAATACACTCTTCCTCCTTATGAGGATTCTGATGCTGAAGAATCTATCCCTTCAGCCTCTCCGCCTGAGGATTTTTCTTTTGGGGAAACCCTGCATACCATGAGGGAGCACTTCCACTTGGAGAGCCAAGACTACTCAGAATCTAAGAAAAGGCTTAGAAATTACCTCAGCACAGGCCTCTGGCTATTCCTCCTGTGTTAGACATTGTAGATGATGTATTTTCAGAGTCCAGCCTTTCTCCTGACTCTTTACCCCCTGCCCCTGTCAAACCAGACAGATACTACAGGGTTCCAGATTCACATAAATTTCTTTATAAAAACCCTGCTGCTGACCCAGAAACTATTTCTCAGGGTCCCAAAGGGGTCAAGGCTTCTACTGCAAAAAACCCTATCCCCTCTGATAAGGATTCAAGGGCGTTAGACAGATGGGGAAAAAAGGTTTACACTTCTGCTACTTTGGCTGTCAGGGCTTTAAATTGTCAATTTCATATGCATAAATATCAGCCATATTTAATGCCACTACTAAAACAGAAAATGTTGTCAAATTCTGATTGTGCAGAAAATAAGGAAATGCAGGATTTATTGCATGCAACTAAACAAGTAGGAAAGCATACATTGCAATGTGGTTTTGATTCTCTGGAGGCCTCTTGCAGGGCTGCAGTTACGGGTTCTGTCATTATGAGGCATGCTTGGTTAAAGGAACAGAATCTGCCTGATCATGTTAAAGCAAAATTATTAGATGCTCCATTACAGCATGATACCTTATTTGGTGTTAAAGCAGAGGAGGGGTTGAAGAAAATGGAGGACAAAGCGAAATCTATGCAAACAGTAAAGGATTTCTTACAGGTACAGCCACCCAGATTTAGCAGGAACTGGCCTGCAAAGAATTGGTCCTTTCCAGTGTCAGACAGGCCACAAAGAGGCAGATACAGACGCCCCAGAGGCAGATCCCAGCCCCAGGGCTCATACAGGCCTAAACAGTGGGACGCTTCTACCTCCTAAAGCGGAGAAGACAAATCACAGCCATACAGGAAACAGTCCCAATGACTTTCCTCTGCCAGCACCAAACACTTATCCTTTGGCAGCCCCCTTAGGGGGAAAACTAGCACTTTTTTATCAAAACTGGCACATGATCACCCAGGACAAATGGGTTTTGAATATAGTATCCCACGGCTACAGGTTCCACTTTCACACCCTGCCAAGGGCAAAAGGTATGCCAGACCTGCCACACAATCAATGGGCAGAGGCACAAAAACAAGTTTCATCCCACATGGACATGAGGGCCATTCAGCAAGTACCACAGCAAGAGCAGGGACAAGGATTTTACTCAAGACTTTTCTTAGTACCCAGAAAGGACAAAGCCTGGAGACCAATACTGGACCTGTCTATTCTAAATACATTTCTGGACGTCCCAAAATTCAAGATGTTGACTCTGCAGCAGCTTCTGCCCATGCTGGGCAAGAAGGCTTGGCTTGTAAATTTGGACCTAAAAGAGGCATACCTGCATATCCCAATCAGACAGTCTTGCAGAAGATACCTCAGATTCATAGCTGGCCCAATGCACTGCCAATTGTCTGCACTGCCCTTTGGCTTATCTACTGCGCCCAGGGTCTTCACAAAATGCCTGGCACCAGTAATTGCATTTCGCAGACAAAGAGGAACTCAAATATATCCTTACTTGGATGACTGCCTCATTCAAGCAGAGAACAAGGACATTCTTCTAAAGCATCTGGCATTTGTAAAAAGATTATTAATTTGCCTAGGGTACACATAAACGAAAAGAAATCAAAACTAGTACCCTCTCAAGAGATAATATTCCTGGGTGCAAGCTTAAATACAACTGCCCAGATGGCTTATCTTATGCCAGACAAACAAAGGCAACTGACTTCTTACTTCAAAATGTTGGCAACAAAGGCCCAGTTATCTGCAAGAAAAATTCTGCAGGCTTTGGGTTTCATGGCATCCTGCATTCTGCTAATTCCATATGCCAGACTGCATATGAGGAAACTACAATGGTATCTAAAAAGTGTTTGGACCCAACATTGTTACAGTCTGGAAACATTAATTACCCTCATTCCTTGCCTGCAACAGGAGTTTCGATGGTGGGCTCAGGCCTGTCACCACAACAAGGGACAGCCATTCACCCTACCCACAGCCAGGCAGTCAGTAACAACAGATGCATCAGATTATGCCAGGGGGGGGGGGGGGGCACATGGCAGGAAAATGCATTCAGGTCACATGGCCCACAAGCCAAATGCATCTTCATATCAATCAAAAAGAGATGCTAGCTGTTCAAAATGCCCTGACAGCTTTCAAGGATCTACTTCATCCAGGACAACTAATGATAAGGACGGACAATACAACAGTTATGTGGTACATAAACAAGCAGGGAGGCACACATTCCTACCCCCTCTGCAGACAAGCCAGGACTTTGTGGGACACAGCTTTGACTTATCAAGCACACCTGCAAGCACAATTCCTGCCAGGAAAGAAAAATACTCTGCCAGACGAACTAAGCAGAAACCTCACGGATCCCCACGAGTGGAAACTGGATCCACAAGTCTTCAGCATGATAACAAAGAAATGGGGATGCCCAGACATAGATCTATTTGCTTCCCCTCACAACTGCCAACTACAGAGATTCTGCACAAGGACTTATCACAAGCAAGCATGGAAAGTGGATGCTCTATCATTCATCTGGAAAAACCCTAACAGTATATGCCTTTCCTCCTCTGCCTCTCCTCCCCAAGGTACTCCTAGAGGTCAGACAAGAGAAGCCAACAATGATTCTGATTGCGCCAGACTGGCCCCGCCAGCACTGGTACCCAATTCTAAAGAGCTTGTCTCAAGGCCCAGCCTGGAAATTGCCTCTAATCCCTCACTTACTGACTCAACAAAACAATCAGATCCTGCACAGCCGCCTCAGAACCCTAAATCTGGCAGCATAGCGAATAATGTAGCCATTCAGAACACACCTCTCTCTAAAGCAGTGATGGATGTAATTTTGGAGGCCAGGGGGCCCAGTACCAGAAAATCTTATGCAGAAAAATGGAAAAGCGTCTGTGCTTGGAACCAGGCACAAGGAATTGACACGTTTGTACCAAATATTCCTCAGATTTTACAATACCTAACTGAGGTGCTGGACAAAGGCCTTTCCTTTTCATCTATTAAAATCCATGCTTCTGCTATTTCAGCTCATTACAATACGGAACCACCTATCTTTTCTCATCCATTGCTAAGGCAGTACCTCAGAGGAGCCAAAAACATAAAACCCCCAAAGAGAGCAGCAGTACCTGCATGGGACCTCAATTATGTCTTGGAAAAACTCACACTGCCGCCTTTTGAGCCAGCCAATACAGCTGAAATAAAGTTCTTATCTTGGAAAACAGCTCTGCTCCTAACAATAAGCTCTGCAAGACGAGTTTCAGAGTTACAGGCACTCATGGCTGGTGAACCTTTTATAATTTTCCATCAAGACAGGGTTTCTCTGAGGACGATCCCGACATTTATGCCTAAAGTAGTGTCCAGTGTGGCCCTTAACCAAACCATTCATTTGCCTACTTTGTATCCAAACCCACAGAGTAAGGGTGAGAGACTCCTGCATTCTTTGGACATACACAGACAGCTACGCTTCTACTTGGACAGAACTAAAGCTTTCAGAAAGACTGAGCAACTCTTACTGGCATATGCTGCAGGATCACAAGGAAAGGCTATCTCAAAGCACACTATTTCAAAATGGATAGGCCACTGCATTAGTTTCTGCTATTCACAACATGGCAAATCAGTACCTAAGGGCATTAGACCACATTCAACCAGAGCAGCAGCCACTTCAGCAGCCTTCCTCAGAGGAGTACCAACCAAAGACATTTTAGAGGCTGCAACCTGGAGTTCACTGCACACGTTTACCAAGCACTACCACTTACCTCTCTACTCCAAGTCCAGGGCAGGCTTTGCCACTGAAGTTCTGCAGGGCCTTATAGCCTCTCCTAATCCTATTTAGACCCAGCCACACAACCTCAGCTTTGGGATTCAACCCAAGTGTAATGACTGCAACAGTGAAACACGATGAACATAGTACAGTTGTGTACCTATCATAAATGTAGATGTTCGAGTGTATTCACTGTTGCAATCCAGGTTACCCACCCACCATCCCCCTTTTCTTTGCTGGGGCTTATCTGTACTTCTCTATCCTATACAACCTATGTGGTGTATTTGCTTGTAGATGAAGGAAATATTTATTTTAGTGCATGCATACTTATTGGCATAATTTTTAGTCTACCTATTTGGGGGCACCTGACATCTAAGGCAAGAAAAACTGAAGAAAATGGCGTCGGCTGCATCTCTTATACCTCTGGCGCACTGACGTCAGGGAAGAGGTGACAGCAACCGACACCGGACCTAGACTTTGGAATTCAGGCTGACTGCGGGTAGCCTGCCAGCAGGATAACCCAAGTGTAATGACTGCAACAGTGAATACACTCGAACATCTACATTTATGGTAGGTACACAACAGTACTATATTTCATTGAAGAGGCCACTTGGTCCTCTGTACACCTTTACCAAACATTACAAAACTGATGCTTTCTCCAGGTCTGCAGCAGACTTTGCTACGTCAGTCCTGTCTGGACTGCCAGACAATTCTTCAGCTGAGTAGCCAACCATGCTTTTGTCCTCCATCAGGTCTGGGAATCACCCATATGTCAAGAGTATTGCAACAGTGATTTCAGTCAGGTCATGGTGCAGCTGTGTAGGACATTACCATAACAGTACGTGTCCCATTGCTCACTGTTGCAGTATTTTATCCAACCCGCCATCCTCTCGTCTCTGTCTCACTTTCCCATTCTTCTCATTCTTTACTTTAACAGCTGCTCTGTAATATGGGAGTGGGAGAGTTTTCTTACCTATTTTACTTACACCCCTCCTGGCTTACCACTTTCCACCTCTCAGTAGTCTTTGGACCACTGGCTTGGAGATAGTCTGAGGATCCACGCTCATAAGTTTGTCCTTATACCCGGGTGCATACAAGCTGACGTCATGCATCGGACGTATGACCTCAGGAAGTTAAAGCTTTGGTACTCCATCTGGATGCCAACATTGGCAACCCACATGTCAGGAATACTGCAGCAGTGATCAGTGGGACATCTACTGTTATGGTAAGTTCTTATACAACTGTACTCCTTTCTTCTGCTGACCTTCTTCTGCTGACCTTCTTGCTTTATGCTTTAGCCTTTTAAGTGGTATGGGCAATGCCATGTGGTACTGCCCATATGCCTAGTCTTACACTTTTTTGTAGGTTCATAGGTTCATAGTTTAGTACTAGGCTAACTGCCCCTGCGAGCCATTTTAAGCCTAGCCAGTTATCCCTTGTGAGACTCAAACCCTGCACCTTGTGTTTGTAAGGCAAACACCTTAGCCGTTAAGCCACCTTCCCAAACCTTAAACTACTTCTCTTAGACTAATTTTTTATTTTGTTCTATTCTTTCTAAGGCTGTAGTCCAGCAACCATGAGTATAATGTGCTTTTCTAAAATAACTTGTATATTTGGTTAATATCTCATCCAAACCTTATAGGCTATCCATAATGGTATTCAGATTGTCTCCTATTAGTAATTACCTCATAAATAATTCCTTTATAGGCTCATACATTTTTCACACAGTTTGTTCATGTTTGTTGATGTACTTATACCTAGAACCTGGTGGGTGAATCCCAGAAATGTCAGATGCCCACTCATAGTGGATATAGTAAGAGTAGAGGGGAGTTCTGAGAGTTGATCTGCACAGACGCTATGGATTCTTTCTGGACAGTTGTTTGAGCTCCTCACTTCAGTCTTTGTACCTTAGTTATTACTCACGCTGTCATCATATGCTTATCTGCAATGCCATCAATGATAGCTTATTACATTTGTTCACCATCCTTATATAAATTTACTTAGTAATGCTCAAATGCAAGTGTACCATCTCTCCCTCTTTCACCCTGTGACGTATTTAGCATATAACACAATACATAGCACAACAAGCCATACCATAAAACCAAAATAGTAGCAGGAGACCGAGAGTCTGTTTCGTCTCTCCAGCAGTTTTTGCTAGCCCAGGTCATCTGACCCTCCTCTTTTCCTTATATTATATTCCTACTCGACAGAGGCACTGGGAACTAAGGTCGGGTGGCACAATGCTAGGGTAATCCTGTGGGCTAGGCTTGTAAAGGCTCCAGGGCCATTAGCCTAGTACACACCTATAAACCTATATTGCTACAGGTGACTCGGGTATTTTTAAATGTCCCGGTCGATGTAGTCCCTGCTACCATTCTAGCAACTCATTCCATCTACCACTGCTTCTTCAACATGTGCTTGCTAATGCCTGGCACCTTTATCCTTTCCATTGTAATGGAATGTTGCATCTGCGACAATTTCTTATGTACCAATTTCTTGACAACCTATCTTTCAGTTATGGCAGTTGGCGTAGGGGATTATGGACATGAGCTGTTAAAAAAGCTGCATCCTGTAGTCCAGGTTTTGACTCCATCAGTATTTGCCTAGCTATGTAACTCTGGCGAAGTCCCTTAACCAGACTCAGTCTTGAGTCTGAAAAAAGGTCCATGTGGATCAGTGCTCTACCCTGATTTACAAATAAAATAAAATGTCCTGTTTCATAGTAAAACAAATAGTGCAGTAAACAGTTCTCTTTGTATACCATTTCCTGAGTTCGTACATGACCCTGATTGCCTTTCTTTGAACCCTTGTCTAATAGGGAGACATCACCACCTTTCTGTTAATGCTGCACCCCAACTCCTTCACTTCATTCTGTGTTTCACGTGCCTTAATTATCATTTACCAAGTTTCTCTTTGTGCACAGAAGGCTGAAAGCAGAACTGTCACCTTTTATATTGCAAAGCTTACACTTCCATGTAATACTAACCCATGCCTTATGCACCTTCATCAGATTCTAATCCATGCCTTTTACACCCTCATCAGATACTAGTCCATACTGTACACACCCTCATCAGATTACTAACCAATGTCTTTTACACTCTCATCACATACTAATTCACCCTTTTTACATCATCAGATACTAACCCACGGCTTTTACATTCACATCAGGTACTAATCAATGCCTTTTACACCATCGTCAGATACTAATCCGTGCCTTTTACAGCATCATTAGATACTAACCCATGCCTTTTACACCCTGTTTAGGTATTAATCCATGCCTTGTATATCCTCATCAGATACTAACCCATGCCTTTTATACCCTCATCAGATGCTAATCTGTGCCTTATACACCCTCATCAGATACTAATCCGTGCCTTTTACAGCATCATTAGATACTAACCCATGCCTTTTACACCCTGTTTAGGTATTAATCCATGCCTTGTATATCCTCATCAGATACTAACCCATGCCTTTTATACCCTCATCAGATGCTAATCTGTGCCTTATACACCCTCATCAGATACTAATCCGTGCCTTTTACACCCTCTTTAGGTACTAATCCATGCCTTGTATATCCTCATCAGATACTAACCCATGCCTTTTATACCCTCATCAGATGCTAATCTGTGCCTTATACACCCTCATCAGATACTAATCCATGCCTTTTATACCCACATCAGATACTAATCTGTGCCTTATACACCCTCATCAGATACTAATCCGTGCCTTTTACACCCTCTTTAGGTACTAATCCATGCCTTGTATATCCTCATCAGATACTAACCCATGCCTTTTATACCCTCATCAGATGCTAATCTGTGCCTTATACACCCTCATCAGATACTAATCCGTGCCTTTTACACCCTCTTTAGGTACTAATCCATGCCTTGTATATCCTCATCAGATACTAACCCATGCCTTTTATACCCTCATCAGATGCTAATCTGTGCCTTATACACCCTCATCAGATACTAATCCGTGCCTTTTACAGCATCATTAGATACTAACCCATGCCTTTTACACCCTCTTTAGGTACTAACCCATGCCTTTTACACCCTCTTTAGGTACTAATCCATGCCTTGTATATCCTCATCAGATACTAACCCATGCCTTTTATACCCTCATCAGATGCTAATCTGTGCCTTATACACCCTCATCAGATACTAATCCATGCCTTTTATACCCACATCAGATACTAATCTGTGCCTTATAAACCATCATCAGATACTGTCCGCACCCATGCCTTAGTATCATCTGCAAAGACATTAATCAAGTTTTCAGCGCCACCTTGGAGGTCAGAGGCAAACTTGTATATAAGGTTTTGGTTCGGGACAGTTTCCTCAGGCTCACCATTTGTAATATTTTCCCCATTAGATGAATGTATCTTCCTCACTTCTTCTGACTATTTCATTATCAGCCTGCAGTGTTTACTACTTGCTCATGCCTACACTGTTTTAATAAAAAAGTTGCAAGAGGAGGAACAATGCCAAAAGCTTTGCTGAACATCAGACAACTCATTTCCATAGTGTTTCATCTAACCACTGTCTACTTTCATTTTCCTTTTTTCATTTTCTGTCCTCACATCCAGTGATCATGTGGCCAGTCACCATGATAATATCTGTTCATTCATTTGTGGGGTGAGAGCTGCCACTATTGCCACTTAAAAATATTGTCAGTGAATAATACTATAATTGAGCTATTCCAAAAAAAAAAAAAAAAAAAAAAAAAAATAAAAAACTACTGAGAATAAAAATAGACCAGAGATTAAGATTTGCTCACCATATGCAACATAAAGTTCATAAAACTAAGCATAAACCATTAGATATTCATCGTAGTCAGTTTTGCAGTACTAATTATTGTGTCTTCTTGCAATGCAGAAGCCCACAGTTGGCCTGAATATCAGAGTCTTTCACCATCCCCCAGCCAGCGGACTTCCAGTGCAATCCAATGTATAAAATGGGCATTGCCCGCCGACATGTTTCTTTTTTCCTTGCTGTATAGTCCAGTGGTCCACAATGAGATTCTTAGCATTGTCAGCCCATCTATGAGTTTTTTATAAAGTGAAAGAATATGCACATAAGAACATAGCTCAAACCTATCTACTTCCTAGTATCCTATGTGCTTTATCAATTTTCAGCAACCTAGAGTCCTCTAACCTAGCCAAATTGAATCAAACTTCTAAACAAATTGCATCGTTTGCAACTATGCACATTAACCAAACACATCACTGTGTGGCATTTCACTCCCTTAATGGCTGGAGCTATGTAACCTAATAGTCAATTCTCATATTTAAATTGCCCACAACAACCTCTATAACCCAGGTAGATGCCTTGCTACCAGAAGATTATTAAACTGATGTATACCTCATGGAACTAAGCTCACTTAGCCAACACCTAATACATGCTGAAAAATCTAAAAATCATATAACGGTAATAGTCTTCCTTTGTGTGCATTGCCAAAGTATTGAACTGAATCCCTGGAGATATTAGAAATATCGCATGTACAATTTGACAGCTCTTTGAAGATGCAGTTATCAAGAAAATGGCCTTACACTTGTAACAACTCCATTATTAAGATACCTTTTTATTCTAAATCTTATTCCATGTATAGTCCCAATAAAATCATACCTATCAGTCATAACAGTCCTACCCTTACACCAACCCCAGAAATGCCAGCACAGAAAAGACTGTAGGAACCACACTTCCTGATCGTGTACCTCCTTTAACACTTTGTATCCTGGGCTGCCCCCTTCATCCTACCCTTGCTACACTTCGTATATAATGTTCATTAACTGTCTGAGCTTAATGTGTTGTAAATACGATATAGTGTATGTAACTTGATGATGACCTGTTTAGATATATAGTTCTGAGTGTTGCACTGTGCATTTAGTGTTATCTCATCCACATGTATTTAATATGGATCTTTTTTTCCCCAGGGCCTCTGCTGACAAGGGGCTTTGCCCAGTTGGACTTTCTGTTAAACAGAGAGAAACAAACAAGCAAATAAATAAATAATATAGTGAGTAAGATCTGGCCTTTGTACGTTTTCTTTGCCCCATCTCCTTTTTTCACATGTGTTGATATTTATCTGACATGATGTTTGTAGATGGGGGGGGGGGGGGGGGGTAATAGCTATCTCAGAGGAGTTTGAGTATTTTTTGACTTGTTTATAAAACAACTGAGAAAAGAGAGGCAAGTGGAGGTTGGCCAGTGGGAGGGTGTAGTGGCTATAAGTATTCCAGGTGTTGTGTTGGACTGTGGTAGTGGAAATGAGAGCTGAGTCATAGAGAAAGCTGTTTACTGGTCAGTTTGTGATACCATCCTCACCTGTGGTCTTGAGTGTTGGGGAGTAAATCAAAGGATAAAAACACAAGTGCACACCACAGAAAAAAAAGATTCCTTCTCTGGGTAGCTTGGCTCACTCTTCATGATACAGTAAGGAGCTCAACAACCTAGAAGGACTTCAGAGTAAGTCCCCTGTTTCTTCTGTGTTCATAGGTAAGTACTAGGCCAGCTGCCCTTGCAGGCCAATTTAAACCTAGCCAATTTCCTTTCAATGATAAGAATCAAGCCGTGTACCTTGCATCTGTGAAGCAAACACCTTAAACATTGTGCCAATACCCACCCCTAAAAATTAATTGAAATTGTATGACTGGGAATCAAACCCAGGCTGTGGTGGTGACAGTACCAAATCAGCACATGTTGGAGAGGTTGTAGCTCTTAGCTCACCTGGAAATGCCAGAGGGCACAGCTGTATAAGTTGGAGACTATTGTCAATAGGTTCGTTGGTTCATAGGTGTGTACTAGGCTAATGGCCCTGGAGCCTTTACAAGCCTAGCCCATAGGATTATCCTGGCTTCATGCCACCCAACCTTAGTTCCTAGTGCCTGTGTTGATTAGAGCCACTGGAGTGATCCCTGGGGTGAATTTTCTATTTCCCATCCACTCATCAAGATTTCTTTTGAAGAGGGCCAGTGAGGTGCTTTGATTGACATGTATGGGAAGTCTATTCCATAGCATGGGCAGTCTCTGGGTTATGAACCTGTTCCTCCAGCATGTCCTGTTGATTGTGGTAATGAGGTTGAGGTCTCTGGAGCATGTGTTGCGGAGGGATTGGGATTTCTTTAGATGTAGCATTTCTAACAGGGCTGGGTCAGACATGGCTTTGTAAGTCAAGCAGAGACTGCCTCTAAGTAGGCGATATGAGACAGAGAACAGTTGGAGTTTTTTTAGTCTGTCCATATAGGACAAGTGTTTAAGGTCTAGGATCCACTTTGTGAGGTACTTTTGCAGCCTCTCCAGTTGTTGCAGGTGTCTAGTGAGGTACATGCCAGATAGGCCATTGTACTCGATGATTGGCGTAATGAGGGAAGAGTAGAGGGAGACCTCTTTCTTCCTGGATGCAAAATCCTTAGTAATGAGATGCGCCACATAGAAGGACTTTCTGACCACAGTGGCAACACGGTGGTCAAAAGAGAGGTTGCTGTCAACCTGTGTTCCCAGATCTCTTATAATGCCTTCTGTGTTCAGTGGTATATCGTCAATGTGGTAATTCAAGGGAAACGGGTTTTTTCCAAGGGGGATGCCGACACATTTTTTGGCATTGAGCTTAAGGCCATGGATGTTCATCGTGTTTCACTGTTGCAGTCATTACACTTGGGTTATCCTGCTGGCAGGCTACCCGCAGTCGGCCTGAATTCCAAAGTCCTGTTCTGGCGTCGGTTGCTGTCGCCTCTTCCCTGACGTCAGTGCGCCAGGGGTGTAAAAGATGCAGCCGACGACATTTTCTCCAGTCTTTCTTGCCGCGTGGTGCCCAAAGCAAAAGCAGTTTGCAAGTGCCAGTCGGCCGACTCCTGAGATTTTCAAAACCGAATTTCAGATTCAAAGTCTTCATTAAAGCTAAGTACCCCGTTGGGGAAACTTTTTTCTTGCTCCAGACCGATGGCAGAAAAAGTTTAACAATTGTATTTCTTGTGGGAAGCAAATACCTCATAAGGATTTTCATTCTTACTGTATTCCTTGCCTAGGCCCTGACCACGACATTGCTAGCTGTCGGTTTTGCGCTAGATTTAAGCAACGCACTATTAAGCGTCGGTTCGATTTTGCCTTTCATTACTTTGGCCGAAGATTTAATTATATAATGCAGTCGGAACAGCTGACGACCGGAGTTCACAAAAAGCACAAGGAAAAGGACAGGCATCCAAGGTCCAAAACTGACGATGAGGCCTTCGCTAGGCCAGTCACCGGTTCGCCGGTTCTCAGTGGGGCACTTTCGCAGCCCCTGACGCCTGCGACCTCAGAGCCACAGGCTGCTTCCGACTCCCACGTGGAGCCGACTACGCCTCTGGATACTCAAGGTATTGGACATTTGGAAACTATTTCCTCAGATGGGTCTGGAGCCGCTGAGCAGGCATCGGCTTCTGAGGGTGTTTTCAAACCTACACAGTTATATGTTAAGCCAACCTCAGTTTCAAAGGCAAAGACTAAAGCAGCTCTATAGACAAAGAAACAAGTACAGCATTCTCCTGCACAGACTTCTATGCCTAAAAAACAGATGGTTAGAATGACCTAATTACTTTGATCAGGGGTTCCCATCCCTCTCCAGATAAGAGGCCTAGGCAAAAGACAGAATATGAATCTTCGGATCAGGTTTCCATTTCCTCTGATTCCTCTTCTGAGCAGGGATACACCATTCCTCCCTATGAGGATTCTGATGCTGAAGAGTCTATTCCTTCAGCGTCTCTTCCTGAGGATTACTCTTTTGGGGAAACCCTTCACACCATGAGGGAGCACTTTCACTGGGAGAGCCAAGAATACTCAGAATCTAAGAAAAGGCTCAGAGACTTTCTTTTATTTCCTCAGCACAGACCTCTTGCTATTCCTCCTGTTCTAGACATTGTAGATGATGTATTTTCAGAGTCCAGCCTGTCTCCTGACTCTTTACCCCCTGCACCGGTTAAGCCAGACAGATACTACAGGGTTCCAGATTCCCACAAATTTCTATATAAAAACCCTGCTGCTGACCCAGAAACTATATCTCAGGGTCCCAAAAGGGTCAAGGCTTCCACTGCAAAAAACCCTGTCCCCTCTGATAGGGATTCTAGGGCACTGGACAGATGGGGGAAAAAAGTTTACACTTCTGCTACCTTGGCTGTAAGGGCTTTAAATTGTCAGTTTTATATGCTTAAATATCAGCGATATTTAATGTCACTGCTAAAACAGAAAATGTTGACAAATTCTGAATGTGCAGATAACAAGGAAATGGAGGATTTATTGCATGCAGCTGAACAAGTGGGAAAACATACTTTGCAATGTGGTTTTGATTCACTGGAGGCCTCTTGCAGGGCCGCTGTTACGGGTACTGTCATTAGAAGGCATGCTTGGTTAAAGGAACAGAATCTGCCTGATCATGTTAAAGCAAAATGATTGGATGCTCCTTTACAGCATGATACTTTGTTTGGTGTTAAGGCAGAAGAGGTGTTGAAGAAAATGGGGGATAAATCGAAATCTATGCAGACAGTTAAGGATTTCTTACAGGTGCAACCACCCAGATTTAGCAGGAACTGGCCTTCAAAGAACTGGTCCTTTCCAGTGTCAGACAGGCCACAAAGAGGCAGATACAGACGCACTAGAGGCAGATCCCAGCCCCAAGGCTCATACAGGCCTAAACAATGGGGTGCTTCTACCTCCAAAAGCAGAGAAGACAAATCATAGCCATATAGAAAACAGTCCCAATGACTTTCCTCTGCCAATACCAAGCACTTATCTTTTGGCAGCTCCCTTAGGGGGAAAACTAGCACTTTTTTCACAAAATTGGCATATAATCACCCAGGACAAATGGGTCTTGAATATAGTGTCCCAGGGCTACAGGTTCCACTTTCACACCCCACCAAAGGCAAAAAGTATGCCAGACCTGCCACAAAATCAATGGGCAGAGGCACAAAAACAAGTTGCATCCCTCATGGATATGAGGGCTATTCAGCAAGTACCACAGCAAGAGCAGGGACAAGGATTTTACTCAAGACTATTCCTGGTACCCAGAATGGACCTGTCTATTCTAAACACTTTTCGGGACGTTCCAAAATTCAAAATGTTGACTCTGCAGCAGCTTCTGCATATGCTGGGCAAGAAGGCTCGGCTTGTAACTTTGGACCTAAAAGAGGCATACCTGCATGTCCCAATCAGACAAAATTGCAGACGATACCTCAGATTCATAGCTGGATCAATGAACTACCAATTCTCTGCACTGCCCTTTGGCTTATGTACTGCACCCAGGGTCTTCACAAAATGCCTGGCACCAGTAATTGCTTTCTGCAGACAAAGAGGAATTCAAATATACCCTTATTTGGACGCCTGCCTTACTCAAGCAGAGAACAAAGACATGCTACTGAAGCATCTGGCGTTTGTAAAAAGATTACTAATTTGCCTAGGGTACACAGTAAACGAAAATAAATCAAAACTAGTACCCTCTCAAGAGATAATATTCCTGGGTGCAAGCTTAAATACAAATGCCCAGATGGCTTATCTCATGCCAGACAAAGGCAACTGACTTCTTACTTCGAAATGTTGGCAACAAAGACCCAGTTATCTGCAAGAAAAATTCTGCAGGCTTTGGGCTTCATGGCTTCCTGTGTTCTACTAATTCCATATGCAAGACTGCATATGAGGAAACTACAATGGTATCTAAAAAGTGTTTGGACTCAACATTGCCACAACCTGGAAACATTAATTACCCTCATTCCCTGCCTGCAACAGGAGTTTCGATGGTGGGCACAGGCCTGTCACCACAACAAGGGACAGCCATTCACTCTACCCACTGCCAGGCAAACACTAACAACAGATGCATCAGATTATGCCTGGGGGGCCCACATGGCAGGAAAATGTATTCAGGGAGCATGGCCAGCAAGCCAAATGCATCTTCATATCAATCAAAAAGAGATGCTAGCTGTTCAGAATGCCCTGACAGCCTTCAAGGATCTACTTCATCCAGGAGAACTGCTGGTAAAGATGGACAATACTACAGTCATGTGGTACATAAACAAGCAGGGAGGCACACATTCCTACCCCCTCTGCAGACAAGCCATGACTTTGTGGAACATAGCTTTGATTTATCAAGTACACCTGCAAGTACAATTCCTGTCAGGAAAGACAAATACTCTGGCAGACAAACTAAGCAGAAATCTCAAGGATCCTCATGAGTGGAAACTAGATCCACAAATCTTCAGCATGATAACAAGGAAATGGGGATGCCCAGACATAGATCTATTTGGCTCCCCGCACAACTGCCAACTACAGAGATTCTGCACAAGGACTTATCACAAACAAGCATGGAAAGTGGATGCCTTATCATTCAGCTGGAAAGCCTTACGGTATATGCCTTTCTTCACTGCCTCTCCTCCCCAAGGTACTCCTAAAGGTCAGACAAGAGAAGCCAAAAATGATATTGATTGCCCCAGACTGGCCACGTCAGCACTGGTACCCAATCCTAAAGAGCTTGTCTCAAGGCCCAGCCTGGATATTACCCCAAATTCCTCATTTGCTGACCCAATAAAACAATCAGATCCTGCAGAGCCAAATCAGAACCCTAAATCTGGCTGCATGGCTGATAATTTAACCATTCAGAACACATCTCTCTCTAAAGCAGTTATGGATGTTATTTTGGAGGCCAGGAGGCCCAGCACCAGAAAATCTTATACAGAAAAATGGAAGAGATTCTGTGCTTGGAACCAGGCACAAGGAATGGACGCGCTTGTACCAAATATTCCTCAGATTTTACATTACCTAACTGAGATGCTGGACAAAGGCCTATCT
>NC_056735.1:1715375872-1715505872 GCF_019279795.1 Protopterus annectens | reverse complement strand
TGGAGAGTCTCCCCAAAAGGGAATCACTTCTGACACATCTCCCTGACAGTGATTTCCTCTCATGATGGAACTCTGATTGTCGAACAGTTGAACTTCTGGCAATCAATGCTTGTATTCAAGCTTCATCCACCAGAAGGTAACCCAGTTTTGCTATTATTACAGTTGACAAAGGTAGCTCCATTACAACTAGATGAGCCCACATTGATTGTATCTTCATCTGGACAAAAAAAAATTAGAAGAAGCTTCAGACAGACAGAAAAAAAGCATTTTTTCACGGGGGCAGGAGCCCCTGATTCTTTCATGTGAGTAATTTATTTGCCATACTCCTCTTACTTATGTTTACTATCTCCAGGCTCACACAACCTCAGAGAACATTTAAAAGCCCAAACACTTTGAATGATTGCTGGTACACTAATACAAACAGGATTGGCTGTGATTATCAGATGAAAGCAGTGACTGATGGATGTGTACTTGATGGGTTTAAACCATGTCAGTTTATACCTGACCAAGGGTAGGGAAACTGGTAGATGTTACATCATCGTGTTGTCTTGTTTTATAATGTTAGAAGGTAACAGACTAATGTCGATGACATCTAGTGTTTCAGTATGTTTACACACTGATATATGCCATATTTTATGCTTTAGTCATATATGCTGCCAGGTTTTTGACATTCAGCATTTGGATTTTGTATTCTGTGGTTGTTTTTGGGGCTTTAGCCCAATACCTAATCTGTCTCTTGTTATGTTTACTGTCCACTGTGTATATTAGCTGTACTTTGTACAACAGAGAGGGTTATGATCGAATCTGCAATCGTAACCACATTACTATTAGTTACAGACATGGATGCCATGAAATTCACCTTGAGAGCAAATCTTGGCATCCATGTTGAGAACACATAATAACGGGTTATGTTTGATGAGACCCATTCATAGCTCTTTGTATTGCTTGTAGTTTTATCTTTTCCATGTATTACCAGTTATAAAAAAGAGTCTTTTATGGCCTCTAATGCCAGTAATGTACTTAGCAAATGCTGTAAGGGAAGGACATTTTTTGAATCCCAATCTAATGTAGTTAAATAAGTTACTTACAGACACTGATGTCTGTAAAGTTCCGGGGGTAATACAAAAATATGTGCAAAGATATTGAGGCACAGAAGAGTAAATCAATGTCCCTTGCCTGAGACTCGACTGTAACAGTACTCTGGAAGCATCATTATGGGGTGGATCTTCACTATAGTAGCACTTCACAGCTTTATCTTTCTTCTGATTTTGGAGCGTAATCACAATGATCCACACACTACAGTTTGTATGTGTACATTTTTTGGATTGCCTTAATTGGTTGGCTGTAACTACTCTCTGCCTTGTTACCCAACTCATGGTGTAAAAAAGATCAGTTTGGAGAAGTCTGCCTATAAAGTTAACAAATGCTAAGTAAATAAATGAAATCTAGATCAAGGCAAAGCCTCAGAAATTGAGAAGTGCATACATTTCCTGATGGTCATATAAATGCTATTAAACATCAAGTGGGAATCCACTGCAGCTCTATTTGTGAGTTCAGTTTAGATCTGGCATCTGAGTCCGAAAGTCACATTTTTAGTTCCTCCTAATGTTATGTCACCCAGGAACACCTCTATTTTTACATCCTTAAGCTTTCTAATATAATGTGCTGGAGTTGCTGGCGGAAGATTATGAGCTATAAATGTGAAAACATATGATGAAAGTGAAAGGCCATTTTATAAAGACCAGGTAGCTGAATAAAAAATATATGTTTTACAATATAGCAATAACCCATGCCTGGGTGTGGGTAATGCTGGATTTACCCACTGTTGGTGTGGTTTGGTCACAAGGGCGAAGCCTGAGTGGCCAAACAAAGCCAATCATGGGTAAATCCAGCATTACCCACACCCAGAAGTGGGTTATTGCTATTATACAATGACACTATTTAAGAAAAAAAATAACTACTTTTCTTAAATAATGGCATTGTATAATGCCTCCTTGCTGCCCTTCCGCAGCTGTCTGGTATTCTGCGGCAGTTCTGATGTACTCCGCATGCGTAAGCCCATGCAGTACATCAGTGCTGTGGGCAAAAGCAATGGAGAAAGCAAGATCTCCGTTGCTTTTTACAGACTGTTTCGCTATGTTAAATGGGTTTAACATAGCAAGACAGCTTTAAAAAAAGCAACAGAGAGTCTATGTTGCTTTTTTTAAAGCTGTCTATGTTAAACCCATTTAACATAGCGAGACAGTTTTGAAAAAAGAATGGAGAAAGCAAGATCTCCGTTGCTTTTTACAAACTGTCTCGCTATGTGAGTTTAACATAGTGAGACAGCTTTAAAAAAAGCAATGGAGAATCTCCGTTGCTTTTTTTAAAGCTGTCTCGCTATGTTAACTCGTTTAACATAGCAAGACAGTGTGAAGCAATGGAGATCTTGCGTTCTCCGTTGCTGTAAAAAAAAAAAAAAAGAGTTATAGTAATGGAAAAAGTCCGGGCGACCGGACCTTTTTCCATTACTATAACTCTGATTTACAACGTGCATGTTGACCAATCAGCGTGCACGTTTTTGAATATTAATGGGAGGTCGTTGTATAATGGAAGTTAATACATTGCATGAACAGTAACAGTCCAAGGCCCTAGGATTCAAGAACACCAGCTGGTAGTGTACTTTTGTAGAGGATGAAAAACTAGTTTTGACTGTAAAAGTCCTGTTGTTTAGATCATCTGTTGGTTTGTGACAAGCTGTCATAAGGATCACAAATAAATGCAGTCGATTTATGAAAAGTAAATAATTTAAAGTCTCAAAGGCCTTTTTTAAGTAAACAAAAACTGCACCTGTTAGTTTGCTTTTGTTTGGCAGTGATAGCAGTGGAAGGATTTATTATGGGCATTGGAGAGGCAGTAGAGTTGTAGAAAGTAAGAATGAATGAGGCTCAGTTTGAAGGAGCTGCTCCATGTTTGGTGACTTAGCCAGAGAAATTGAGTGAGTCTAAACTAAATCAGAGGCATCCACTGTGATCTACAAAAAATAAGTATATTTAAAGCTCGCATTGCACTTTCTTCAACTATATTCTGATTAATTGCTGTTATTTTTCACTGTTGTTGCTGCTTTGACTGTTTTCTGCACTTTGATATCTTAGTACTACTGTATCTCATAGCGTAGACTAGATTCAGATCTGCTAGGCTGTTTGGCATATATCAAGCATTAAAACCAGCCATCCTACGTTAAGAAGGGCCTCTTCACCCTTTTGGCAGAAGTGTGCAGCCCAGGACCCATCTGAGTTAGGGATTGTTGGAAAAAGACTCATTTGTGAGCTTTCCCATTGGCTTGTCTGTATTAAAAGTGTTAAATTGTGCTTGTATTTAAGCACTGTGTTTGCGTGGTTTTGCCTCAGGTTTGGCGGAGCTGCTCTGAGTTTGGTGACTTAGCCAGAGAACTGGTATGAATCTAAATTACATCACGGGCACCCACTGTGATGTACAAAAAATAAGTATATTTAAAGCTTGCATTGCACTTTCTTGAACTGTATTCTGATTAATTACTGTGTTATTTTTCACTGTTGTTGCTGCTTTGGCTGTTATTTTCTGCACTTTGAAACCTTAGTACTACTGTATCTCATAGCATAGGCTTGATTCATATCTGCTGAATATAAGCTGTTTGGCATATACTGAGCACAAAAAACAGGCATCCTAAATTAAGAAGTTCCTCCTCACCCTTGTGGCAGAAGTGTGCAACCAGGACCCACCTGAGTTGGGGATTGTTGGAAAAAGGCTCAGTTTGGGGCTTTCCCATTGTCTAATCTGTGTTAAACGTGTTTAATTTTGTTTGTATCTGAACACCACATTTGCGCGGAGCTGCTCACCATGCAACAGGGTTTAGCGCTGCTGTGTATAGATGCAAATGCTTGGAAATAAAAATTTTCCCTTGATATTTGCTAATGAACCCTTCTTAGCTCCACTGTCTCTCTGTGATAAATGCAGTTGCACATTGCTACCCAGAGAGCAACTCAGCTGCACTTTCTAAAGAGTTGACACAGTCTTCCACCCTTAGACTTCCACTGAATAGCTGCCCTTTGTTGGTATTGCAAGCAAATCCTGGTCCACTCTACCCACCCCCACTAGTCACTACAATGTATACCTGCCATAATGGACGGACAGTTTCCCAACATTTCCATAATGGATGGACAGTTTCCCACCATTTCTTCAGCCAACCTGATTGACATGGACATCCAGAGGCAACATAGCAATTGCCTCCTGTACACTGATAACCACTTGCTCCTAAAGCAAACAAATACAGTATGTGAGAGATGTAACTTTACCATGACACTAGAATCAGTCCTCTCACTTAACAATTAACAAGACTTACAACAGGTTGTCAGCACACACACCTTCCTTCTCACAAAAGAGAAGGTCAAGACACATATACCCACATTTGTGGAGGTACTCACCAAGATGCTACCAAAAGACTAGAGAACTTCCAAGCACAAACATACACATAATGGTAAAAGAACATAATCCACCACCAAACACAAATATATACATATCAGTATCTCAGCAATTAAGCCAGTAAGGCAAAACACCTCAAAACCAGCATGTCCCAGTGATAGGTGACTCAGTAGTGAGACACAGATGTCCCCCTCACCAAGTTGAACAAGGAGAAGGTCACAGTCAGCTGCTTGTCAGGTGCTAGGATCCATTAAATCATGCACACTGAAGTCGCTCAGGAACAATTATCGTTATGACTCTGTCATAGTACATGTTGGTGTAAATGACTTGAGACATACCTCCCTAAACTATATGAAGAGTGACATGACTTAATTCTCAGATTTTGTGTCCCAGGGAGGTATGTCCCTTGCCCTAAGCAGCATTCTACCTTCACTGAGGATGATGCCACAATACAGACAAAAAATGATTGATTTCAATAATTGGCTTAGCTTCTGGTGTCACCCCAGGGGGATCCAGTATCTGTCTGCCTGGGAGGACATGGTTGACAGTCCACTCTGCTTTGCCAAAGATGACCTTCACCTGTCTCCTCAAGGCTTTAGAATACTGGCAAAAAAAAATTGCCTCCCCCATAGTGCCTTTTTTAGGCAATGTCCAAACAACAAAACTTCCAACTCAAAGAAATTCACTAAAGACAAACTCAGGGTCATGATGCTTAATGGTAGGAGCTTAAACAGTGAACTGCAATCCCTGGAAGCACTCCTCGCCTTGGAAGATGCAGTCACAAAGACTTGGTTCAAGACCACTGACACCACCCCAGCTAAAATGCTTTTTACATGTTCAGACCCCAAAATGAGCATGAAAGAACCACAGGTGGAGGTGTATCCATCTTCATCAAATCCAAATGCACCCAAAAACTGGTGAAACAGTATGACTCTCTTGAGCTACTCCAGGTCTAATTAACCAGAGGAAAAACAACCTTCCATATCATCACTAGCTACAGGACCCACACCATGAACCAAGAGAAACACACTACCTACCTGGACTTACTAGAGTTGCTCAACATGCATCTAAATACCCTGATTATGGAAGATTTCAGCTATCTCTCCATCAGTTGGGAGACCTACATAAGTACAAACACAATCACTATGAGGTTCCTGGACTTTGTTAATTCAAATGCCCTGGAGCCCTTGGTCTGGACCCCCACAAGGGGCTCAAATGTCCTGGACCTAGTGTTCACTAACACTGGGGGTCATTGCACCACCCCCTGTGTGTTGCTCTCCCTAGTAAGGTCAAACCATAAATCTGTCTTGTTTGAAATAAAGATAAAACATGACACCCTCCATAGGAGTAAAAAAACTGCAAAATTTCTCCAAAGCAAACTACTGCCTACTAAGCGATGGTATAAAAAATTCAAAGTCCCTGCCAACACAGACAATGTATCCCATACTGAGGAATACACAATTGTCCTTTATAGCCACTTAAACAAATGAATTGACTCAACTGTACCTAACAGGAAAAAAAAAAAAAAAAACAGGTCTTCCTGAAAGAGCAAGCTACCCTAGTGGACTGTAAGCATAAATAAGTTATACAACAAAAGAAGGAAACTGATATCTATGAATAGGAGGGAACTAACTCAGCAGAGGAAGAATACCCTCTGCAGATTGCAAAAGCAGATCAGATATCTTGTTAAGTCCTCTAAGGCTAGCTACAAGTCTAAATGACCATCCCTAGCTAAAGACAATCATAAGGCATTCTTTAGCTATGTCCATAACCTAAGAGGGAATGCCTAGCTATGTGCCGAACTTATATTAAACGGTACCACTCATACAAAACTTGTGGAAATTGCCAACCTGCTAGCTGACAGATTTGGCAATAACTTCACCCCCCCTGTCCCCACCTGCCAAACCCCAAATCATTCCCGACACCAGTCCTCTACTGAGTATCTCCAAAGAAGAGGTCATACAAGCTCTTTCCAAGGCCAAAACACAGTCCCTATGGGACTGGATAACATCACAGGCTGCCTACTAAAAGACATAGCAGAACCACTTGGCACTCTCTTTAACCATAGCCCGAGATCTGGCTTTGTCCCCAATAGAGTAGAGAACAGCAACTGTAATCCCCTTGCACAAAGGAGGTCTAACAACTGACCCTGGGAACTATTGACCCATAAGCCTAACCAGCCTTATTTGCAAGGCCTTGGAAAGAATCATCATGGACCTTATCCACAAAGACACAGGCAACCTTCAAACTTTCGACGCAACCCATTTTGGCTTCATCAAGGGTAGATCTTGCTTATTAAACCTGGTGAACTTCTTTGAGAATGTCACCAAAACCCTGGATGAGAGCAAAACGGTACATGCACATGGCACCTAGCTTGATTTAGGAAAGGCATTTGACACAATCCCCCATTTAGGTATCATAGAGAAACTCTCCCAGCTTGGGATTAACCCATACACTGGTTAGCAAATGGGCCAGTTACCGGCAGGGTACTGCAAGGATCTGTGCTTGGCTTCTACAGTTTGGAATCTATTTCTCTGAAATCCAGCCAATGGTAGATGGCCTGTAGCATACCGGGTTTTCAGGTGACTGTAAACTGGCCGCAATCATAGAGTCCCCCGGTGATGCTAACATATTACAGAAAGGGCTGCTGCAGACAAATGATTGGTGCCAAACACATGGACTAAAGCTTAATGCAAAAAAAATATCTCATTATCCCTTTTGGCAAAGAAGTAGTCCTTGCTAATTATGATATAGATAGCACCCCTCTAAGCTCAAACTCAGTGGTATGAGACTTGGGAACACAGGTTGATAGCAGTCTAAACTTTTGTGCCCTTAGTGGTAAGAAAAGCATTCTACATTCCACATCTCATAAATAAGGTCATTGCATCCAAGACCAGGGAGGTTATAGCTCCACTGTACTTGACCCTTATCAGAACACTAATTGAGTACAATGCTCCCTTCTGTATGTACCTCACCAGACACCAATAGCAACTGGAGAGACCACAGAGGTTTCTTGCCAAGAGAATTCAGGGCCTCCAAAACATGATACACATGGAAAGACTGAAAGCCCTGTCACTGTACTCTTGTATCATACAGGCTGCTGAGAGGCAACCTGTGCCTGGCCTATAGAGCAGTCTTGGACTACCCTAATGAAATTGCTGCACATCTGCAAATCAAGTGGGACAAGAATAACTCACTCCAGAGATCTCAACCTAGCGTGTGACATCAACAGAACATGCTAGAGAGACAGATATATAACCCAGGAGATTCCTGATTCTCTGGAATACGGTCCCACTTCATGTGAAGCAGAGCTCCTCAATGACCCTATTCAAGTACAATCTTGACAAATGGAAGGGTGACTGTAAATTCATCCCAGGTGTGGCACCTATGTCCATCATGTGCATGGATAGTCATTGCTGATCACAGTATTGTTCTAACAATGACCAGGTAAATTTCATCATTAAGGTTACTTGGGTTTTTTACATGTCTAGGCTTGTAAAGGCCCTAGGGTCATTAGCCTAGTAACCTCTGTGATGTCCCCACTCTGGGCCAGCAATCAAGGAACCTGAATCCTCACCACTGACACTGGAGAGGGACATTCACTTGGGATACAAATGGATGCACTCAGTACTTCCAGATGCAGACCTCTCTGCATCAAGCACAATTTCCCTTAAGAGCACACAGGGAACAAACTCAGCCCAGGGTCTGGATTTATCTCTCGGTCTCTCCCCAAGGTCTTCAATAAGATCCCCTACTGGCACAGATGTAGGGTTAGGTCCTCAGGCGAGTGTCCAAGCCAAGTCCTCCAGCACCCTCTCTGTGAAACCAGTGCTTTGTGTCCCAACTCCAAGTAGCTCATACACACACACACACACACACACACACACACACACACACACACACACACACACACACACACTCTCTGAGATTTAATTTTCACTCACACACACATACACACACATCTGGGAAAGTTTGGCAAAGATTACCATCTCTACCAAGTTTATCCAGACTATAAGGTAGATTCACTACCACCAGTCAGTTACTATAAGGCTTTTAAAAGGGTCCAGTCAGTTACTATAAGGCTTTTAAAAGGGTATCCAATTATACTGAGTAAACTTAATATTAATGCAAATGGTAATGTTGACCAAATAGACAGGCTTCAGGAGAAATCACAGTTATTACCAAATAAATATGTACAAATACTCTCAAAACTTAAATATTTTCTAAAAAGAACAAGCTACAATGAAATGTTTAAAAATATTTCATAATAAATAATAAAAGAACATGAAAATACTAAATATCTATTTACAGCAAACACCAGAGTTTCAGCCACAGGAAATATTAAAAATAACACTGATGGAAAGTTTCACTCCGATACAGAAAAAGAATATTTAGCTAATTTCACTATCTATTCCTGATTGACTAAAAGAATTACTGTTCCCTGGTTAAGTTGCATACTACCGCATGGCAAGAAGATATGGGAGAGGGTCTTTCTAGTCAGGTTTCCAAGAATGGACTACAGAATGTTGACAGCAACCTCCTACTAATATCTACATATTATTTCTGGCTTACTTCTATATAGTTTTATATAGAAATATATTTATTTCTGGCTTACAGAATGACATCACACACATCTGGTCATCTGACTGTTTTCTGCACTATCCCCCATCACTAGAAGCTGCCAGGGTTTAACATCTATGTGCTACAATACACACAAGACCTTTAGCTCAGTTTTATTAAATCATCTGGACGCCATAAAACAATAAAATCATTCCACTCTTCCTGCACGAGCTACAGCCTATTTTCTAGCACAGACACTAAGTCGCTGGCTACATTCAAAACTGTAGGATAACATCTTTACAGCTTGTAAGAAGATGAAAGTGCTTAATCTGTCTGGTATCCTCGGACAGTGGTGCCTATATCTAATCCTATAACTAATGAGACATTTACAATGAGAAAAATAACTGCTTGTAATGAGGAGAGAGTAGTATATTTGGCTACTTGTGTGTGTTGCACCTCATTCTATGTAGGTAAAACTATAAGAAAATTGAGGGAGAGAATGGTGGAACACAGGTCTGAAATCAGGAGGAAGTTGCCCACCAATGCCTTAAGTAAACATATATTGGATGAAGGTGTGGGACATACTTTTAGATTTAGGGTCCTTTGTAAGGTAGAGGTAGGTCTGAGGAAGGGTGACATTAATAATTTATTGTTATTGAAAGAACTAGAATGGATTATTAGACTTCAAGATGATGTAGCCCCAGGCCTAAATAATTCAGTTAGTCTAAAGCCTGTTCTGGCTAAAAGACAGAGAGAAGTTTTATAAGTTTAAGTTTTAACTATTAATTATTAATTTTTAAGTATGGTGCATGTGATTTCATATGAAACAGTATAAAATTGTTTATTTATAAAAATATATATGCTTTATAGATGTGATTTTTTATGTGCTACTTTGCATATATTTATTGATTCATTGTAGCTTTAAATTTTTATTGTTAGGTGGGTTGGGTTGAAGCATGTGACTTTATGTTCTCCTATTTAAATGGTGATTTTTTATATGTTAAGCTATACTGATGAAGGGTGTAGACCCGAAAGCTTTATTTAATAAAGATTTTGGTGTATATTTCGTTGATATATTACACATCCACTGCCACACTTCTCCTGGCATGGCTGGCAGTACTTCCTATTGTCACAACCTGCTATGAACCTATGAATGTTTCTTGAATGCACAGATCCAGATCAAGAAAAGCTAAATATAAGGGTTTGAAAGACTTCTTGGACAGACTAGTAGTACAGAATGTTTGACTCACATCTGGAAGCACCAATAAGTACATTCCATGTTAACTGAGTACTATGAGGATATTATTTTCAGAAAGTTACAGTGAGATTTTACTTTGTTACAGGACTATAGTCCTTTGAAGAAAAATGCACTTAACTAGTATAGAGGTTCAGTTGACAGCATAGATTTGTCTCTTCATCAAGTATTTTTCCTTCATCTGAGCCACCAGTTAGTAACTGTGCCCATACTGAGCCCTGACAAGAAACGGAACCTGGAGCTGCCACTGTCTGTGCCATATTATTATATCCATTTTTCTGTGTCTCACTGCTATTTCTCCTGTTGTGTTAAACATTCTCTAGTGTTTCCCACTGAAACTAGGGTAGCTAGTGGCTGTAGCATAGTCTAGAATCCAGAAATCGTCCCTTTCTGCACTGTACTACACTGGAGTGCAGTCTTGGAGTTGGTATATTTAAAGAGCAGGGTATGTGGGGGGCGCAGGGGGGCTTCCCCCCCCCCCCGGTTACAACCGTCAGGTACGTTTTTTTCTTTTTTTTCTTTTCTTTTTTAACTTTTTTGAAGTTTTACAACTTCAAACACATGGGTTCGACTATATAGCATTCGAAGTTGTGAAACTTCAATAACCTAATAGGAACCCTAGTCCAGATACAGGCTTGCTGTTTCTGGAACTGTTTGTAGTGGTTTGTTTGTTCTGAGTACATTTTCCAGGCCATCTTGGATTGGAAGGGGCCTATCTGCACTTTTGTGAGAGAACTGTGCAGATTGGGACCTGTGTTGTGAAGGGAGGGTGGTCTAGGTTTGAAATAAGCATTCTCATTGATCCTTTTGAATCTTTTTAGAGTTTTTTCAAGTTTTAGCTTCTGATATTTAGGCCCTGCCTTTCAGCAGGTTTCTGTTTCTTTGAGCAACATGCAGCACCGCACACTGCTGCACAACTATGTGTCAAAGCTGGACAGTTAAATTCAACAAATTTTCCCTAAAAACAAGGCAGAAATATCCATCCACTGAGCTCCTCCATGATCGTTTCTGAAAAGCCATGCCTAATAACAACAGTCTTCAAACTAGCATTATGGGCAGTTGGTCAACCTTGTTGACCTGGGTCTCTTGTGGCAGTGTAAAAAATCACAGGGCAGTCACACAGAGCTCCAATAAAGGCTGTCCCTCCTCAACAATGGCTGCACGATGGTATCAGCAAAAAAAAAACAGGGCTCACATGAAGTAAAAGCTGAACATTAATTCCTCCAGCATGTAAAAGACACCAAAGTTGAACAGATAGATTCCAGCATACGAACAATTCTAATGTTAAAACAACAGATTAAGCACTTTCATCTTCTTACAGAAGACTTCATCAGAATAAACAGAACCCTTCACTGCACCATTTTTATACTACATTACTTCATTCCTCATTGGTTAAAACATCAATTAAATAATTATGCAAATAATGTCAGCAAACTAAGATTTAAAAGGACAGCTGTATTATTAATTATGTTGTAGTTGTTAAACAGTGCTCACTGCATAAATCAATTTTAGTACTCGAGGCAGTATAGCAATTGCACATAAAAACAGCACGCCTCGCACGTACAGCATGCCCGGCCCAACCAAAGTAGCTCAAACACAAAAGGTAGCAATGTACATAGACAACCCTCTACTGACAACACACTCTAGTACAGAGTGCGAGAGATGCATTTACACCAAGAATCTAGAATCCACACTCTCTCTCACTCGAAACAGTAACATGGAGAAGGCTGTCATCTCACCCACCATTACATATTCATCATATTCACATAGTACCACTACTCATACACATGCCACTACTCATATATATAGTATGCATCAAACACGCAACTCCACATATGCAGAGGTTCTCTTGAAAAACTTACTGAAACACCAGACACCTCCAAAACACAAGACTGCTACAGCTAACACAGTTCCTACAGTAACCATGGCACACAGCAACACAAGTGTCTCACCCACCAAGCCCGTACATCGTAACACTCAAAAATCAAGTTTTCTTGCCAATGGAGACTCAATAGTGAGACACACGGATGTCTCACTCATCAGGTTGGACAAAGAGAAAGTCATGGTCAGCTGTCTGTCTGGTGCCAGGATTCGGCAAATCACGTATGCACTTAGGTCTCTCAGCAACAAGTACTGTTATGACTGTCATGGTTCATGTCGGTGTGAGTGACTGAGACGTACCTCACTGGACTACATGAAGAGATACATGGTTGTGCTCTCTGAGTATGCGTCTCAGGCAGGTATGTCCTTTAGCCTTAAGCAGCATACTACCCTCACCTAGAATGATGCCATAGTATGAACAAAAAATTATTGATTTCAATAACTTGCTTAGTTTTTGGTGTCATTCAAAGGGGCTCCAGTTCCTGTCAGCCTGGGAAGCCATGGTCGACAAACCTCGATGCTTTGCCAGAGATGGTTTGCACCTGGCACCGCTAGGCTTTTGGCTGCTGGAAAAGGCTCTTGCCTCCCCCATAGTGCCATTTTGAGGCAAGGTCTTGAAAACAACATTACCGCCATGAAATTAACCAATCAGAACAAAATAAGGATCATGCTGTTAAATGCTAGGAACTTAAACCAAAAACTGCACTCCCTGGAAGCACTTCTGTCACTAGAAGATGTAGATTTCTGTGCAGTCACAAAAATCTTGTTCAAGGCCTCCGAAAGTACCCTGGCCCTGCAAAGCTACAATGCCTTCCACACCTTTAGACCGGAAAATGAACATGTGAAAACCAAAGGAGGTGGTGTTTCAATATATATTGGAGATAAATTCACCTTCTCTCTAGTTAGACTGGACAACTCTATGGAGTTACTTCAGGTCCAGGTTACAGTGGGTAAGACCCCCATTCAAGTCATAGCCAGTTATAGATCCCCCTCCAGCGGTCACAACACCCATGAAGCCTACTTGACCAAACCGGAGAAAATCCAAATTTTACCAAACACACTGGTTATGGAGGATTTCCCCATCAACTGGGAAACCTACACTAGCCCTAACTAAGTTCCTTGATTTTGCAAATTCAAATGCCCTGAAACATATTGTCCATACCCCGACAAGAGGAACAAACATTCTAGATCTGGTCCTCATGAACATGGCAGACAGGTGCACTGTTGCAACTGTCGGACCCTCATTAGTTGAAACTTGCCACAAATCAGTCACCTTCGAGTGAACACTAACACCAGAACTCACAAAGCGAGAAATCATACTAAAAAACTTCACCAAGGCAAACTATACCCTCCTAGGTGAAGGTATAAATGCATTTCAAGCCCTGCCCCAAGCTGGAAGTGGTAACTACACTGAAGCTTACACTAAAGCCCTGTACAATCACTTGCAAAAGTGTATAAACTTGGCTGTACCAGAAGGAATCAAAGCCAGAGCAATAAGAAAAAAAAACAAGCTGCCATGGTGGGCATCCAGCATCAACAAACTTTATAATAAACACAAAATGTTGCTGTCTAGGAAAACAAAGGCAAGGTCCCAGCAATGGAAAAGCAACCTCCTCAGCCTCAACAGGCAAATAAGACAACTTGTCAAATCCTCCAAGGGCTCCTTTGAGAGAAACTTAGCAAGTACAGCTAAGGATAACCATAAGGCCTTTTACAGTTACGTACATAACCTAAAGGGTAGGACCCAAGCAAGTGCAGAACTAGTGGCCAACAGTATCACACACACTGACCCCACAGAGATAGCATGCCTGCTAGCGGAAAGGTTTGGTGAAAATTTCACTTCCTTATTCCCTCCTAACTTACAACAAACCATCGCCCAAACCCCCGACCCTAGATATCCCAAGAGCATGTCGTCAAAGCCCTGTCCATGGCAAAAAAAAACACAGCCTCTATGGGACCAGACAACATCCAAGGCTGTCTTCTAAATAGGCTAAAACATGAACTAGCATCACCACTAAGTACCCTTTTCAATCATAGCATAACCACATGCTTTATTCCTGAAGAATGGAAAACAGCTTTTGTTATTCCCCTCCACAAAGGTGGCGTAGCAACAGACCTGGGGAATTACAGACCCATAAGCCTGACCAGCCTCATCTGTAAGGCCATGGAACATATCATTATAGATTTCATATATAAAGACATAGGTGACCAAACCTTGGATCTTACCCAATTCAGCTTCGTGAATTGCATATCCTGCCTGTTAAATTTGGTGGATTTCTTTGAAAGTGTGTCCAAGGCCATTGATGAGGGCAAATCTGTGCACACAGCATATCTCAACTTGGCAAAGGCTTTTGGCACAATCTCACATTTAGGGATTACCAATAAACTTAAACTGAATGTAAACCCCTTCATCATAAGATGGGTTGCCAACTGGCTCACAAACCAAAAACACATTATCAAAGTGGGTGATTCCACATCAGTCGGTAGACCTGTTACCAACAGGGTGCCACAGGGGTCATGCTGGGCCCCCTACTGTTTGGTATATACTTCTCAGAAGTTCAGGTCAAAACTAAGGGGTTGTGGCTGAAAGTGTTTACAGATGACTGCAAACTAGGTGCAATCATTGAATCCCCAAATTATGTCAGTATACTCCAGCAGGGTCTCACACAGACCAGTGACTGGTGTATCAGTCATGGTCTGACACTGAATGCAAAGAAATGCATCATCATTCCCCAACCCACAAACAATGTCCCTTCACACTATCAAATCAACAAAAATACCCTAAGTACCCATGAAGTGGTAAGGGACTTGGGATAACAAGTTAACTGTGACCTTAACTTCGACCACCATGTGTCTACCATAGTAAGGAAAGCTTTCTATGCAGCACACTTGATTAGTAAAGGCATCATCTCGAGAGCAAAACAAGTTATAACGCCCATATAATCGGCACATACCTGGCCCATAATTGAGTATAATGTCCCATTCGGCATGTACCGTACTAAGCACTTGCAGCAAATACAGAGACCTCAGAGGTTTCTAACAAAGAAGATCAAGGGACTCCAGCATGTGCCTTACACAGACCAACTAAAGTTCCTGTCACTATACTCCATATCATATAGACTGCTTAAGGGAGATTTATGCCTGACCTACAGAGCCATCCAAGACCCGAACCTAATGAACTTGCTGCATATCTGTAAATCAAATGGGACTAGGGCTACCCATTCCAGGGACCTAAATATGACCTGTGACTTAAATAGGACATGCTGGAGGGACAGATTTATCTCCCAGCGACTGCAGTATCTTTGGAACAGTCTACCAATGCATTTGAAACAGGGCACCTCTATGACACTGTTCAAGAGGAACCTGGATGAGTGGATGGGGTACCCACATCCCTCCTGGACATGGACAGTCATCACTAAATTCAGTCTTTGGTATCGACTAGCATTTCTATGGTATTATATTGAGATGAAATGGCTAGGCTTAAAATGACTTCTGGGTCGATAGCCTAGTAATCTCCTGTGATCCTCAACAAGATAAAGCAAAGATCTTACCTGCCAATCCAACCTAGACTGGCTCCTAGTATCCCACCCTGCCAATTACCCCTCTTCTGTTACACTGTCTAGCTCCCTTAGCAATCCTCTACCAGCTTATTCCCTTAGAACAAACACCCAACACCTAAGAGTACACACTATAAAATTAGTTAGGAACTCAACTAATTTTTGTCAGCATAAATTCAACAATCTCCTACATGAAATAGACTGGACACCCCTTAAACAACTACCCCTTAATGATGCTGTACTACAGTTTAATAACCCCTTCCTTCACATACTTAATACCCGAGCTCCCATTCATATTAAAAGAATCAAAAAGAGCTCAGCACCATGGCTCTCTAAGGAATGTAAACACCTGATGAAGCAAAGGGACCTAGCCTGGTCAACATGGAAACAAAACAGAAATGAACAAAATCACGTTAATTTCAAAACACGACGTAACAAAATGACAAAACTAATCAACAGAGATAAGAAGTCATATGATTCCCAGCTTCAGTTCCAGCATAAAATCAACCCCAGTAAATTTTAGCACTCCATATCTTCTGTACTTAACCCTAGAGGAAATGGAGAGCACACCCTATCACCTGATACCTCTCCATCACACATAGCCGAAAACTTTAACAAGCACTTCATAAAATCAATTTTGCACCTACTAACACCCCTAACGCTAGACCCCCCCCCCCACCCTTCAACCTATTCAGACGTCAACCCCAGACCATCAGCTATTTCTAACTTGGTCATTATTAACCCCTCTACTTAACAAAATGTCATACAAACCCCATTCTCATTTCAGCCCATACCCACTGACACCATTAAGAAACTGCTACAAAAACTAAAACCCTGCTCTACCTCAGCTGACAATCTTCCACCACACTACCTCAAACTGACTGCTAATGCAGTCTCCTACCCAATCAGTATCCTTATAAATAGGTCTTTGTCTGAATCAGAAGTCCCTACCATATGGAAACAATCTCACATCACCCCCATCCACAAAGGAGGCAAATATTTTGATTCATCCAATTTCTGTCCTATATATCTATTGCAAAACATTTTAACCAAACCCAACATGGCTTCCGACATAGCCACAGCACAGCTACAGCCCTATTATCTTTTACAGACACCGTGAACAAGGCCAGAGATGCAGGATGCTATACAGCCTCAGTATTCCTTGATCTCTCCAAGGCCTTTGACACAGTGTCTCACCCTTTACTTTTGAACACAGTGTCTAACTTAGATGTCTCACATAACACAGTAAAATGGTTTCAGAGCTACCTCATGGATCGTAAACAAGCAGTGAAATGGTCCAATGAACTCTCACCCTTTCTCCACAACCCTACTGGAGTCCCTCAAGGCTCCATCCTAGGACCCCTATTTTTTAACATTTTCACAAACAACCTTCACACTACCTCTCACCCTGGGACCCTCATTCAGTACGCTGATAATTCCATCATAATCTGTACTGCTCAATCACCACCAAAACTACTGTCAAAAACTCAACAGTCCTACTGCAGTTGAATCCTGGCTAAGAAATGCTCAACTCTTTCTTAATCCAAAGAAGACAAAACTAGTACTCTTTCATCTCAAAAACGCCTCCAAAGTCACTGATCATTTCAACATCCTTGCATCTGACAAAACTGTTATAGACGTAGTGCAGGAAACCAAACTTCTAGGCATTCCCATTGACAATAAACTTTCATTTGACCCCCCATATACAGCAAAATATAACGAAAACTCATCAAAAACTGGGACTCTTATATAGAAACAAACATTTCATTACTGCAGCAACCAAAACTACCATTGCAAAAACATTTTTACTTCTCTCCCTTCTTTATAGTGCCCCTATGCTAACTAACTTACAAACTTCTACCCTAAGCAAGATGGAACAGTGCTACAACAAAATTGCAAAGTTTGCCACATATCTCTCAACCTTTCAACTCCAAAATGAGGAACACTAGCCCTCATAATGTGGAACAAATGGGCAAAATGTGGAACAGGTTCTAATGGCTTACCAACAACTTCAGCTAGGAAGGTCATAGTATGGTTAAAATATGTTGGTTTTACTTATAAAGAAGATATTTTAGTGAATTAATATGATTTATTTCTATTTACCATGGATTTCACTTAACAAATTCCTAACATTGAATGTGTTACAGACCCTTTCAATGTGGAACTTCGAGGAACATGAACTTTTTAATACCCCAAATGAGGTACGCTCCTCGTAATGAGGTGCACTTGAGAGGTATGGCCACAAACTCTACATATTACACACACCACTGTAAATCACTCCTAGAATTAAACTGGTTTGAACTCCCCAACCAGCTTGCCTTTATTCCACCTTGCACAACCTTATTTTCAAGCCTACTGCCTGCCTTGCACTAGCCAGTCTAGTCACACCTTACACACCAAATCGATCTCTACGATCATCATCATCTTTCAGCTGTTCCCGTTAGGGGTCGCCACAGCAGATCATCTGTTTCCATTTCTTCCTGTCCTCTGCATATTGCTCTGTCACACCAACCACCTGCATGTCCTCTCTCACCACATCCATAAACCTTATCTTAGGCCTTCCTCTTTTCCTGTTACCTGGTAGCTTCATACTTAGCATATTTTTCCCAATATACTCAGCATCCCTCCTCAGCACATGTCCAAACCAACGTAATCTTGCCTCTCTGGCTTTGTCTCTAAACCTTCCAACCTGGGCTGACTCTCTAATATACTTATTCCTAATCCTGTCCACCCACGTCACACCCAGTGCAAATCTTAACATCTTTAACTCTGCCACATCCAGCTCAAACTCCTGCTTTTTTGTCAATGCCACTGTCTCCAACCCATATAGCATAGCTGTTCTCACTACCCCCTGGAAGACCTTCCCTTTCATTCTTACTGGTACTTGTCTGTCACAAATCACTCCTGCCACTCTTCTCCACCCACTCCATCCTGCCTGTAATCTCTTCTTCACCTCTCTTCCACACTCACCGTTACTCTGAACTACTGATCTCAAGTATTTAAACTCATCCTCCTTCGCCACCTCTACCCCTTGCATCCTCACCATTCCTCTATCCTCCCTCTCATTCACACACATATATTCTGTCTTAGTCCTGCTGACCTTCATTCCTCTTCTCTCTAGAGCATATCTCCATCTCTCCAGGGTCTCCTCCACCTGTTCCCTACTCTCACTACAGATCACGATGTCATCTGCAAACATCATAGTCCACGGGGACTCCTGTCTGATCTCGTCTGTCAACCTGTCCATCACCATTGCAAATAAGAAAGGGCTCAGAGCTGATCCTTGATGTAACCCCACCTCCACCTTAAACACATCTGTCACTCCCACCGCAGACCTCACCACTGTCACACTACCCTCTTACATATCCTGTACCACTATTACATACTTCTCTGACACTCCTGACTTCCTCATACAATACCACAACTCCTCTCTAGGCACCCTGTCATATGCTTTCTCTAAGTCTACAAAAACACAATGCAACTCCTTCTGACCTTCCCTGTACTTCTCCATCAACACTCTCAGAGCAAACATTGCATCTGTAGTGCTCTTTCCTGACATGAAACGATACTGCTGATCACTAATCATCACGTCCCTTCTTAACCTAGCTTCCACTACTCTTTCCCATAACTTCATGCTGTGACTGATCAATTTAATCCCTCTGTAGTTACTACAGCTCTGCACATCACCCTTATTTGTAAAAATGGGTACCAAAACACTTTTTGTCCATTCCTCAGGTATCCTCTCACTTTCCAAGATTTCATTAAACAATCTGGTTAAAAACTCCACTGCCATTTCACCTAAACACCTCCATGCTTCCACAGGTATGTCATCTGGGCCAACAGCCTTTCCATTCTTCATCCACTTCATAGCTATCCTTACTTCCTCCTTTCTAATCCATTGTACTTCATGATTCACTATCCCCACATCATCCAACCTTCTCTCCCTCTCATTTTCTTCATTCATCACCCCCTCAAAGTACTCTTTCCATCTCCTCAACACACTCTCCTCGCTTGTGAGTATGTTTCCCTCATTATCTTTTATCACTCTCTTGATCTCTACGATCAGAAAACAAACCCTCTTAGCTATCTCAAAACCCACAAGAAAACCAGGTCAATCTCTGTATTCATACTCTGTCTCTATACTTTGGAATTCACTACCTCTAGCTACCAGGTTTATGCCTGGCCTAACCCATTTCAAAACCTCTTTAAAAAATCATCTCAAAAATACATGGCTCTGCTCCTACATAAAGCTTGCCTAATGCTCAGGTCTTCCTCTTTTTCCACACTAGCCTCATCGTCCTCTTCTGTCACATTTCAATCCCTCACAGACTGCAAGATCCTAAGGCTCTTTTAACACCTTTCTCTGTTTCTATACCATATCCTTGAGCTACTGCTCAAAATCTGCGGTGGTGGTGCTGCGGCAGCGTTGTCACCTAACAGTAAGACGATGACCGGTTCGACTCTCAGCTAGAGTGTCTTCTGCGTGGAGACATGCGTGAATGGGCGTACCTTTGTTGAAGGTTGTGCATCAGGGCTGGCAACTCGGCACGTAAAAATCAACTGCCAATCATTAGCGGACCGGAGTTCTGCTGTGGCGACCCCTAACCGGGAAAAGCCAAAAGACACCACAACAACAACATCCTTAAGCTACTGCTCAGGCTTTACTGCTTCTATTCTCAACTCTCTCTCACTATCCATCTGCATCACTAACTTTCTGGCCCTAACTGAAACTAACATTCTATTTTTTCATGTACTATAAAAACCAATGTCACACATTGCACTACCTTTCTATTTTTTGGACACTATCTACATCATGTAGGGTGAGAGTGATTATTATTGTCTATAATGTTTTAACTCTATAGAATTGTCTAGATGTGTAGTAATACATTTCAACATCTTGTAACAATTTGTTCTTTCAACTTATTTTTATATAGTGTTTCTAATGTGCTTTGTATTGTATTGTATTATACTGAATTTGCATTGTACTGTATGTGGAGCTTTTCTCCCCGGGCATCTGCTGAAAACGGGCTGTAGACCCAGTCAGACCACCCCGGTAAACAAATGTCAAATAAATAATAATAAATACAATCCTATGGCTGGAAAGGAGTTCTTTGCTAATCAGTTAATTATATATATTGCTGCCACCCTCAAGATGTAAAAGAGTTGAGAAGCAGTAACTATACAAATCAATTGGTTAAGTATTTATAGGCAGCGGTTATAACTGATTATTTGCAGAAAATATGAAATACTGTTAAGCTGCTGATTTTCATTTCCGGTTATCGGGTCACTATCTTAATTTCCTCCTGTCGACTTCACTTGTCATACAAACTATACAGGCTCCAGGATAGTCAGCTGTTCAGATATGTAAATAACGCTTTTTTAAAATATACACTGGGATTTCTGCTGTCCCCCACGGCTATATAGAGTTAACTTGCATTAATTCATGCAGCTTCAAATGAAAGAAAAATACATCTTTGACATTTATCAGTATCACTATGAAACACAGGGGCAATCAAGGACACGCTGATTTTACCATTTGCATTGCTAGTAATACTGAGACTCCTGGATCCAGTTTGCTAGTTACTATCTGTCCAAACAGTATGAAATGTCACTGAAAGAGAAATAGCCAGCATAACTCTTTGAACAGCACTCAAACTGCACTCAATGCCCTCCTGGTTTGCATAAGCCCCATCCACGTCAGTGACGTGTGGACAGCATTAAAACGTGCTTTCATGCGTTTCCGACGTGACTGGAGAAGGCCCCAAACTCTGTATGATGCAATGTTCCGGTAGTATTTCAGTGCTCTTCGCTAATATTCTACTTATGGGTCCGCAAAGCCCTTCTGTTCCCCCGAACATGCATAACATATACTAGTCTAAGTTTCGTTTATAACCATTGAGCTAAATTATTCATGATTCCGGCTATTAGCCTCTTTTAACACCCTGTAACTTTTTTACAGATGGCTAAAGGTGGGACTGTAATCTAGTTGTATAGTGTATATTTTTTTCAGAGTCTCACAGCAACATTTTCGTTTTGTATTTACTTAATTTTTCTGGGACGTGGAACAAATATGGAGGGACATGAAACTCTGAATTTATCTAGACTGAATTTAGATAATTTACAACTGGAAACTTTCAGTGAAGAAAAGAAAAAAGAAACACACCAACTGTTATTACCATACAACAGGTTTACAGTGCTACCGCCAACCATATTACAGTTCGAAAATCTGCAGTTTTTGGATATTAGTAACAATGGACTAGCATTTATAAGCGAAGATATTTTGATGTTGTCAAAGTTGAAAACACTTTTGGCCAAGAACAACCGTCTTGATGATTTCTCCTTACCCAAGGGCTTGGGACAGATGCAACTGGAGGTAGTCAACTTCAGTGGTAATCGATTTCAAGAAATACCCACTCAGCTGTTCGAGTTACAGAAGCTGAAATCTCTCTCAATGGGAGGCAATAGGCTTATAGGCATACCACCAGATGTAGAGAATCTGAAGAGGTAATTGTGCGCTTATTACTCTGTTCACCAGTACGTCTGTTTTAGTTATACAGATGATTGAAGGTAAATTAGAAGCAGTCAAGTGTTAATGGTGATGTAATACCAGGTTTAGATAAAGGGACATATTTTTATTTCAGTTGTAGTTACATTGTCTCGCTATAATGTGAACGCATATATAGCATTCGGATTTGTTAAGCAGTGAGAAAGGGGCTGGCAGTAGATGGTTGCAGCATCCCATACTAGTTGACTGAAATGTCATATTGGCACAATGGTGAAGCTTGCAACACTAGCTTCATGAAATAACCCTTGTAGAGTTCGAATAAGTGGCACCTAATTGGATGCTTGTCTGGAGATCCCACTTCAAGTGTAGCTGCACTCATTCTAGTTTTAATATTTTGCTCCGCTTAGTGTGCTTCATAGAACCATATTTTTGGATAATGCAAGCAAGGTACAGATTCTGAAGAATGGATTTAAGGGTTGCATTTTAAGGAGTGGATGAATAAGGAGGTTCACTCCTGTTAATATAAAGTAACTAGGAAATGACATTAAAGTAGGCATTGAACGAGAGCTGGGGAGATGTATTTTAAGATATGGAGGTTCTTAAAACAGGCATAAATGTGAACGTTTTGCATAACTCCCAACCTGTAAGTGTAAGAACTCCAGATAAAGACAAAAATAATGGGGGACAAAGGTCCCAAATCAGAGGCAAATATTAAACATAGCTCTTATAAACTTAGTTGCTAAAGTAACATGTTTTGCATTAGCATGTATTTTCTGAAGGATATGAAGTCTGAAACTAAAATATATGTCATTATTTAGTGACCTTGAACCTCAACGATTTGCAAAAAAAAAAAAACACATTTTATGAGGAACAACCCAAAATATGAGCCAAATGTCTTGACAGTTGAGCAGTATGACATTGTGGTATTTAATTATTTTGCTACATTGTTAGACCACACGTGAGCCCATGATTATTGTAATTGTCTTTTTCTTAATGTTCAGTTATTTATAATTACATTTATTCTTTTTACTTATACTGTTCTTTGTTGTTGCTTATCATACTTAAAATGTTATATATTTTTTTGTTAATATTTCTAGCGCTTATTTTTACTGTGCACTCATCAGTCCTATATGTTTGCTTTTTGGCTTTATTGTATAGCAGTGCCTCTAGGACTCTCTTTGTTTATTATCTCATTTATTTTACTTTAATACTGTTAATTTTTACTTCTATGTATGTATAGTGGAGCTTTTCTCCCCGGGCCTCTGCTGAAAAAGGGCTTTGCTCATTCGGACAATCCCAGTCAACAAATGTCAAATAAATAAAATTACTAGGCTGTTCTGACCATAGTTTGTAAATCAAAATGGACTGGAGGTATAGTGCGCAAGTTACAGAATAACTTTAGTGATAAAGTGTCAGTAACATAAAGGTAATTGTCGTGTTTGAGATATTGTGATTTACCTTTATAATAATCCAGAGTCGCTATATATATTGTTTTCTTGGGTGACACTGTATAGCTGGGAGATGGGATGACTGGAGCAAGATTGGGGGAAGGATAGTTGCTTCCAAGAGATCATTATACTTCTATTTCATATAAAGTGATTCTTCAGCATGAGACTTTGTTGGAAAAATATGCTGTAGCTACCTAGCCAAGAGACATATTATAATTGAGTGGTCAGTTAATTTCCTTGAGACGACACTGTATCTAGAGCTGATTAATAGGTTGCAGTATTCTATCTGCCTATCTAGCTCCATCCATCCATTCTTTGTTGACCAGGTTATTCCCATTAGGCTGGTGGCTTCTTTTCAAGGGAGACCAGAGGTTGTAAATTTACTACTCTTGGAAATTTGGACAGGGCATCTTGGAATTTTCCCAATTGATTTCAGTAGGTGCTGTGGGATCTCTTCTACATTCACCTGAGCTGCAGTCAGCTCAGCTTGATGGGACTCCGCTCATTTGAAGTACAATGGACTCTGGAGTTTAGCACCACCTAATGCTGGATTGCAGTGTCAGCAATCCAGTCACTTGTAGACAAAGTAGAACCTACGTCTTGGTCTTTCAGTACCAAAGGTGAGTGTGCTTGCTGCCTGTTGAGCCCCTGATGCTACTGCAGATGTCCAGGTGTGAAGCCATTTTGTGTCATTGATTACATGACATGGGTATAGGTCAACGGTGGTACAGTTCAAATGCACATACCTGCAAACTTTTTTTTTTTAGAAATATGACTTCCTGCCTTCATGTCACACGCACTTTTTTTTTCTTGTAAAGGTGCTACCATCTTGGACTTTGCCTGTTTATTTGAAGTACTGAAAATAAAATGTTGTATTTTAATTTGCTTCCTTACATGAACCATGTACAGATTGCACTTTCTCATGGGTCCTGCTGCAGAATACACACTGTTTTACTTGATATAGTTTTCCATTACTTTGTTGCAGCAAAGGTATAAATGTGCTTTGTCTATTTTTATTTATTTTATTTTACATTTGTTCCTTGTCTAGGCTCAGCTGTATCTGAATCTTTTATTCTGATTTATATTATTTGAAATACTGCTCGTGTGAAGAAATTTGTATTGGTGTGAGCACAGATGTTCAATAAAATTGTTGAGATTTTTATGGTTGCCTGTGCCCACAGACTGCTAATGTTTGAAAATGATTAATCTGTCTCCCTGGATGTACATGGCAGGCTAACATTCACAAAGCCAGTATACCCCACCATCAGAAGTATTAGTGGGAACTTTGTGAAATCAAGGCAAATGCATTGTAGTGGTGTTGCCTTCCAAAGAAAGGTATTCTGTCTCGGTAATAAATAAGACATATAACATCTTGATACTGAAGAAACCAGTCTTGTTTTATTTATTTATTTTGCTGTATTAAACGGATAATGTGAGGAGAAGCTTGAGAGGGCATTTCTTTGTAGGTGAAGAAGGTATTCTGTCTCAGTAATAAATAAGACATATAACATCTTGATACTGAGGAAACCAGTCTTATTTTATTTATTTATTTTGCTGTATTAAACGGATAATTTGAGGAGAAGCTTGAGAGGGCATTTCTTTGTAGGTGAAGAAAAATCAGCATTGGTTATTAAAAAATGGATAAGCGGTAGAAAGCTGTACAGCATTACCTGCATCATCAGGTGTTATAATGATTTGCCGTCCAACGTTTCAAGCAAGAATCTGCTCTCATATTAATTATAGATTGGAAAGGGTAATTTGTATATAATTGGTGTAAATACAGATTGATTACCTAACAAATTGTTTTGAGTTCATAGGTAAATACTAGGCTATTGGAAGCCTAGTCAATCACCAGAGGTCAGAATCAAACCCTGTCCCTTGTGTTTGAGAGGTTAAGACCTTAACCACTGTGCCAACCATCTGGTGATAAAACCTGTTGGAATGCTCATCTGTATCAGATTACAAAGGCAGGATTACTCATAATGCCAGTGAGCATTCATTTAGTATTTCTTACACAGTTGTACTTTTAGGCACACTTCATATGCTTGCTTATACACCACCTTAAACTCTGCTGGGTTGCTTTTCAGCTTAGTGTAAAATGGCTGTTCCCTTTACAACCCTACTTTAATGCAAGTAGGAATTATTATTCTACTTTCCAGACATATTTTGTTTAGTTGTCTTGAGAAAAGCCTTTATTTTGGGCCTTCCTAGTGTGAAAAAATAGAACAGGAAGATTCCTCAAACTTCTCTCTGGGTGCAGGGAAAGTGTAAGCATAAGAGACCTTAAAGTTATCAGAGATGGTGCCAGTCTCAGTGCCATCCACTTACTGAGTAGTTTAACAGTTGTGTTTTCTTTCATGATTAACTGGTCACTGGAATTTAGAACATTTAGCAGACCAATAATGTTTAGTGTACCTCTCAACCTCTTGGTGCATGAAATCTGGACAAAGCCTAATGAGGGGTCAAAGGTCCAAATATAGGGAAAAGTTTTAAATGTTGCTGTTATATACGTAGAAAGTTGGTAGAATAGTAGGATTTGTGCTAGCATGCATTTTCTGAAGGGTATGAAGTCTGAATCTCAAATATGTGCCATTATTTAGTAACTTCACTTCTCAGTGATTTGCCAGAAGACCACACATTTTATGAAGAATAGACCAAAAATATGAGGGAAAATCTGGATAGTTGAAAGGTGTGGTCCATAGTGCCGTTTAACAAAGCAGCTGTCATTAAAACGAACATACTAGGTGATGAGCATCGACTATCATTACCTCCAACCACTGCTGACACAGTAATGATAAAAGCACAGTGGTATTGTTGCATAATTACTGTAATGTCTGGCAGGGGGTGTGAGCCATGGTTACATTTACTCTCTGTTGAAACATTTTGTCCCTCTGCCTTCACCTTTAGGACCAGCCTTTGTTAGTTGTGTGTAAATCTGTAGTAATTCACACCATTTCTGTGGATTGTTGCTTAAATTTGGCACAGTGGTGGACATATTGGAAGGTCTGTCTCACACTATGACCCTGTATGGTGTACTGTAATTTATCTTTAACTAGGTAAGTGAATTCCTCCAATGTGGGCCGTATTCAATCAAAGTCTAGACTATAAAGGCAAGAGTAACTACAGTGTGTGTGTGTGTGTGTGTGTGTGTGTGTGTGTGTGTGTGTGTGTGTGTAGAGTAACCAAAGGGGGGGGGGGTCTAGGAAAAATATGTTGACACAGTGTGAGCATTCAGCCTTTACTAAGAGAGTAACCATAAGTCAGGGACAATTCTTAAAATGTAGAATTCTAGAGCAGAACAAGTATCCAGTGAGCCACCTTGCTGTCCATATTAATATCTCTGTTATAGGCAGTTGGAACATTTGGTGATCTAGTCTCCATATCTCCCTCTGCCAAAGTGAATTACAAAGTAGCAGTGGCACCCAAGTGTTCTCTCTGAAAGACTGAAACTTTGCATGTGCAGCTTTGTATTTAGACCATCCATATAGCACTTGTCCAGAAAAGTCTAGTTCCTACAATTTTGAGAGCAGATGTATAGCTGAAGAAATCTGTGGACTCTGGTATGTCAGCATTCATAGTTATCCAGTAGAGGCTATTGTGTGTTAGAACGTGTACTACTCTAGCTTGCATTTACTGTTTCTCATGATTGTCAAAACTTCTCTGGAGAAGCTGTTTAGTTGCTTGTGCCCTATTTTTCCAGGATATTAATTTATTGAAGACTACATCAAGAAAGCATTTTGCTTATTTTTGATTTTGTTGAGTGTGAGGACGTAATTAATAAACATGCTTTCAGACAAGACTGAGAGGTGATAAGATATATGGATAACATAATGAGATTAGGAAGTTATTGCTGCCTGCAGAGATTTCACCCAGACATTATACTGTTACCAGCTAAAAATTTGTAAAAGTACATGTACACTTAGATGTATTTGAGAGCATATATACATGCAAAGAGGCCGTCCCCTTGTCTAGCCCTTTAAGCCTTACCTGCATGCAGTTGATTTTCCTACTTCTGACATCTTCCACAATCGAGAAATGGAACATTCACAGTACTTTACAAGTCATTCCCTCCTTCGATGAACTGCAGATTTGGCAGTGTGAATCTTTTACGTACACACACACATGTAAATGAACAGGTATCTATGTATACATGCACATAATCAGTGTGTGCCCTTTGTATGTGAATGTAGTATGGTTTGTGTATGTATGTGTACATAATGTATAAGCATGTATTTATTTGATAATTTGGTATGTGGACTGGTATTTGGACTCTCTTGATAACCCAGGCTCAAAAAAAGATCCAAGTAGCCAATGGATAATGATTTCCTACTAGGCCTTTCCTAACCAACATAAACCACAGGTGTGTCCTAGCTAAGGTACACATAGTCTTGGCGACCCTTAACCTGTAACATCTTGCTGATCATTCAGGATACATAAGAAGCCACCTGGAATTTTTTCTGAAATAACTTTTGCAGAATCCAAGGAGGAAATTTTGATTAACATTCTTAGATTCACTGATTGGTGCTCTATATATATGCTGCTATGATTGCGGTGATGCCCTGTCATTCGTCACTCATATCAAAATAGGCTTTCCCACATCTCCCAGAGAAGACCTAAAAAGCAGCATTACCCCTGACTTATATCCAGTCTCTTGGAACAGAGACTCTATTCAGTGATGGCAGACCTATGACACGCCACAACGTTTTGGGTGACATACCAGCATTCACCAATACCTGAGTTATCAAAGAAACTGCTTTTGCATTCATTGCTCATGTGAAGTGCACTGAATTATTTTGTGCCAGGAGCCAGTTCAACAACACTGCTGCAGACGTAAGGATGTTATCAACCTCAAAGACTATTTTGGTATACTGTCTCAATACAGTCTGCAAAGGGCAGTGCTGACATTGCAGAAGTGTAACAATGAAGAGAAAACAAAGGGCAAGTAGTCTGCATTTCTAAGCATGTGCTGTTTTACATTACTCTCAACTGTCCCTCTTAATCACTCCTAAAACTGGTGACTTTTTATACTTAATAATGACCATTAGATTTATAGACTTATTTGACTACAAAAATGCACATTAATTCATGTTCATTTTTTCTGTTGGTCTCTCAGATTAATAGTACTAGTAGTTTAAAACTGTCCATGTCTCTCATTTCTAGATTTGTCCCTGATTCTGTTGAGCTTTATCCCTGATGTGTTGAGAGCTATGCTGTTTTATTTATTTTTATTAATTTATTTTGGGAGGAAGGGCGGTGACATGCCAGCAGAGTCAAGTTAGGCATTTTCCAAATTTTTGACATGCCAAGCCCAAAAGGTTCACCATCGCTACTCTACTTGGAAATAAAACTCCAACAATGAATGTATGCACCAGAACTACCTAAAACTTAAGAAAAGACAGAATTGCAGTTAATTCAGCATAAGCCACTTATGTCAGAAATCCGCAGGAAACTCTATCGTTATCCTTATAATCCTTACCTATGACCTGCTCCAAGTGGATAGTCATCTATGCTGAGGACATCCTCCTCATAAAATTCAACTACCCCAAACTGTAAGAAAAATTGTATCTTGTCGTTGGATTATAAACAATAAATTAATAATCAAGTCTTGACAAATCCAGTATCATAGTGTGCAACATCACAAAAAAGCTGCAAGTTTTCCCCCAGTAATAGTAAAAGACCTATAAAATAATGTCATTCCAAATACGACTCTACAAAACTACTTGGACATCTTACTTGACCCCTCACTCTCCTTCACAGACCACATAACTAGCAAAATATTAAGTTAATTAAAACTTTGTAGCACAGCAACACTCATCACCAAAAGCATGACAATTCTTAGCGAAAAATGTATTCACTCATAAACTGGAATTTGCACGGTCTGTCTCTCCTGTCCTTGCATTCTAGTTACAACACTCAAGAGCTACAATTAGTAGGAAACAGTAGGTGCCAGTTTGCACTGTTGTGTGTCCATTCCACATATTACTGAGACCTACTTAAATGTTTCCAATGGTATTCAGAACAAAGCAGAGCATTAATACATGTGATCCTGATATTCTAAATCCTGGTTCTTGGTCATTGTCCCCCACTCAAATCCATACTTCAGGTTAGAGATTCAATATGTATACTAAGAAATTCCAAAGAGAAGGGGCTGCTTCTCACAAGATTCAGATTTGGTATCTGTTTAGGGGAAAGAGCCTTCACAAAAATTGCCCATCATCATGGCACCACCTAGCCCCGGAGGCAAGGTCTCTAGAGATGCTACTGGAATTTAAGTCCAAACTAAAGGAGTACCTTAAGAGTGAATCAGAGTGTACCCATTTCAGGGATGTAGGTTAAGGAATAAGGAACCAGTTCACCGCAAGATATCAGTAATTTCTGTTTCATCCTGTATTATTACTGTAATTTAAAAATTGAACATATCATTGTGAATTTTGTAAATAGTACTTTTGGGTGAAAACCTCTCTTAAATATTTAAGTACCAAAAATTTACATTTGTATATGGTGTGAATATATACTTTTTCAAATGTAAATCCTACTGTTACTCCAACAGTGAAGTTGCCTATGTTTCTGAATATACGATGTCAAGTGTATCCATACTTATTTGAAATATAGGTTTTGATTTAATTTCCTATTGCTACTCCCCAAGAGTTTGGGTCATAGGTGAAAAGGGTATTTTGACCACTTTGCCTGCCCTATCATCAAATTGTATTCAGTCAATCAATAAGTCAGTCAGTAGAATCTAGTTTATGGCTAAAAAGGTTCAGTTGACCATCTCACCTACCCAGTTATCAAACTGCAAGCAGTCAGTCAGTATTTAAGTATGTGCATGTATGCAAAATGACAAAGTACTTTGTTCTTTCCATTCAGATGTAGTACACAGTTCACTTGAGTGAAAGTAACATTCACAAAAGTGTGTGTGTGTATGTATGTGTGTCTGTGTGTGTGTGTTATATGGGTCTACTTTTATTAGTCGGAGTTACATTTCCTGAACTAACAACAGTACGACCTTACTTATGCAAAATTGCACTGGTTCATCAAACTGGCAATAAAAGTAAAGAAGAACACTGTAAAGTCAGTTTTTCAGGGGAGCAAGCCCCCTGCACCCCTCATGTGGGGGAATGTGCCCCCCACACCCCCGGTACATTATATATACTAACTTCAAAATCACACTATATTTATTTATTTATTTATTTATTTATTTATAGTTTGCCAGGATAGTCCATTGGGCCACGAGGAGCCCGTTTTCAGTGGAGTCCTAGGGAGAAAAGCTCCAGAAAATTTCAAATTGCAGATTTAATGTAAGAGTAAGTTATTAGAGAAATGTAATGTGCACAAATAAAGCAAAATTAACCAAATAGAAAAACACATATTAGTAGAGTATACATATTAGTACAATGCAATAAGAGTAATATTTACTAACAGTCAACGTTTTTAACAGTTTAACATATTATCACAATGCAATAACAGAAATAGTCTAAATTTTTGAACAGTTATGCTAATTCATGCAGTTAATTTCTAGGCTACTGAATTGTACCATTCTAGGAGTTATGCTAATTCCTAGAGTTTATTAGGGATACAAAACAATGGGAGGCTGTTGTGAATTATAGCATATAGAGAGTAGCTATAGTGTAGGAAGATTGTGTGGGATGGGAGCAAGAGCATTCCCATAGTGAAGTTAGGTGTGTGTGAAGTAAGGTTTTGAATGAAGAGAGGCTGCTGGTGGTGCGGATGAGAGGTGGGAGGGAATTCCAATGGCGTGCTAGAGAGAAGGACAATAGATGTTTTGCCTGGTGGATGGGCAGGTTTATGCAGTTCAATTAGAATTTGGAAATTAGATCTCAAAAGTCTATTTGGATGGTGAATTTTAAAGGTGATGGCAATAGAGGGACAGAGAAAAGGGGGTGAAAATAAGTTTGTGTGCTTGGACAAGTTGAATATAGATGAGGTAATTGGACAGCTCAAGCCAATTCAGTTGGTGTAGGGCAGTGCAGTGATGGGAAGTGGATCTATGTCTGGTTGCAAATTTTGTTATCTTATTATAGCCAGAGGAGAGTTTAGTCTTGAGGGAAGATTGCAGGTTAGTAAGGACAGAGGCACCATATAGGAGGGATGGGATAAGGTATGTGTTGGCGAGGCTGGGCCTAGTGGAGGGAGAGATGTAACGGTTGTGGCAGTAAAGCATGCCTATTTTTTTGTGTGTTTTTTTTTTTATATTTACTTGTAGATGATTATCCAACTTTAGCTAGTCATCGATCAGGACTCCTAGTAGTTTAGCATTTGTGATTATTATTTTGACTGGTGTCTGAGAATGAGGTTTTATCTAGGGTGGTGGTTTTGGAAGCAGTAAATATCATGAGTTTAGTTTTAAGTAGCATTGAGTGCTAGATGGTTGTCCATCATCCATTACTCAGTGGAGGAGAAGGCATCCTGGGTTAATTTAACTAGGGTGAGTATAGAAGAGGCAGAGCAGATTATTGTTGAATCGTCGGCATATTGGACAAGGTTGGCATTTGGGATGGCTTGGTAGAAATTGTTTATGAATATATTGAATAGAAGGGGGCCTAAAATTGAACCCTGGGAGACACCTGTGAGAGTATGGAGGAAAGGGAAGGTGGCTGTTTTCCATCTGACTGCTTGTTGCCTGTTTGAGAGGTAACTGGTAAACCAGTTTAAGTGGGATAAATTTAGTTTGGAGAGTTTAATGAAAAGAAGGTTATGAAAGAGAGTGTTGAATGCCTTAGAGAGGTCAAGGAGGAGAGTGGACACTATGTGGTCAGTGTCACGGGCCTTAAGTGTTTCTAGGAAGGAGAGGAGAGCTGTGGTAGTGCTGTGGCCAGGTCTGAAACCGTGTTGAGTAGGGGTTAGAAGTTGGTTGTTTGAGGTAAGATAGAAGTTGTAGATGGATGCATTTTTTGAGAAATTTAGAAATGGGGGATAAGATAGCGATAGGTCGAACGTTTGTGATATTATTGTTATTACCACCTTTATGGAGTGGAATAATAAAGGCCTTTTTCCAGAGCTGGGGAACTTGACATTCAGCAATAGATTGATTTATAAGAATGCAGATGGGAAGAGCTATGCCTTCTGTGGCAACTTTTAAGAAATATTAGAGAGTAGTAGAAGCTAGGTTAAGAAGGGAGGTGATGATTAGTGATCAGCAGTATGGTTTCATGCCAGGAAAGAGCACTACAGATGCAATGTTTGCTCTGAGAGTGTTATTGGAGAAATACAGAGAAGGTCAGAAGGAGTTGCATTGTGTTTTTGTAGACTTGGAGAAAGCATATGACAGGGTGCCTAGAGAAGAGTTGTGGTATTGTATGAGGAAGTCGGGAGTGGCAGAGAAGTATGTAAGAGTGGTACAGGATATGTACGAGGGTAGTGTGACAGTGGTGAGGACTGCAGTGGGAGTGACAGATCCGTTTAAGGTGGAGGTGGGATTACATCAAGGATCAGCTCCGAGTCCTTTCTTATTTGCAGTGGTGATGGACAGGTTGACAAATGAGATCGGACAGGAGGCCCCGTGGACTATGATGCTTGCAGATGACATTGTGATCTGTAGTGAGAGTAGGAATCAGGTTGAGGAGGCACTGGAGAGGTGGAGATATGCTCTGGAGAGCAGAGGAATGAAGGTCAGCAGGGCTAAGACAGAATATATGTGTGTAAATGAGAGGGAGGGTAGAGGAATGGTGAGGATGCAGGGAGTAGAGTTGGTAAAGGTGGACGAGTTTAAGTACTTGGGATCAGCAGTTCAGAGTAATGGTGAATGTGGAAGAGAGGTGAAGAAGAGAGTACAGGCAGGGTGGAATTGGAGAAGAGTGTCAGGAGTGATTTGTGACAGACTGGTACCAGTAAGAGTGAAAGGGAGGGTCTACAAGAGGGTAGTGAGACCAGCTATGTTATATGGGTTGGAGACAGTGGCATTGACAAAAAGGCAGGAGTCAGAGCTGGATGCGGCAGAGTTAAAGATGTTAAGATTTGCACTCTGTGTGACTAGGATGGATAGGATTAGGAATCAGTATATTAGAGAGTCAGCTCATGTTGGACAGTTTGGAGACAAAGCAAGAGAGACGAGATTGCGTTGGTTTGGACATGTGCTGAGGAGGGATGATAGGTATATTGGGAAAAAGATGCTAAGGATGGAGCTGCCAGGTAAGAGGAAAAGAGGAAGGCCTAAGATAAGGTTTATGGATGTGGTGAGAGAGGCCATGCAGGTGGTTGGTGCAACAGAGCAAGATGCAGAGTATAGGAAGAAATGGAAAGAGATGATCCGCTGTGGCGACCCCTAACGGGAAAAGCCGAAAGAGGATGATGAGGGTATATCATCAGCGGCATTGGAGCCGGGTTTCAATGATAGAAGTTTTTTTATGGTGGCTGTAGGAATGGGGATGAAGGAGAAAAGAGGAGGTTAGAAGCAGGAGATGCTAGAGGAGGGAGGGATAGGTGGAAATAAGGGTGGGGAAGCTGAATGGGAAGTGAAGGATGATGTAAGGTTACTTATGGAATCGATAAAGAAAGTGTTAAATTGGGTGGCTAAGTCCAAGTCAGAGGCATCTGGATCAGGGCAGAGGTTTTCTTTTTTGCCAGGGTTGAGAAAGGAGCAGATCCCATGCCAGAATTTTTGGGGTTGGTGTTATGGTTGGTTTGGAGTGTAGAAAAGTAGGCTTTGCAGTCCGAGATAGTAAGATTTTTTTACTTTGTTATGAAGTGTTTTAAATTCATTAAGGATGGTGAAAGTTTTATTTTTGGAGTAATGTTTCCAGGCTTTATCCTGGAATCGCATGGCTAGTAAGGTATTTTTGGTTAGCCAAGGTACAGGATTGCTTCTTATGCATTTTGTTTTAAACGGGCAAAGGAGTCAAGCAAGTTCAGGAAAGTTGAGTTAAAGTAGGTAACAGCATTTTCTAAGGGAAGGGTTTTTAGTGGGTTCCAGTTCATTTTTTTAGTGCATTTGTGAATGTGCTAGGATTAAAGTTTTTTAGACGGCTAGTGTAGGTATGAGTTTGTGGTATGTAGTGGGAAAGTGGTTGCCTAATGGGTTGGGCAGAGTGCCACTATCAGAGATGTAATGTGGATGAGAAACTAGAATCCAGTCCAGGGTGCTTCCAGTAAGGAAGTTCTTGGAAGGCATAGTTGAGTTAATAAGCTGAGTGAAGTTGTACAAGTTTATATTAAGTGAATTTGTAGGAGATTAATTTGTTGACCAGTTAATATTAACATCATCCAGGATTATAGTTTCTTTAGTGATGTTATTAGAAAACCCGGAGAGAATATCTTCAAGAGTTGAGATATTGTCTCCAGGAGGGATATAAAGGGAGAGTATGCATATAAGCATACAGCTTATACATATTGCACTGCAATAAAATAAAAATAAAATAAAACTGACAAACTGCAGCGCTAAGGCATGCTACAGTGGGGATAAGGGAATATACCCGTTTCCTCACTGTAGTGCGATCTCGGAGTTGGTATATATAATGTAGCGGGGATGTGGGAAGTGCAGCCCCCCACATGTGGGGTGCAAGTGGGCTTGCCCCCCTGCAAAACTGACTTTACAGTGTTCTTTTCTATTTTTATTTTCGGTTCGGTGAACCGGAATTTGCGAAAGTGCACTTTTGCATAACTAAGGTCATACTTTTGTTAGTCGAAGAAACGTAACCTTATCTAATAAAAGTAAACATATATATATATATATATATATATATATATATATATATATATATATATATATATATATATATAAACACAGTGGATATAAAATTTGTACACACCCCTATTAAAATGCCAGGTTTTTGTGATATAAAATAATGAGACTACAATAAATCATTTCAAAACTTTTCCCACCTTTAATGTGACCTATAACCTTTACAGTTCAATTGAAAAACAAAAAATCTGTTAGGGCAAAATATAAAAAATAAAAAAAACGTACAATAAGCTGGTTGCATAAGTGTGCACACCCTTAAACTGATACTTTGTTGAGTGGGAGTGCCGAATCTGTGGAGGGGAGTGATATAGGAAGTCTTCCAAATGGGTGGAATGGTGGTTTCAGATATAGATTTGTTTAGAAGGATAGATATTGTGTAGGCGAGCTCATTGGAAGCTGATTGAAGGAATTCAGCAGGAATAGCATCAGCTGCTAGTGTAGTAGGTTTAAGTTTGTGTAGCACCTTTTGACATAGTTGGTAGGAATGGGTTGAAACTGGAAGTTTGTTTTGGGACTGATTACAGGTCCGGGGCTATTAGTGGTGGTGGATGTGGGCAGTTGTTGAACAAGATTGGAGATAGTTTCAATAAAGTATTTGTTGAATGTGTCTGGTATATTTGTGACTTCTCTTGTGGAGGTAGGAGATGGGGTTGGAGGGTTGCCAGGGTGAAGTTGTTTATTTATTCCTACCCAGAAGTTTTTGGGGTTGTTTTGGTGCCTCTTTTGCAGTTGTATGAAATAGTTTCTTTTATCCAGGAGAACTGCTTTTTTTGTTTCATTTCTAAGTTTTTGGAATTGTTCCCTAGCTGCTGGGGTTTTTGTAGCTCTCCAATGATTCCACTCTTTGTTCCTTTGTACTGTTTTATTTTTGGTCTATTTGGTAATCCAGGGGGCTGTTTTCACTTTGAGTTTTGTGGTAAGGGCTGGAGCATGAGCATTTAGGAAAGTGTTATTGAATTGGGTAACTACTTCTTCTAGGGGTAATACTTTGTGTGTTCCAGTTCTGGTGCTTTAGCTCTAGTTTGAATTTGTTGGACTTGAAGCTTTTTCAAAATTGTAATTTGTAATAGGGTAGTAGAGTTGACCTGGGTTTTGAATTTTAATAAAAATGTAGGTTGGTGGTCACTAAGGGTGTCTGGAAGGATTTCTGCGTGATAAGAGGTGTTGGTCGTATTTATTAGGATCCAGTCTAGGAGACTTTCTTTGTTTTTTGCATTTTCAAGTCTATTTCATAGGTGTGTACTAAGCTAATGGCCCTGGAGCCTTTACAAGCCTGGCCCATAGGATTATCCTGGCATCGTGCCACCCGACCTTAGTTCCCAGTGCCTCTGTCGAGTAAAGCCACTGGAGTGATCCCTGGGGTGAATTTTCTATTTCCCATCCACTCATCAAGATTTCTCTTGAAGAGGGCCACTGAGGTGCTCTGCTTGACATGTATGGGAAGTCTGTTCCATAGCGTGGGCAGTCTGTGGGTTATGAACCTGTCCCTCCAGCATGTTTTGTTGATTGTGGTAATGAGGCTGAGATCTCTGGTGCATGTGGTGCGGAGGGATTGGGATTTCTTTAGATGTAGCATTTCTAATAGAGCTGGGTCAGACATGACTTTGTAAGTCAAGCAGAGATTGCCTCTAAGTAGGCGATATGAGACCGAGAATAGTTGGGATTTTTTTTAAATCTGTCCATATAGGACAAATGTTTAAGGCCTAGGATCCTCTTTGTGAGGTACTTTTGCGTGCTTGATTGGATGACTTGAGAGAAACTGTAGAGGTTTATATGGTTGGTGGGGTTTATAGTTGAGCATGTGTTCCAGCCTATATTAAAGTCACCTAGGCTGATAGTTTCATGGGGCAAGTTGTGACTTGTCGAGACGTATTTTCACAAGAAGTTAAGGGGTCCATGAGAATATTGATGCTTTTGTCACATCGTTAAGATTTAAGGGTCTATATTAGATTAGCGAACACTTAAAAAAGGCAATGTTGATCGAACGTATGTAAGCGAAAGCTTACAATCTCGAACTGTCAGATCAGCGATTTATTTTTTCCTAGGGAAAAAAAATCGCTGATCCAAAACACATACACACAACACAAGCACACCAAACAAACAGCAATCCACACACCTAAAGTCTGACACCTAACCCTACACTAAACTATACACACACCACTAACTATCCACTTACCTTAACCCAAACCCTAACCCTAAGGTCCGTCACTATCGCACACTCCCCTCACCCGCTCCCTAACCCTAACTCACCTAACCCGCCCTAACCCTTACGTCCGCACAATGGCACACATACCTAACCCGCGTCTTAACCCTAACTCACCTGACCCACCCTAACACTCACATCCACACAATCACACACTTACCTGAATCTGACCCATAACTTTCCACCACAGCACTGAAAATACCGAAGCAACAGAAACGGACAACCGAATTCTTTCCCTAGGAAAAAAATTGGGTTTCTGTTGCTTCGATATTTTAAACATTCGCTCACATAAGTTCGATCAATCATCGTTTGCTTTTTTAAACGTTCGCTGATCTAATATAGACCCAAGATTCAGCCACTGGGGGTGCACAAACCAGTGCATTTCTTTGTGCCGGTCCCAAACCCGGATAAATGGGGAGGGTTGTGTTAGGAAGGGCATCCGGCGTAAAACCTGTGCCAAATTATTTATGCGGAGAACATTTCATATTTCCATACCGGATCGGTTGAGGCCTGGGTTAACGACTGCCACCAGTACCGTTAGCCAACAGGGTGCTGGCGGAAATTGGGCTACTGTTGGCCGAAGAAGAGGAGGGGGAAGGCATGCCCAAAGGCAGGAAGAGAGGAGGAAGGTTAGGAGTGTAGTAGTCAGGGTAGGAACTTTGAATGTTGGCAGTATGACTGGTATAGGGAGAGAGCTAGCTGATATGATGGAGAGAAGGAAGGCTGATATATTGTGCGTGCAAGAGACCAGATGAAAGGGAAGTAAGGCCAGGTGTATAGGAGGTGGGTTCATATTGTTCCATCATGGTGTGTATGGCAGGAGAAATGGGGTAGGGGGTTATCCTAAAGGAACAGTATGCCAAGAGTGTTTTGGAGGTGAGAGTGTCTGATAGAGTGATGTTTATGAAGCTGGAAATTGATGGTGTAATGATAAATGTTGTTAGTGCATATGCTCCATAAGTTGGGTGTGCGATGGATGAGTTGGATGAAGTGGTAGTGAGTGTACCCAAGGGTGAGAGACTAGTGATTGGAGCGGACTTCATTGGGCATGTTGGTGAAGTGAACAGAGGGGATGAGGAAGTGATGGGTAGGTATGGTGTTAAGGAGAGGAATGCAGAAGGTCAGATGATTGTGGATTTTGCGAAAAAGGATGGACATGGCTGTGGTGAATACGTATTTTAAGAAGAGGGAGGAGCATAGGGTGACGTACAAGAGTGGAGGAAGATGCACACAGGTGGATTATATCCTATGTAGGAGGGCCAGTCTGAAGGAGATTGGAGACTGTAAAGTGGTGACAGGGGAAAGTGTAGTTAAGCAGCATAGAAAGGTGGTCTGTAGGATGATGTTGCTGATCAAGAAGAGGAGGAAGAGTGTGAAAGCAGTACCAAGGATTAAATGGTGGAAGTTAAAAAAGGGTGATTGTGAGGTGGAGTTCAGGGAAGAGTTAAGACAGGCACTGTGAGGCAGTGAAGAGTTACCGAATAGCTGGGTAACTACAGCAGAGCTAGTAAGGGAGACTGCTAGAAAGGTGCTTGGTGTAACATCTGGACAGAGGAAGGAGGACAAGGAGACCTGGTGGTGGAATGAGGAAGTACAGGAGAGTATACAGAGTAAGAGGCTGGCGAAGAAGTGGGATTGTCAAAGAGATGAAGAAAGTAGACATGAGTATAAGGAGATGATGCACATGGCAAAGAGATAAGTGGCAAAGGCTACGGATAAGACATCTGGAGAGTTGTATGAGAGATTGGACACTAAAGAGGGAGAAAAGGACCTGTACCAATTGACTAGACAGAGGGACAGAGCTGGGAAAGATGTGCAGCAGGTAAAGGTGATAAAGGACAGTGAGGGAAACGTACTCACAAGTGAGGAGAGTGTGTTAAGTAGATGGAAAGAGTACTTTGAGGGGCTGATGAATGAAGAGAATGAGAGGGAGAGAAGGTTGGATGATGTGGGAATAGTGAATCAGGAAGTGAAACAGATTAGCAAGGAGGAAGTAAGGACAGCTATGAAGAGGATGAAGAATGGAATGGCTGTTGGCCCAGATGACATACGAGTGGAAGCATGGAGGTGCTTAGGAGAAATGGCAGTGGAATTTTTAACAAGATTAATTTTGGAAGGTCAGAGGATGCCTGAGGAGTGGAAAAAAAGTGTTTGGGTACCTATCTTTAAGAATAAGGGTGATGTGCAGAGCTGCAGTAACTATAGAGGGATAAAATTGATCAGTCACAGCTTGAAGTTATGGGAAAGAGTAGTGGAAGCTAGGTTAAGAAGGGAGGTGATGATTAGTGATCAGCAGTATGGTTTCATGCCAGGAAAGAGCATTACAGATGCAATATTTGCTGCTAGAGTGTTGGAGAAATACAGAGAAGGTCAGAAGGAGTTGCATTGTGTCTTTGTGGACTTAGAGAAAGCATATGACAGGGTGCCTAGAGAGGAGTTGTGGTATTGTATGAGGAAGTCGGGAGTGGCAGAGAAGTATGTAAGAGTGGTACAGGATATGTACGAGGGTAGTGTGACATTGGTGAGGACTGCGGAGGGAGTGACAGATACGTTTAAGGTGCAGATGGATTACATCAAGGATCAGCTCTGAGCCCTTTCTTATTTGCAGTGGTGATGGACAGGTTAACAGATGAGATCAGACAGGAGGCCCCGTGGACTGTGATGTTTGCAGATGACATTGTGATAGGTAGTGAGAGTAGGGACCAGGCTGAGGAGACCCTGGAGAGGTGGAGATATGTTTTAGAGAGGAGAGGAATGAAGGTCAGCAGGGCTAAAACAGAATATATGTGTGTAAATGAGAGGGAGGGTAGAGGAATGGTGAAGATGCAAGGAGTAGAGTTGGTAAAGGTGGATGAGTTTAAGTATTTGGGATCAACAGTTCAGAGTAATGGTGAGTGTGGAAGAGAGGTGAAGACGAGAGTACAGGCAGGGTGGAATGGGTGGAGAAGAGTGTCAGGAGTGATTTGTGACAGACTGGTTACCAGTAAGAGTGAAAGAGAAGGTCTGCAACAGGGTAGTGAGACCAGCTATGTTATATGGGTTGGAGACGGTGGCATTGACGAAAAGGCAGGAGTCAAAGCTGGATGCGGCAGAGTTAAAGATGTTAAGATTTGCACTGGGTGTGACTAGGATGGACAGGATAAGGAATCAGTATATTAGAGGGTCAGCTCAGGTTGGACAGTTTGGAGACAAAGCAAGAGAGGCGAGATTGCGTTGATTTGGACATGTGCTGAGGAGGGATGCTGGGTATATTGGGAAAAGGATGCTAAGGGTGGAGCTGCCAGGTAAGAGGAAAAGAGGAAGGCCTAAGATAAGGTTTATGGATGTGGTGAGAGAGGACATGCACACGTTGGTGTGAAAGAGCATGATGCAGAGGACAGGAAGAAATGGAAACAGATAATCCGCTGTGGCGACCCCTAATGGGAACAGCCGAAAGAAGAAGAAAATTTAAGAGTGCAAGGTTGTGAATTTGGAGAACTGTGTTTTGCATTAGAAACCATTGTTTAAAGACTGTAAGTGTAGTTTTAATTGTAGGGAAAGCCACAGATACATGTGCTAGCAGAGGTGAAAAAGAAAATCTGTAGATTGGTGACAGTAGCCACTTCTCTGTATTGTGTTTTAAGATGCAATAAAGGCACAGCAGCAGACTATGTAATTGTTGTGGAATTAGATGGCAGTCAATGCCTGTAATGGCCTCGTACACTGTTGAACTATAGTCTGAATACTTTTTAGGTTAGATGTCAAGATAATGCATTTACAGTGGCCAGAGTGACAACTTTTTATGGCATTAAGGCTGTGAATAAGTCATTCCCTCTAGCAGAAAGCAAGTTGTACAGAGTTTTGGTCAGAGGAACTATGGATAAATGGCAATGCAGCTGTGTTTAATAAAGAACCTGGTGCAGAATGCAGCATATTGTTTACTTCTGCAATTAAACTGCTGTATGTGAGACACTGTTTTATTATGGGAACACTGTAAGCTACTGTGACATATCTGGTTAGATCATATATACCAAAGTAAGGTATACAAACTATTTTTGCAGTATGCCACTCTGCAAACTCAAAGAAGCCCAGCATATGAATCCAGTGTGTGTATGTGTCTATGAGCACAATTAAGACTTCAGCATGATTTGTTTCTGTGATGCAGTCCTGTGAGAATATTTGACAGGGCGTAGAGAACACTAAAGACTGAAGTCGACTCAGTTGCTTGAGCAGTGCTAAGTTATAAACATTACAAGGACAAATACTGCTCATAAGGTGCAAACTCAAAGAAATAGATGTATTCATTTCTGGCTGTATTACCACTGTAGGTAAAGAAAATGGGAAGTGTGCCTAACTTCAATACAAGTTCAGAGGCTTAAACTGCAGAATGCTGTGGCAAATGTAAAGACTGGCAGTAGTGTTCTGGTGAGCTGCGTTGATTTATTTGTAAGTGTAGGATACTTGGCTTCTGTTGGCAACAGAATATGCCTTTGTTTCTTGTATTATGCTTATTGTCCTTATAAAGAAGCTTGAATAAAAATTAAACTGTATGAAGTCGCTCACTAGAGAAATAAATGGAGCATACAGAATATGTCAGTAGTTTAACAAATGTATTTGAACAAGAAAAGTTTAGAATTTGTAAGAGGAAATACTAGCATTGGTAGACTGTTGAAAAGGTGAGTGCTTTTATGCATGATGAAAGATTATTTTCTGTGTTGGATGCAGACCAAGGATTTTGGCAAATTAAACCAGCTGATTTAATTAGATTTTGATTGATCTTGGCTACATGCGTTTAACACCTCCTTTTGATAGCTGCATGTTTTTAAGACTACCTTTGGGGATCTTGTGTATACCAGTTGTTTTTCAGCTTGCTGCAGCAAACATGATTGAGGAATAAGAAGGTGTCTGTCTTTAACATTTTAGGTTGCATTCTACAAAATAAGAATATGCCGGACAGATTAAGATGGCTTTACTGAGTTTCAGTCCTTGCTAAGTGTCAAGTAAGTGCCCCATCCTTGAAGTGTTCATCTGAGCACACGTAGTCTTCAACTAAATGAAAGTACATGCTGTGCTGAACATTCAGGCACCTACTGACAAGCCTTCTCTTCTGATGCAATACTTGGGAGTGGTACAATATATGTCAGAGGTCATGCTACAGTTGACAGAAGTAACAGTACCTCTGAGTAAGCTGCTAGAACATGGTACAATATGGTGATGGATAGAAGATCAGTAAAAAAGCATTATTAAATATTAAAAAATAGAAAAGTCACTCTGCCAGCTTCTTAAAATGTAAAAATACTTTTATTTTACTTAAAAGGGCATATTACAGAATTTGTAGCTGATGGCTGTTGATCAGATATATAAAAAAAACTGCATTTGCCCTGATGCAAGTAGCCCAACCTTCCTCTTTTGTGTGCAAGAATTCACATTTCCATGTTGACAGTCCTGTTTCCATATTGATTTTCGCATTATGTTTTATCTCAGTTTCACCTTTTAACTTGTCTTTGAAGCTGTGCTGCAGGCATGTTTTCACTACAGCTGTTTTCTGAAGAAAACCAGCACCAAGACACTGGTAGAGAGAACATTTGTAACATAGGAATTTACAGGTATATTCTCTTCCTTTCTGCTTTCAACTTTTCATTTCAATGTTTAAATGTTATTTAATACTTAACTGCTGAAAAAGTTGATAACCGCTGTATCAACGTTGAAGGTACTGTGATTTAACTTTAGGGACTTCACTATAAACCAGAAAGCATAAAGAGGAGTTGTGCTGCAGGCAGGCAAGTAGACCAGTTGGTTATACATGAAGAAGATTAACAGACAGACGTACTCATGTAGAATAAGAGGTATTTCTAGTAGGGCTTTGCTGTCAAAACTTCCATGGCTATGTATATGGTAAACACATTAAAGTGGAGTCGGACCACAAGCTTCTTCAAAGCTTTAAGTTATTGCATAAGATACCAGGTGTGTTAAACAGCGAGATCTTTCAGAGAATGCTGTTTACTTCAGAGATGTACGAGTTAGAAGTGCAGTACATATCCGAAAAACGAATGCATTTTTCAGATACCCTAAGCAGAGTGTATTTAAGAGAATGCAACAACGATTTTCAGTAAAAAGACTTAGAAGTGTTATGGGTTGTGATTCGACTAACAGTGACTGATTTGTAAAGTATCAGGGTTTAAAAATGGCTACTGGCAGTGACCTAGACGTGCAGCTGTTATGATGCCATCATGATAGGATAGACAGATAATATGAAACAGTCATTCATTTATCAAGTCTAATTTTCCATTAAAGAGAAGAACTGTCATGGATACAGGGGCATGTGCTCATATCTGGCAAGGTCATTATCCCACTCAGATAAGAATCAGGCACTCGCATAGGTGTGTTGAAGTGAAAAGAAAACACTAGAGACGATGTATTGACCTGCCATTTATGCAGTCTTTGCAAATGATGTAAGATTGTGATTTATATGGCTTGCGTAGGAATCAAAAATAGAAGGGTTCATTCCACATGAGATACTGCCATTGCCATAGCTGAAGTTGTGTTAAGCTACTCCGCTTTGATAGCCTTAATTTTCTTTGTGTCATCAGCTGAAATTTGAAATGTCTGGAAGTGATCCAGTTTAAGGGCACAACTGTACGTTATTAATCTGCTCCTGTCAGTTTTTGACAGGCATGGTAGGGCAGAAGAGATTATGCCCACAGTTTACTTGCTAGGAGCTTTAGTATTTTGCCAAAGAATGAGAGTTTGAGCATATTGAGTGTAATCCAAGACACCCATAATGAAATGGGCAAGTTGAGAGAATTGATCCAAACTGTCAAAAATATTCTGAAGAAAATTTAATTCAAGTTATCAGTTGGAGCATTGCCCAAGTCTACTAGACAGCAGATACACAGGTTGCAGGACTTTCATCAACATAATTGGTTGAGAGAGACTTAGAAGCAAGCTTTTGTATCATTTACTTTTGTAGTACTGGATAGTGGAGAGTCAGTGTTGGATCTCCTTCAAAGAAAGTATGTACAACAAAAGCCATTTATGAAGTAAAATCTTTCAGTTTTGAAAGGATGGGTAGAAAGTAATGTAAGGATATTTTTACAACAGTGTTTGACATACAAATCATATTTACAAACCATAGTACTTGTTCAGTGTACATAAACGAGGTCATTTGTCTTACAAGGGGATGATGTGCAGTTATACAGAAGAAACTGGAGATATTTTAATTAAGTTGTCAGTAAATTTTTGAATGTGATTAGGAAATGACAGAGAGTATAGAAAAGTCTTCACGCAAATCAATGACTTCAGCTGCTGAAACTCATCCTTAGAAGTTTTGTGTTTTAATTTGATCTTAAAATCACCATGGTAGAAGTTTCTTACTTGAAATGGAAAGGTATTTTTAAAGGAAGCTTAGTTCTTAATTGTCCAGAGTCTTGTTAGACTATAGGTAGTAATCCTGGCATCATGCTCCAATATTCAAAACAATTCCCCACAGGGGCTTTTTACTGAATTTATGGATTGACTGTGAATGCATAGTAGAATCCTGAGGTAAGTGTAAAATCCATTATGGATTTATTATAGTTTGCCGAGTGGAAAGATGCTACCTTGAATGGTGATGGACTAAAGGCAGTGTAAATGTTCCACAAGATACTTACCGTAAAAATGTAGTCAGCTGATGAAGAAATCGCTCAGATTTCCAAGTCTGCACATAGTATATAATATATGTTCAGAGTTCAACAACGACAGTAGAAGTAAGTTCAACTTTTGCCCCAGGCAGTTTTCAGACCATTGCCCCCGCCCAGCCCACACACGTTTTTGGATCAGGCATGAATGCTCATATTCTTTTGAATGTTTTGGATTCACTTTCCTGATTTAAGATCATTTTAACTGTTCTCAGTATATTCCACTATTTGTACCCCTTTAATTACAGCCACTTGATTGTATACACCTCAGATAAAAAATGGTTTCAGTAAATTCCCTAGCTTGCTTTACACAAATGTACACTAGTTCTGCCGAACCAGATTAGACTGTTGAACCTGATCATGATGGTCAGTCAGACATTTTCATGCACAAACAACCTCCATAGAAAACAGTTGTAGTCCCATTGTTTACCATTTGATATGTCAGGTGTGTGACATTTACTGCTGTTAGTACATTAAACAATAATGTATGTTATGACATGCTTGAAACACCCCCCCCCCCTTTCTTAGTAAGTGTATTTCCTTTCTGACTGTCTTGCTTGCAACCTCAGTGGTTACCAGTATCCATTTCAAAAATGTAACATTTGTGAAGAAGCCGGCCAAGGAAGGGTGTTAGTGAATGGCCAGTGTGGGCTTGCCCATCATTAGAAGGGTGTTTAGTTTAGTATGTTGTGTGCTTACTATTTTGGTAAAGCAGGAGTATAGCATGCAGTATACAGGCCAATCAAGTTTGCTTGGTTCTGCTAAGCTGAGATAAGGAGTAGCCTTCCAGGTGTATGTGCAGGAGTGCATATGTTGCATTGGTGTGGAAGGCTTTGCAGACCCTTGAGCATGTGAGAACACATGGTCATTGCCTTGGAGTGTGGACATAGCTAATCCGAAAACCACGTTGGCCTCCTCATTATTTCCTGGGAGATTTGATGGTTGACAGGATGTGGGGATAAAAACAAAACAAAAAAAACCTCACCTTTTTGTACTAGACAGCTCACTTTCAGAAATCTTTTTAATTTGCCTTATTGTATTAAAGTTGTTTAAAGTTAGAGTTATGAAAATACGCTTTTAAATTCTGTGATCAAGACTATGTAAATGTACAGATACAGTTTTAATAAGATGCTTATAAGTAACCAAGAGTACACAGACACAGTTCAACAAAATGACGTTTGTGAATATGTTTTGTTGAAATGGGGTTAGTGGGTACTGTATGCTGATGGCTACTAAAACAAATGTTTTCTTGTTCCTTATTTACATTTACCTTTATTCTTCTCTGGGGTCTTTGGGCACACAGTTTCTTTTGTATCTGAATATATAAAGTATGCCCAAAGTGCATCAACACTGTAGTAAGATTTTATAAGTAATATTATCAGGTTTTAGGAAACGCATCGGTTCATTAATTGCATATACGAGAATTTATCTGATTGCATCAATAAGTAGGTAGTACAAGAGTGGTGGCATTTTTTTTCTTAGAGACCGACCATCTCACCCTCAGTAAAATCTTAGTATTGTTTTCTGTGGTCTAAGGTTACCATTGCATGAATCATTTACATAGAGGTTGGTGCTACCCTTGTTTCTCTTGGCTACTGGGTACTGCTTACATTTCTTACTTGTACTGCCTGTAACCGTCATGTTTCTATAACTTTCTAGCCCTCTAATGTGTTTGGCATTAAGCAGAACAAATAAAAAAAATGCAGTTTGTCCTTTTGCTGTATGGCCTCTTTTTTTTTTTTCCATAATAAATCTTTATTGTTATATTATTTTCATACACAATTAAAAACAAAAACAATTTTTTTAGAAAAAAAAAAACAGAAGACTACTAACTAATATCACTAGCCATCACACCAAACAAATATACAATATTTACAAGAACGCTTCCATGTAAAACATTAAGAATAGAGGAAAAACAAAAAGTAATTAATAACATTTCCAGTAATATACAGTTTAAATACAAAATTCTCTCCAAACAAATAAATGTGAATACCTTCAAGTTAAAAGTATTATGCTAATATAATATTAAATATCTGTTCCCAAATTTTTGGGTTATTAATATTTTTAGTATGTGGACTTGAAAAGTAGTTTATGAGCTAATATATGCCTTGTTGCTAAAAGTTTTCCCAAGATGTTTTAGATGGGTCTAACCAATTAGTGGCTATATAGAACTTCATTAATAAAAAAATATTAATATATATAGTACTTTGTGATCTAGGGAGTTCTTTCGGGGGGATATGTAAAATCGTAAATTTCCATGACAACGTTGTACTTTGGTAACCCATCTTCTGAAGTTCAATCTTAAGGGAATTCCAAAGCTTGTATATGCATTTACAGCTCCAGAGCATATGAAGAAGATCAGCCGGTTGATTTTTACAATATGGACAGGTTGGAGAGTTTTTAGAATTAAATTTATGTAGGGTAAGGCGTGTATAATATGTATTATTCCATATCATCAGTTGGGTATATATATATATTATGGCCTCTTTTATAAGTCATTTACATCTAATTTTGTTTGTGACACCATACGTTTTCATTAAAAGTTATGAATTCCATGTGTAGCTTGTAAGGAAAAAATGTGGCAGCTTCAGTTACATTAAAATGTTTCCAAGTAAGACGTCATCTGATGCAAATCAGATATATTTGTTTTCCTCAGTCTTACTGTAGGAATATAATTCTCCTGCCTGTGTTAAGGAGGAGCAAGGAATGGAGTTGGCTTTTAAGATGGGGAAACTCATCACTTGTGCCTTAACAGTATTTAAACTGTACCATACTGTATGGAACACATCCTTATTATACTTCTAAAAAGTATGTTATTTAGTGTTTTTATTCTAAATTTAACAAGTCTTTGAAACAGTTATCTTATACGTACCTTCCACATATCTCTGATTTTCAGGAATGACATTAATTTTGTACAGCAGTTTCCATTTTTCTCTTAAAACATGGGTTATTGTTTCTGCCTGAATGTAGTATAGCAATAACCCACGCCTGGGTGTGGGTAATGCTGGATTTACCCACGGTTGGTGTGGTTTGGTCACGGTAAGCCCAAGTGGCCAAACAAAGCCAACTGTGGGTAAATCCAGCATTACCCCCAGAAGTGGGTTATTGCTATTATACAATGACATTATTTAAGAAAAAAAATAATTACTTTTCCTAAATAATGGCATTTGTATAATGCGTCTTTGCTGCCCTTCCGCAGATGTCTGGTATTCTGCGGCAGTTCTGATGTACTGCGCATGCGTATGCCTACGCAGTGCATCAGAGCTTTGGGCAAAAGCAACGGAGAAAGCAAGATCTCCGTTGCTTTTTGCAAACTGTTTCGCTATGTTAAATGGGTTTAACATAGCAAGACAGCTTTAAAAAAAGCAACGGAGAATCTCTGTTGCTTTTTTTAAAGCTGTCTCGCTATGTTAAACCCATTTAACATAACGCGACAGTTTTGAAAAAAGCAACGGAGAAAGCAAGATCTCCGGTGATTTTTACAAACTGTCTCGCTATGTTAAAGGAGTTTAACATAGCGAGACAGCTTTAAAAAAAGCAACAGAGAATCTCTGTTGCTTTTCTTTAAAGCTGTCTCGCTATGTTAAACTCGTTTAACATAGCGAGACAGTGTGAAGCAATGGAGATCTTGCTTTCTCCATTGCTGTAAAAAAAAGAGTTATAGTAATGGAAAAAGTCCGGGCGACCGGACCTTTTTCCATTAATATAACTCTGATTTACAACGTGCATGCTGACCCATCAGTGTGCACGTTTTTGAATATTAATGGAGGGTCATTGTATAATAGTATTTAACATTTTTTCCTAATTATGAACCTTTCCTCTTGATTATTATTGTTAGTCTGTAGTAGGTGTTTTGAAAAAAAAAAAAAAAAAAAGATGCAATAGCTGTAAAACTTTTAAGTACACACTAAAATAGAACACTTAAATATTGATGAGTATTTTTAAATTGTTTTGTTGATCTGTATTTAGTTAGTGCTTCTAATCTAGTCGTTGAGTTAAATGATGATAATAATAATAATGGTAATTGTCTCTTTTCAGGGTGTACAGGAGGAGGAGATGCTTAGTTTTGAGAATTTATCTGATTGCATCAATAAGTAGGTAGTAGAGGAGTGGTGGCATTTCTTTTTCTTAGAGACCGACCATCTCACCCTCAGTAAAATCGTAGTGTTGTTTTCTGTGGTCTAAGGTTACCATTGCATGAATCATTTACACAGAGGTTGGTGCTACCCTTGTTTTTCTTGGTTACTGGAGGATGCTGCTTAAATTTCTCACTTGTATAAGGAATTCTGCCTCGTAGGATGCTGACAGCCGTGTAGGCCTGCATTTGAAAACGTCAGCTGCTGTTTGCCCATCTTTGATATTGTTTGGGTCTATTATATGTGCTGCTGGTGTGCTAAGGGAAACGTGTCTCAGTCTAGTTTGTTTTGGTCTTTTCTAGATATTCATGAAAGAAAATGTTTGACTTTACTGTGTAGTAATATCATTAAGAAGCAATGTAATATCAGATTAGGATTTTGGCCAGTGTAGCCTAAGAAGCGAGGCTTCAGTAAATATCTTTTTATTTGTTGGATTTTGTATTAGTTTATTGCCTTTTTATATTTTGAATACTGTGATTTGTTTTCTTTACTTTGTGTTTCACTTGTATTCTGCTTTTAACTGCATATTAAAACTTCAAAAGAGCCTACAGCTCTGTCTCTTGTGAGTCGGGCAGAAATTTTTTCCCACCCGTCCACCCTGTTACTATTCTGTTCTTAAATACCACTGTCTTTTTAGTTGCCTTCCCCTTATGTTAATTTGACCATATATCTCATTTCCTCTCTGCTTTCACTGGCTTGTCTGAGTAAGCACAAAATTATTATTTTGTGAAATCACTGCCCTTCAGCTATTTAAATTTATTGACCATCCTACTGTATTCCATAGTACCAGAATACAAAAGTGATCAACCCCTTTCAATCTATCTTGCTGTTTTAAAAATAGTGACTCTCCACTAAAACATAACTTTTTAGACAGATAAAACTTAAGTTACCTACTTTCACATTTAACTTCTCTAGTGCACACTGCAGTGTTTAGGATAAACCATTTTTTTCATCTTAACCCTTAAGCAACCCTGTGAGACTAGCAATTGCTCTAATACCTGCTGGAAAGCACTAGGAAGCCTTAAACTGATACAAGCACTCAACTCTCCTTATTAATAAGTAGAAATTAATCATAGGCACTAAACAGCCTATAACTGCAAAGTACCTTGCTAAGGGAAGTGAAAACAGCTCCTGTACTTTTCAAAAAAAAGCACTAAACCAGGCATGTCCAAGGGTCAGCTTCCAGTGATTTCTCCTGTCCACCTGGTGAATCTGGGCATACTGGCGCAATGCAGCAATTGCCTCATGTACACAGACAACCCTCTCCTCCTACTACCCAACACTACAACCTGTAAGAGATGCACATACATAGCCAAACTGGAAGCAAAGCTCTCTCCACTCCAGATTGTGCTAGACAGTCAGGAGGAGAGGGTTAACATCCGCACTACACCTCAAGCAACACATAGCCCTTCTAAACTCAAACCACCAACACCCACTGATAGCAACACTAAATCCACATATGCGGAGGCCATTAACTGTAATCTGCCCAAGCAACAAGGACCTCCAAAGCTCAAACGCAAATACCAATCACAACCAAAGTGTCACATAGCTCACAACACAAGTGTGCCACCCAGCAACAGCCCCTAAGGCAAGACAACGCACCTAACACTTTAGTCATAGGTGACTCTATAGTCAGGCACATTGATGTCCCACTCACCAGGCTGAACAAGGAGAAAATTACAGTCAGCTGCCTGTCGGGTGCCAGGATCCCCCACATAACGCATGCGCTCAAGTCACTCCACAGCAAGTACAAATATGACTCTGTCATTGTCCATGTTGGAGTGAATGACTTGAGACGTACCTCCCTGGACTACATGAAAAGAGACATGGAAGAGCTCTCGGATCATGTGGCCCAGGCAGGTATGACCCTAGCCCTGAGTAGCATCCTGCCTTTGCCCAGAATGATACCACAATATAAGGACAAAATGATTGACTTCAACAATTGGTTAAGCTTCTGGTGTCATTCAAAGGGGATCCAGTATCTGTCTGCCTGGGATGACATGATCAACAGACCACGATGCTTTGCCAGAGATGGTCTGCACCTGTTGCCCCTGGGATTCAGGTTACTGGGTAAGGCTCTTGCCACCCCTATAGTGCCTTTTTTAGGCATAGTTCAAAGAACAAAACCACCACCGTAACAGGTACAAGCATGCAAAATCTGAAGGTAATGCTACTCAATGCTAGAAGTGTAAACCTCAAAATGCATACTCGAGGCACTCCTAAAAATGGAGAACATCGATATCTTTGCAGTAACTGAGACCTGGTTCAAGGCTCTAGAGAGTACCCCCGCAATACCAGGCTACAACTCTTACCACACTTTTTGGCCACCAAACCAGGATCAAAATACTAAAGGTGGAGGAGTGTCCATATTCACCAAGGATATTCACACCACCAGGTTAGTTGCCCAACACAATGCGTCTGAAATTCTCCAGGTGCAACTAACACTAGGTAAGACAGCAATCCAAATTGTAGCTTGCTACAGATCCTCCACCATGCCCCAAGATTCTCACTACACCTTTTTAAACATACTGGAAAATATTAAGATACAACCAAACACCCTAATACTGGGTGATTTCAACTACCCTGCCAAACTACTCGTGCACCAACACCTTTGCCCAACGGTTCTTGGAATTCATAAATTCCAACGCCCTAGATCAACAAATACATAGTCCCACCAGGGGCTACAATATCCTAGACCTGGTAATTACCAACATGGGAAATGGATGCCTATGGTCACCCCCTCGTTGGTCAGGTCAGACCATAAGCTAATCGCCCTTAACATCCACATCCCACCCACACTCCCCAGTAAGGAAACCTCCATAAAAAACTTCTCCAAAGCTAACTTCACGCTACTGAAGTCAGAAGTGACAAACTTCATGACACCCATGCAGACAGGAACTGAAAATTCGACTGCTGAGTCCTACACTAAGGCACTGTACGAGCACATTCACTCGTGCATGAATCGTGCCATCCCAAATAGAACCAAGATGCTCTCCTCCAAAAAAGGAAGCCAATCTGGTGGTCCCCTGCCGTAAACAAACTTTACAACAAAAGAAAGAAACTGTTGCAGAAAAGAGGAAAATCCCACATTGCAAACAATTCCCTTTCGAGCCTCAGTAAGAAGCTGAGATCCCTCGTAAAATCCTCCGGCCTTACCTGGTTACTCATCCCATCATACATAGGTTCATACTAGGCTATCTGCCCTAGGGCATTTATAAGTCTAGCCAGAGTGTGTTTGGCTTTCGCCACCCATTTTAAATGAATTTTGATAAGCCCTTTTTCGAGGTTAGTATACTGTGCCTCTGTCTAACAGTGACACAGAAGTGATACCCGGGGTAAACCTACTATTTCCCATCCACTCATCAAGATTCCTCTTGAAGAGAGTCAGTGAGGGACTCTTCCTAACCTGGACTGGGATTTTATTCCAGAGTGAAGGGAGCCTCTGGGTTATGAATCTGTCCCTCCAGCATGTCCTATTTATTTCAGTGCTGAGGTTCAAGTCTCTCGAGTGCGTAGCTCGATGGGATTTGGATTTTCTGAGGTGCAGCATGTCCATTAATTCCGTGTTGGACATGGCTTTATACGTCAGGCACAGATCGCCTCTGAGCAGGCGGTAAGCCACTGAGTAGAGCTGGAGTTTCTTTAACCGGGCAGCATATGGCATCTGTTTGAGCCCTTTAATCCTCTTGGTGAGGTACTTTTGGGGCCTTTCCAGTTGCTGCAGGTGTCTGGTAAGGTACATCCCAAAAGGGGCATTGTACTCAATTATGGGTCTGATGAGGGATGAGTAAAGAGGCATGATGACCTCCCCTGATCTAGATGTGAATCCCTTCATGATTAGGTGGGCTATATAAAATGTTTTTCTAACCACTTTGGCCACGTGGTTGTCAAATGAGAGATTGCTATCAACTTGGGTCCCCAGGTCCCTAATTACTTCTTCCGTGCCAATGGATTACCACCTATGTGGTAATTTGTGGGCACTTTGTTTTTGCCAAAGGGGATGACTATACACTTTTTGGCGTTTAGCTTGAGGTCATGGCTCTGGCACCAGTTATATGTTTCTATGAGGCCCTTTTGTAGGATGCTTGTGTCGGCTGGAGAGTCGATTATGGCGCCCAGTTTGCAGTCATCTGTGAACTTGGTCAGCCACAGTCCTTCCGTGTTAGCCTGTACCTCTGAGAAATATATACCGAACAAGAGAGGTCCCAGGACTGAGCCTTGTGGGACGCCACTTGTAACTGGTTTGGAGTCTGACATGGCTCCAGCAATTCTAACCATGTGGGTTCTGTCCTTGAGCCAGTTTGCAACCCATCTAGTGACATAGGGGTTTATATTTAAGCTGGTGAGCTTATCTATAATGCCTGAGTGGGGTATTGTATCGAAGGCTTTTGCAAGGTCCAGGTAGGCTGTGTGGACCACCTTCCCCTCGTCAATGGCCTTGGTGACTGTTTCAAAGAAATCAACCCGGTTTAAGAGGCAGGATCTTCCCTTAACAAAGCCGAACTGGGTAGGATACAGTGTCTGTAGGTCCCCAATATTTTTATTTATGAGGTCCATGACTATCCTTTCCATAGCTTTGCAGACCAAGCTAGTCAGGCTTATGGGGCGATAGTTTCCAGGATCCATTGAGGCACCGCCTTTGTGGAGAGGGATCACTGCTGCTGTACGCCACTCTTTGTGTACATATCCTGTAGTAAGGCTGAGATTGAACAGTAGTTTTATGTTTGGGTTTAGTTCTTCTTGGAGTTCATGTAGGACGCAGCCCGGGACACCGTCTGGTCCCATTGATGCTGTGTTTTTTGCTTTGGAGAGGGCGGCTCTTACCTGAGCATCTGAGATGTCAGGGGGGCAGAACTCTGCTGGGATAGATATTTGCCCTTTTGGTGGGGAAGGGGGGGGAGAAGTTTGCACTGAATCTGTCAGCTAGGATGTTGGCAATGTCTGTGGGTTTGGTGTATTTTTTGTCATTTTGGACTAATTCTGAGCATATCTGGGAATTCCCACCCAGGTTCCTAACATAACTAAAGAAAGCCTTGTGATTATCCTTGGTGTCCTGTGCAGTTTTTTCTCTCGAAGCTGGCCTTAGATGATTTTATGAGTGCCCGTAGAGATGCCTTCCCTCTTTGGGATTTTGCTCTATCATGTAGTAGCTTCCTCCTTCTGTTGTATAGTTTGTTTATGGCTGGGGTCCACCAGACAGGACTCCTAACTTTGGAGGATTGGGTCTTGGTTTTATTTGGGATTGCATGATCCATGCATTCCTGAAGGTGTTCATAGAATGCGTTTATAAAGGATTCTGCGGTCTGGGCCGTATTTTCCACAGGTCCGGGGGCTTTGAAGGATTACACCTCAGTTTTGAGGAGTGAGTGTGAAATTTGTTTTAGAGAAGTTTTTCACTGTGGTTTTCTGGGCAGGGGCTGGGGTCGGGATGTGAATATCTAGTGAGATTAGTTTATGGTCTGATCTTACCAGTGAGGGATACAATTCTGGTCTGGAGCATAGAGTCCCCATGTTGGTGATGATCAGGTCCAGTATGTTTTCCCCTCTTGTGGGAGTGGCAACAAGTTGTTCCATAGCATTTGAGTTTATAAATTCTAGGAACCTTCGGGCTAGGGTGTTGGAGCTAGAGTAATGCTCCCAGTCTATGTTAGGGTAGTTGAAGTCGCCCAATATAATGGTGTTTGGAGAGACCTTCATATTTTCCAGTGTTCTCAGGAAGGCCGAGTGGGGTTCTTGGGTTTGGGAGGGTGGTCTGTAGCAGGCTATAAACTGGAAGGCAGTTTTACCCACTGTTGCACATGGATAGTCTCTGATGCTTCGTGCTGTGCCACCAACCTGGAGGTGTGGGTATCTTTGACGAATATTGATACTACCCCTCCTTTTGTGGTTCGGTCCATGCTAAGGAGAGTTTCGAGTGCGTGCATCTTGAGGTTTAGACTTCTGGCGTTGAGTAGCATTACTCTTAGTTTCTTATCCCTTGTGATACCTATGGAGGTGGGTTTGTCTTTTGAGCTTTGCCTAAAAAAGGCACTATGGGGGTGGCAAGAGCCTTTGCCAATATCCGAAAGCCCAGGGGTGACAGGTGCAAGCCGTCCCTAGCGAAGCATCGTGGCTTGTCGAGCATGTCTTCCCAGGCAGACAGGCATTGGATCCCCTTTGAATGACACCAATACTTAAGCCAATTGTTGAAATTGATCATCTTGTCTTCATATTGTGGCATCATTCTTGGTGAGGGTAAGATGCTACTCAAGGTCAGGGTCATACCGGCCTGGGCTACATGCTCAGAGAGCTCCTCTGTATCTCTCTTCATGCAGTCCAGGGAGGTACGTCTCGGGTCATTCACACCAGCATGGACAATGACTTAGTCATATTTGTAGTTGCCTTGGAGTGACCTGAGTGTTTGTGTTATGTGGCGGATCCTAGTGCCCGACAGGCAGCTCACCGTGACCTTCTCCTTGTTCAGCCTGGTGAGTGGGACGTCAGTGTGCCTGACGATAGGGTCACCTATCACAAGTGTATCAGGTGTGTTGTTTAGCCTTAAGGGCTGTGACTGTTTGGCACACTGGCTTTGTGAGCTATGTGTTGCACTTGTTTTGTTTTGGGGTAGCGGTTGCTTGGGTGTCTGCTTTGGAGGTCTCTGCTGCTTAGGCAGATTTTTATTTAGAGCGTCCGAGTATGTTTTTGTGTGTTTGTGTTTGGTTTGCTGTCGTGGTAGGTCTATGTGAGACTGGAATTGTAGTGAGTGTGGTTTCCTTCTCCTCCTGACTGGTTACGCCAGTACTGAGTTGAGAGAGCTTAGCCTCCAGTTTGGCTATATGGTTACATCTCTCACATGTGTTGGAATTTGTTGGGAGGAGGAGAGGGTTGTCTGTGTACATGAGGCAGTTGCAACATTGCCTCAAGATTCACAGATTCACCAGCTGGACCGGAGAGGAGATTGACAACTGACCTTTGGACATGCTAGAATAGTATTGGGAATTCCTTTATAATTGAAAAAAGGGCCAATGGGGAACAAAGTACTCAAGGGGAGTTTGAGGGTGTAGTGCTTTTAATTTTTTAGTGCTGACTTATATAATTGCTTTAGTGAGCAAGTGCCAGGCTTTAGAGTGGGAATAGGGTGTTTATTATGAGAACTAGATCAGTTCTAAGGGAAAAAGTGAAGAGCAGACTTTCTGGAGCCGAGAATGGTTTAAACCCAATTAAGCGGTGCTGCCCTATGCGCAAAATCGCGCAAAGCCGCGCTAAAGCGGGTTTTATACAGGGGGACTTGAAAGAGCTAGAAATTGGCCCAAAACGGCCAACAGACTACCAGATTCTTGTGCTGGGAACACTCCTCCAGGGATAGATAGGCTGCTCCGAGCTCCCCACTGCCACTGGTGAACAAAGAAGCCTCCCTTTATCCAAGAAAGGAAATGGGCAACACAGGAACTTTCCAAAAGTCCAGAATACAGCAAAGCCTGTATTTGGACTACTCTAGGTCAGGAAAGACGGGAAACAAAGACATTTTTTTTTTCTTTTTTGCAACAAACAGCAGGAAAATGCAATAAATATGTAACACAGGCTAGCACACTTGAGTGTGTAGCCTCAACAGGTAAATGCAACAAACAGGACAAACTTTAAAAGTGCAGGTGCCAAAACAACTTTAAACAGTAACAGTTCAAGAAGCAGAAATACTTGCAGTTTAGCTAGATCGGACAGTCGCCCTGGTAGTAGCAGGAAAAAAAAACACTTATCAGGTTAGTAGTCGCTCTTTTAGCCTCTCTGCTGCTAGCACCACTCTGCAGGACCATGAGGAGCTTGGCTGAATAGTAACAAGCACACAAACCACGCCAAAGCAGGTTTTATACAGGGGGACTTGAAAGAGCTAGAAATTGGCCCAAAATGGCCAATAGATCACCAGAGTCTTGTGCTGGGAACACTCCTCCAGGGATAGATAGGCTGCTCTAAGCTCCCCACTGCCACTGGTGAACAAAGAAGCCTCCCTTTATCCAAGAAAGGAAATGGGCAACACAGGAACTTTCAAGTCCAGAATACAGCAAAGCCTGTATTTGGACTACTCTAGGTCAGGAAAGATGGGAAACGAGGATAATTTATTTATTTATTTTTTTGCAACAAACAGCAGAAAAATGCAGTAAATATGTAACGAGTGTGTAGCCTCAACAGGTAAATGCAACAAACAGGACAAACTTTTAAATTACAAGCGCAAAAGCACGCTTTAAAGCAGGAGGTTAGAAAGAGATAGGAAATGGCCCAAAACAGCCAATAAGCTACAGGTCACTGGGCTGGAACCACTCCTCAAGGGACAGATAGGCTGCTCAGAGCTCCCCACTCTCACTGGTGAACAAAGAAGCTTCCTCCTATCCAAATAAGGATATGGGCAACACAGGAACTATGACACAGCCCAGAGATCAGCAATACCTGAAGACTGGACAATTCTAGTTCAGTAAAGGCGGGAAACAAGGAATTTTTTTTTTTTTTTTTTTTTACAAAGTAGCAGAAATTAGGTACAGAAACACAGTAAATGCTTTAATTCGGCTAGCGCACTTGAGTGTGTAGCCTACCAGTTAAACTAAGCAAAAACAAGTTTTAAAAGTGCAAAAAACCTCAGAAATACAGGCAGGAATGCAATAAAACAACTTTGCAGAGCTTATTTAGTTAAAGAAACAGAGAAGTCTATATATACAGAAAAGCAGCTAAAACACACAAACACTTCAGATGCAGTGCAACCTAGAGCACTTGAGTTGTAGCAATATTAAGGCAATTACAGTTATAATAAATGCTCTGAAATATACTCTGTATTTCCAAAATGTTTGAGAAGCACAGTCAGAACACAAGGAGGTTCAGGCAAAAAAAAAAAAAAATTTTTTTTTTTTTTTTTTTGAAAGGGAAAAAGGAGAAGCAGAAGGCCTTATCAGATGTTTTCTCTGTACTAGGTAGAATGAGCTAATGACACTAGACTGGGAGGAGTGTCACAGATCAGATTTACAGTAGGGACGGGCAACTGCAAAGCCACCAAGTATAAGAGCAAGACACCAACTCGGCGGGAGGGTGGGGACAATAGCCTACAGCCAGTAGCACTAGAGAAAGCCACAAACAGATAAAGATTTGTAAATATACAGAATGCTTTTAACTGCAGACAAATCCAGTTACTTGTGCAGATTAGTTAATAGCAATAAACTACACTCGAAGACTAAAAAGCAGACAATAAAAGTGCTATATATTAATTGTTAAAAACAATAATCTGTATAAATAATCGAAAAAAAAACAGGATACTTGTATATCTCAGCTAACAGCTGCGGTCAACAACTCTTATCCACTCTGTTCAGTGTGTATAGACAGAAACCCTATCAAAGTTGGGGCTTAAATACCAGAAGAACAACTTTTATTTTTACAAGAACGCAAAAGAACCAGCCCCCACTCAGCAGACTATTAACACAATATAGCCAAGTTAAAGAGAGGCTTCATCTAGAAACGATAGCCTACAGCCAGTAGCACTAGAGAAAGCCACAAACAGATAAAGATGTGTAAAGATACAGAATGCTTTGAACTGCAGACAAATCAGTTACTTGTGCAGATTAGTTAATAGCAATAAACTACACTCGAAGACTAAAAAGCAGACAATAAAAGTGCTATATACTAATTGTTAAAAACAATAATCTGTATAAATAATAAAAAAAACAGGATACTTCTATATCTCCGCTAACAGCTGCAGTCAACAACTCTTATCCACTCTTCTCAGTGTGTCAGATCCCAAATTGGGGGCAGCAAAGCCAAAGGCAGTCGAGTTTCAATATATGTTAGACACACACACCTCCAGGCTGCTCAAACAGTATAACGCACAGGAGACACTCCAAGTGCAGTTAACTGTTGACAAAGACCCCTATTCAAATTATAGCTAGCTACAGGCCCCCAAATTTGATTCAAGATGCCCACTCCACCTATCTGGACCTCTTAAATCCATCAAGATTCAATCCTTTACCCTGATCTGAGTGACTTTAATTACCCAACCATAGACTGGAAAAACTACTCATGCCAGCACACAAATGCCCAGAGATTCCTCGATTTTTATCAATGCAAATGCCTTGGAACAGCTAGTTGATGCCACCACAAGAGGTGATCATATCTTGGACTTGGTATTGGCCAACATGAGTAACCACTGCAACACCCCTACGGTATCATCCTCCCTGGTAAGATCCGACCATAAAGCTGTCACATTTGAAGTCACCATCTCCCTGACTTCCCTATAGCTAGGGTCAAACAAAAAACCCTCTCCAAAGTTGATTACAACCTCCTGAGGGATGGTATAAAACAGCTTCACAGTCCCCTCCCCCACTGTAGGAACTGCCACCAATGTCCAAATCTACACCAAAGTACTGTATGACGATTTATATAGATGCATGGAGTCAGGAATACCTGACAAGACAAAATCATCCTCCCCAAGGAAGAGTAAACCTGTCCGGTGGACATCTGCAATAAATAAACTATATAACAAAAGGAAAAAATTGTTGTCCGGGACCAAGAAGGAGCAGGTGCCCAATTGGAAGCAATTTCTTCGTAGCCTGAACGAGCAAAAGCACTAGTGAAATCCTCTAAAGCCAACTTTGAGTCCAAATTCCCACATCTACTAGGGACAATCATAAGGCCTTCTTCACATATGTTCGTAGTCTCAAAAGAAGCACCCAAATCTGTTCAGAACTGGTGGTCAGGGACACAACATACACATGCTGTAGATATAGCCAGATGACATATTTAGTGAAAACTTCTCCCCCCCATCAGTAAATCAGGACATTCCCAGTACCTGCCCCCCACCCCACCCCTTATCTCTAGGGAACAGGTCATCGCTGCCCTCTCAACGGCAAAAAATACAGCCTCCATGGGGACCATGTAACATCCCAGGCTGCATCCTACATGAACTCTGGCATGAATTTGCACCACCACCCTATTCAACCAAAGCCTGAATGACTGCTTTATCCCAGCTGAGTGGAGGACAGCCATAGTCATCCCTTTACACAAAGGTGGAGCATCCACCGATCCAGGAAATTATAAACCCATCTGCACGGTCATGGAATGGATTATCATGGACCTCATTAACAGGGACTGGCAACCTCCAAACACTGGACCCCACACAATTTGGCTTTGTCAAGGGGGAGATCATGTCTTTTTTAAAATCTGGTTGACTTCTTTGAGACAGTCACCAAAGCAATGGATGAGGGAAAGATGGTGTACACCGCATACCTTGATCTGGCCAGAGCCTTGGATAGTATTCCCCACTCGGGCATAGTAGATAAAATCTCTCAACTAGGCATCAGTCCATATGTTACCAGATGGGTAGCAAACTGGCTCACTGATAGAACCCACCTTTTCATAATAGGGGAAGCCATTTGAAGCAGTAGACTCATAACAAAGAGGCGTACCCCAGGGATCGGTCTTGGGGCCTCTGTTATATGGGATATACTTCTGTGAGGTGCAGGCCAAAATCAGTGGGCTATGGCTGACCAAGTTTGCAGATGACTGCAAGTGGGCACAGTCATCAATTCCCCAAGTGATGTGGACATCCTCCAAGAGGGTGTCACCAAAACAAATGACTGGTGCCAGAAACGTGGCCTCAAGCTAAATGCCAAGACATGCATCATCATCATCCCCTTTAGGGAGAGTGACATCCCCACATATATTATCACATTAATAACGTCTTAAGTGTACAGTCAGTAGTGAGGGATTTGGGCACCCAGGTTGATAGCAACCAGACTTTTGACCACCATGTTGCTTCCATTGTACAGAAAGCTTTCTACGTGGTCCACCTCATAAGTAAGGGTATCTCATCCAGGGACAAAGAGGTCATAAAATCCCTGTATTCTTCCCTTATAAGGCCAATTATTGAGTACAGCACCCCCTTAGACATGTACCTTGCAAAGCACATGTCGCAGCTGGAGAGACCACAGAGGTTCCTCACCAGGAGAATCCAGGGCCTCAAACACCTAACCTACACAATAGGCTAAACACCCTGTCCCTCTACTCAGTTTCATACAGACTCCTCAGAGGTGAACTCTGTCTGGCATACAAAGGAATCTCAAACCCCTCCTTGATGGGACAGCTGCATATCTGCAACTCAATCTCCACTCGAGTAGCCTGTACGCGTGACCCTAACCTGGTCCGTGATATCAATAGAACTTGGTGGTGGGACAGATTTGTGTCCCAGAGATTCCTACATTAGTGGAATAAACTCCCTTTCCACGTCAAGCAGGGGTACCTCATTATCCCTTTTTAAGTGCAACCTGGATAACTGAATGGGAAACAGAAAATGCACTCCTGGGATTCCACCTGTGTCCCTACCGGACAGGGGCTCTGACTGTTGACTTGCCTAAACATGGGCTAAACTTTTGGCTAGGATTATAAGGGCCTCTGGGCCAATAGGCTAGTAACCTCCTTTGATTGTCAGAAAACCAGTTAGCTAGCTACACTACTACATATGGATTTTTATTTAGATTTACAAGTCTGTTATTAATGTATGCACAGGGAATAGTGTCAAAACCATCCAGATATAGTGTATTTGGTGTGTAACCACTAGCAACTACTTCACTGACTTTTTCAAAGAAATTTGACATGTCTGGATATGTGCCACTAGATTGCAGCATATTGTTCTTTTTTTTAGTTGTTAAGCATCATAGGCATGCTTACTGATATAAACAGTTAACATCCAGATGACTCGTTCTATTTTCTCAGGTAAACTTCAAGTTTCTTTTGATAACATTCAGTACCACTTTAAACTGCAGTGATTTATCCTATGGCCCATCTTCGTATGAAAAAGTTGTAAATGAAGGTTTTGAAACATAATATTTCTGAACAACTCTGAAGTCAACAGATATTATCGTTCGCAATGTTTTTCATAAAGTTCAGTATGTATGAGGACTACACTTGCCCTCATAGCAGTACTAATCATAAGTTCCTAGCCTACTCCATTTAAATAAATGTATTTATTTATATTTATTTATACCTTGTCGACCGGGTTAGTTCTGTTAGACCAATGGTGCCTCTTCAGGGGAGATCCGAGGTGGTACAGGGGAGATCTGGCCAGGACACCAGAGCACTTCTGCTGTTTGGAGGACTGAGTTGATCACTAGGTAGCACAGGAGGCTAGCATGGAAGGTGTAATTCTAAAGGAAAAAGATGCTTTGGAGGTGATAGTCATGGTGTCAGGGGTCTGGATTACTCTGTTGTACAAAAAAAAAAAAGATGGATGAAGCAGAACCAGAACAATCTGAAGCCATGCAGTGGACTGTGGTAGTGGACAAAATATTTGGGATGAGTAGCTTACGGAAGGATGCTGTAAACATAGGTATGCTTAGAGAGGGGGCACATCTGGCCAGTGGAGTGGTTTTAAGGAAGTGCTCTGTGTTGGGCTGCAAGAAGATGGAGCATAATGTGACAGACAGAGGCTAGCAACAGTGATTCCAGAGTAAAGTTATACAGCAGCAGCAAATTCCAGTGAAAAGGATATGCAGGTGTAGTGGAGAGACTAGAGCTGTTGAGAGCCTGAGGAAATGGCTTGCTGTGAGGGTGAAAGCAAAGGATTAACAGCAAATAAACAGGTACTGTGTTTATTTTGCTAATGTCCTTAGGATTCAGCTTGTTTGTTATTAGGGTATTGGTAATATAGAAGCTAAACCTTTCTGCAAAATAACTTTTGAGACATTTGCATTAGCAGAGAAAAATATTAATGAATGAGAAGTTGAAGTAATATATCTCTCTGGAAGGACTATGATTGCCAAAATTGAAATGTACAATTAAAATGAAAACTGTTACACTTTAGAACAACTGAGATAGAAAAACATTTTTAGTGCATTTTCTTCTAAGTTTATGTCAGGATGTGCATGATATTAAAAGAAATTCTAGATGACTGGGGTGGGGGGTAGAAAGCTTATATAACATTAGAAACAGAAAATAACTAGTTGTAACATCTGCCTAATGTGTTGGGAATATGGGAGTTTTAAATACTGGGAACAACCCGAAGCATTTTTTTGTAAGGATGAATCTCATTTAATCCAGGATTGTAGAAAAAGGTGATGTGGGCACTGTGGGAGTCTGGATATTCTAGAAAAAATGTAAACCACTAATTAATGAAGAAAGACAGAATGAGGAAAGTGAGGGTGAAGAAGAAGGTTTTACATAAGAAATAGTGGAGGTGAATTATGTAATTATGGGTCTGGCTGGGGGGGGGGGGTGTGAAGAACTGCAGGGTGAAAATATAGAAAAAGATGGGCTACATGAATTCCAGAAACTAATGAATGGAAAAAAAAAATAACAGATGTACAAATGAAAAACAGTTTTGTTGTATTAGAAACTATGGAAGAAGAAGAGGTAGATATGAGCTCAGAGTCAGAAAAAAAAAGGTGGAAGGTTTTATTCAGGAGAGATTGAGCAGGGGGGAAAGGAGGCCAAAAAATGAACTGGGGGAAAAACGTAAAAAAAGGAAATTCAAGTATAGCATCACTGAATGTAAATAGCATGAAAAGTGGCGTTAGATGATTGATGGTGGCATATCCCCACATGTATACCATATATGGTATTTGAATTGTGCGAAAAAATAGATACAGAGATAATTTGCTTGATACTTAATGCACAAGTAAATGGAAGAGGGTGGAGTTAGAGATGTGCAAAAGAAAAGTGGTGTGAACTGTAAGGAATGATGCATGATCAGTTACTGTATTATTGAAAATGATATAAAAGGTGATGGTGGCAGGCAGAGTTTTAGTGTGTGATGTAAGAAAGGGACAGGAGGTGTTTATAATAGTAGTGCACGTATATACATATGCAAATGAAAGAAAATGTCTTGTGTGACAGTAAATGTCTGTTATGGTGGTGGGAGACTTTCATTGTAATTTAATAAAGAGGAAAGGAAAATAGCGCTATAAAGGACAGTAAATAAGAATCGGCACCTGCTCTAGATGCATTAGGATATATATCATTTTGTTTTTCAGAACGAAATGTCAGATAGTGACAAAGATGGTTTTCTGGAAATATTGAACGAATGAATGGATGAAGCTAAAAATAAAAGATTTGTAAGGTGTTTATAAGTGTGTATGAAAAAAAGTGAAAAAGAAGAAATAAACTGGAGACCAATTACATTGGGAACTACTAGCTGTAAAATAGGAGGGTTATTCTGAAAATAGTGGATGTCATGAAAGAAGAACAGGATAAAGGTTTGTTTGGGGTTAAAGGTAAAAGAGTAAATGAAATGCTAGTGATGGTTAAAGAAGTGGTTGAGTGTATAGATAAGGAGGGAGAAAAATGTAAAGTAATAGTATGTGGTGTAGCTAAGGCATTTGGTAGCACTGGTCATAGGGAAATGTTGAACATTTTATAACAATATGAGGAAGGAGAAAAAATGATGGGACAGTTTATGAAAATTTGTGTCCATCATGATGAATGGATGGGTAGGGAGAAAAACAATGAAGAGTTGTAAAAAAAGAAAAAAAAAAGTTGTCCATTGAGCTTGTGGCTGTTTGTGATGATAAGGAATCCAAGCTAGAAGATGGTAGATGAGAAGTTAAGAAAGGAGCAACGGTGCCATAAAGTTAACCTGTCCAGATGATGTGGTTTTAGTTGCCAAGAACAAACACTGGATGAGAGAGTTTTCAGAACAGAACAAATTTTGAGCACAGTAGAATTACAGCTGAATAGGTCAAAAAGTAAGGGGTTCAGAGATGTGGTAAGACTGACAGGACTTTATTTTACCAGAAGTGAAATCGATTTTCTAGGGGTTAAGTTTGGATAGGAACGCATAGTAGAACAATGTAGAGAAATTCTAAAAAAAAAAAAAAAAAAAAAAAAATATATATATATATATAAAAGTTGACAGATTGGTGGCTTGTTTCAGTTGCCCCTAAGAAAAACAGTGTGTGTGTGTGTGTGTGTGTGTGTGTGTGTGTGTGTGTGTGTGTGTGTGTGTGTGTGTGATACACACATACATATACATGTAACACAAACACACACATATCCATTCACACATACATATTAAATGGTTATATAGGTGGTATGTTATGTTTCCAAGCTGTATGAAAAGTGAATTGTTGGGTATCCTTTTTGGTGGTGATCAAGGCTGAATCCAGTAAAAAAAGAGGAATAGTTTATAATTTAAAAGAAAAGGGGAGCTTGTATTGAATAAATCCAGTTATTTTCTTAATGTCAGTAAGTTTGTTTTGGGTGTTAAAAAGTGCATGATTAAAAGACCATAATTTTGCTATTGTTTATGGTAAAGATGTAAAGAATTGCTGTGTAAGAAAAGGATATATGATGAAGTAATATGCAGTATTAAAATGGTTATGGTTGAAAGGGTGGGGGTGAAGTGGTTGTTAAATGTATTAAGGAAAGTTAATATGTAATTTGTTTTTACTCGGATGTATAACATATATCTGTCTGCCTGGGATGACATGATCGACAAGCCACGATGCTTTGCCAGGGATGGCCTGCACCTGTCGCCCCTGGGATTCCGGATACTGGCTAAGGCTCTAGCCACCTCTATAGTGCCTTTTTTAGGCAAGGTTCAAATGACAAATTCACCACCCTAACAGGTACAGGCAAGAGGAATCTGAGGGTATTGCTACTCAATGCTAGAAGTCTAAACCTCAAAATGCACTCTCTCGAGGCACTCCTTAAAATGGAGAACATCGACATCTGTGCAGTGACAGAGACCTGGTTCAAGGCTCCAGAGAGTACCCCTGCATTACCAGGCTATAATTCATAACACACCTTTCGGCCACCTAACCTGGACCGAAACACTAAAGGCAGAGGCGTGTCCATATTCATTAAGGATATCCACACCTCCAGGCTAGTTGCTCAGCATAATGCATCCGAGATTATCCAAGTGCAACTAACTCTGGGCAAGACCGCAATCCAAATTGTAGCTTGCTACAGATCCCCCACCATGCCCCAGGATTCCCACTCCTCATTTCTTAATACACTGGAAAATATTAGGGTACAACCTAACACCCTAATAATGGGCGATTTCAGCTACCCTACCATTAACTGGGAAAATTACTCGTGTACCAACTCTTGGGCTCAACGTTTTCTGGAATTCATAAATTCCAATGCCATGGAATAACTTATCCACATCCCCACCAGGGGCAGCAGTGTCCTAGACCTGGTTATTACCAACATGGGCAACCGGTGCTCCACACCAGAGGTCAGTTCCTCGTTGGTCAGATCCGACCATAAGCTAATCACCCTAGACATCCACATCCCTCCCCCACCCCCCATTAGGGAAACCACAGTAAAACATTTCTCCAAAGCCAACTTCACGCTTCTTAAGACAGAAGTGGCAAACTTCACGACACCCATGCTGACGGACAATAGAGGTATGACTGCTGAATCCTACACAAATGCACTTTATAAGCACTTACATGAGTGCAATGATCGTGCAACCCCTAACAGAACCAAGATGCTAGCCTCCAAAAAAAGGAAGCCAATCTGGTGGTCCCCTGCCATAAACAAACTCTACAACAGAAGAAAGAAACTGTTGCAAAAAAAGAGTAAAATCCCATGATTGGCGAAACTCCCTGGTCAGCTTCAGTAAGAAGCTGAGATCCCTCATAAAATCCTCCAAAGCTAGTTATGAAAACAAAATCGCCACTGACTCTAAAGACAACCACAAAGCATTCTATAGGTATGTCAAGAATCTCAATGGCAACACTCAGATCTGCTCTGAGTTACAGCACAATGACACTAAATATACAGAACCAACGGATATTGCCAACATCCTGGCAGATAGGTTCAGTGCTAACTTTATCCCTCTGTCATCCCCTACAGGGCCCATCTCTATACCAGAAGAATGCAAAGTTCCTGTAATCACGGCTGCACAGATAAAAAACACACTATCCAAACCCAAGAACACAGCATCCATGGGACCTGATGACATTCCAGGCTGTGTTCTACATGAACTACAGAACGAACTGGCACCCCACCTAAGTATCATGTTCAATCATAGCCTCACCTCAGGCTATGTGCCCACTGAATGGCGCACAGCGACAGTTATCCCACTCACAAAGGGGGAGCCACCACAGACCCTGGAAACTACCACCCAATTAGCCTAACGAGTCTGGTCTGCAAGGCTATGGAGCGTATCATCATGGAACTTATAAACAATGACATTGCTCCAAACTCAGGACCCCACCCAGTTCGGGTTTGTAAAAGGCAGATCATGCCTCCTAAACCTGATAGACGTCTTTGAAGCAGTCACCAAAACCGTAGATGAGGGTAAGGTGGTTCACACAGGCTATCTAGATCTCGCCAAGGCTTTTGACACCATCCCCCACTCTGGAATTATAGATAAACTCACTAAACTAGGTATAAATCCCTATGTCACAAGATGGGTTGCCAACTGACTCACTGACAGAACCCACACTGTGAAAGTAGTAGACTCCAAATCCAGCTTCAGACCAGTGACAAGTGGAGTACCATAGGGTTCAGTCCTGGGTCCTCTCCTGTTTGGTATCTACTTCTCTGAAGTACAGGCCAACACAGAAGGTCTTTGGCTAACGAAGTTTGCAGATGACTGCAAACTAGGAGCCATAATCAAAACTCCAAAAAAATGTGGACATCCTACAAAAGGGCCTTGCTGAGACAGATGCCTGGTGTCAAAGCCATGGCCTCAAGCTCAATGCCAAAAAGTGCATTGTCATTCCTTTTGGTAAAAACTCAGTACCCATGAACCACCACATAGGTGGTAGTCTACTTAACACCGAAAGTGTGATAAGGGACCTTGTGACACAGGTGGACAGTAGTCTCTCCTTTGATAATCACATCGCCACAGTAGTCAGGAAATCCTTCTATGTGGCACACCTCATCACAAAAGGTTTCTCATCGAGGGAAAAAGAGGTCATTGTTCCCCTCTACTCGTCACTCATTAGACCCATTATAGAGTACAATGCCCCTTTTGGTATGTCCCTCACAAGACATCTACAACAACTGGAAAGGCCACAGAAATACCTCACAAAGAGGATTACCGGCCTCAAAGAGATGCCCTATGCAGACCATCTCAAAAAACTGCAGCTTTGCTCCGTTGCATATCGCCTACTCGGGGGCGATCTCTGCCTAACACACAAAGCTATGTCAAACCCAGAGCTTTTAGACATGCTACACTTAAAGAAATCCCAATCCCTACGAGCTACACGCTCTAGGGACCTAAACCTAGTCACCACAATAAACAGAACATGCTGGAGGGATAGATTCCTGTCCCAGAGACTTCCCATACTCTGGAACAAACTACCTATCTATATCAAACAAAGCTCCTCATTAGCACTTTTCAAGAAAAATCTTGATGATTGGATGGGAGATAGGAAATTCACCCCGGGGATCACTTCTGTGGCTCTGCTCGACAGTGGCACAGGAAGATAATTTTCTTGGGTGGTGAAAGCCAGGGTACTGTTGGCTAGGCTTATATAGGCCCTAGGGCCAATAGCCTAGTACCTACTTATGAACCTATAAATGTGATATAAAATGCGAAGATGTATAACGTGATATAAAATGCAAATATACTGAATGTGTAAATGAAAGAAAAATGGAAAACTGTAAATATAATAAAGCAAGCCGTAGTCTTTACTTATAAGTGCGATGAGAGGGTCTTTTACATCCGTCTGAGCTGCCACCAACTCTAGCAGATGGGACCTCGGTTTAACTTGTCATCTGAAGGATGACACATTCAGGAGTGCAGCACCACCATTGTTTTGCACTTTAGTGTCAGTAATGGAAAATTAATCTCACTGTCTGTTGTGGTAATAGGATCCACAGCCTTCTACACCGGAGGTGAATGTGCTTCCAGTTCAGCTATTGAAACTGCAAATGTTGATGTTGTACTGATTAGTTTGGTAGCCTGAATAGCAAAAACTTGAAGAGAATGCATAATTTAGGGCGCTGAAACAAATTAAATTAGGCTGTACTTGAGAATTAACGGGTGTTTGTATAAGAAAAGAAAATCCGAGATGAGAAGTATAATCCACGAGCCACATGAATGAACACACACACAAACACCATCTCAAGAGTATTCATTTTATAATTTCTAGCAGGTCAGATCATATTAAGAACATCGTCACAGTACACACTGTATCTTTGATTAGGCAGACCACATTGTTTTATCTTTATTCATTACCACGTAATGAATACTATTTAGTGAAAAATCATGAGAGAACCTAAGAAAATCCATTGTCTGTTCCAAGTATTCAAAAAACATTCCAGTTTACTGGTAGTGCATGACCACAACATAAAAACATCTTGATGATCTGAGATATAAAACTATCATGGCTTTAAATGAGCAGTTAAAAATGTATTTTTCCAATGTCTAAGCACTAGGTTGGCATAAATGGATGCTGCCGCTGCACCCATTGCCACACTGATGTATTGCCAAAAATATACACCTTTGAAAAGATTAAATTGTTCCTTAGTGTCATGTTCATATAACTCAAAATAAGTCTGACGTGTTTATATGTAATGCTGTTTTTTTCCACAGAATACATAACCCATTCCATCAGGTGGCCACGGTGGTGCAGCGGTTAGTGTTGTCGCCTCACAGCAAGAGGTTCTCCGGTTCGATCCTCAGTTGGTGTGCCTTTTGTGTGGAGTCTGCATGTCCTCCTTGTGGTCGCGTGGGTTTCCTCCGGGTACTCCACTTTCCTCCCACATCCCAAAGACATGCTGTAGGTGGATTGGACACACTAAATTGGCCCTAGGCGTGAGTGTGTGTTCCTTCTGTGGAAGGTTGGGCGCCGGGCTGGCAACTCGACACCGTAAAACTCCACTGCCAATCATGAGCGGACAGGTGATCCGCTGTGGTGACCCCCTAACTGGGAAAAGCCAAAAGAAGAAGTCTGTATTTATGATTACAGAACAGTACATGCTACACAGAAGACATATGATGAGCTGTCACTAAAAATATATTAAATTGCAAAACAGCTTGTAACCCAGATAATACAGCTTTGCCAAGCTGTTAATTCTTTACATATTACAACTAAGTGTATTTAACTCCTCCCCAGCAGTCATATTCTTGCTGGCACATTAGTTATATTGGGAGGTGGATCCACTTGATCTCTCCGGTGGGTATTTTGATAGGAATTTTCTGTTGTACTGTGTATATGATATTTAAAGAACAGCTGCACCCCAGAACTGAAAAATATATTTTTTTAATGCTAATGTTCCTTCTGCTGTGTAATGTCCCTACATCAGTTGAAGTGGATTATTTTAGCAATAATCCATGACTGGATGTAGGTAATGCAGGATTTAACCATGGTTGGTGTGTTTTTTTCATGAGTGCAAAGTAAATCCTGCAATATTCACACATATGAGTTATTGCTAGTAAACAACGACTTTTAATGGAAAAGGTCTCACTTTTTATAAATAATGCCATTGCGGAAAAGGATTTTAGTACTCTTGTGACAAAATGAGATACTGCCAGCACAGCTGTCTGGAATTTTGTAAATAATTATGTCATCTGTGAATATCAACATGATTTATATAAGATGCTTATGTTACAACTGTATTAGAACTGTATGTTACGTGTATATCAAACTACTGCTACAGAAGTGTGTGTTGGAAAGGTTTTTGCCAAGTGCTTTAAATGTATCCATAGTGTGCCCTCTGGAATAGAACAGAAATGTAGTTGCACTATTGTAATTGTTTAAATGTATATATTTTAACAGTGGAAACTGGAATGCAGAAGATTAACTTTAGAAAAATATCTGAAATTAAATTACTTTATGGCAGCAAGAGACAGAATGTCTCTACTAGGGAGCTCTTTGTATTGTCTTTAAGGTGAAATAATTACTAGTTTTGAATGTGAAGGAATTCAATTGCTTTACGACTTCCAACATCTGCTAAAGATCTGAAGGCTGTGTATTTTCACAGGTAGATGCTAAATACTGCTAGCTTCCAGCAGTGGGAGGTTTCACCTGGGATAGAGTCGGATGACAAAAAATAATGTCATTCTGCAAGCTATCCCAGCAGTAATATTTGAGATATTAATTTGAGAGGTCTCTTACCGAAAGAGAGAGCATTCTGTATTCTGTCTTGGACTTGACAACAGCAACAATAAGAACTATTAACATTTGCCTTGCTGTTAAGTTAACTAGGGTATAACAATGCTCTTAGATTCAGTCAGAAATATAGTGAAGCTTGGATCAGGTGTTTTTCTTTGAGTGTGTTATTTTAAATATTTCCTGTGGCTTTGAACTCTGATGTCACAGTGAATATGTACTGAATTTTCTTGTTCTTTTATTATTTATTATTAAATGTATTTAAACATTTAATTGTGGCTGATCTTTGTGAGACATATTTAAGTTTTGAGAGTACTTGCATATTTATATGGTGACACTGTGGGCCACTCCTAATAGCCTTGCTCTTGGTCAAACTACCATTTGTATTAATATTACACAGTAAGATTGGACACCCTTTGTTAAGGGCCTTAAAGTAGCTGATAAGGAGTTGGCTGGTGGCAGTGATAACTACCTTATAGTCTGGGCAAAGGGGGGGCATAGCTAAGGCCTTAAAGTAGCTGATAAGGATATGGCTGGTTGCAGTGATAACTACCTTTATAGTCTGGGCATAGGGGGCATAGCTAGTAAACCTGTGCTAGCCTTTCCCAGGTGTGTGTGTGTGTGTGTGTGTGTGTGTGTGTGTGTGTGTGTGTGTGTGTGTGTGTGTGTGTGTGTGTGTGTGTGTGTGTGTGTAAATCAAACCTCAAAGAATGTGCGCGTCAGCTAATTGAGCAGGGACACGAAGCACTGGTTGGATAGAGAGGGTGCTGGACATCTTGGCTTGGCCACTCAGCTGAGGTCTCAGCTCTAACTGTGCCAGTGGGAAGTCTTATTGGGGATCTGGAAAAAGAGGGAGAAACCAGCCCCGGACTGACTGGGGTCTCTGTGTGCTCTTAAGGGAAATTGCATGTGATGCAAAGAGCTGCATCAGGAAATGATCTATGTGTACCTGTCATCCTGCCAGTGTACACCCCCTACTGGTGCCAGTGGTGAGGATTGAGGCTCCTTGATTACTGGCCCAGTGGTGGGTCATCACAACTCTTTTGACAGATTTTGCTAGTGTGGGGCATCCAAGATATGTATTGGGTGTGCTGTGTGGCTGCAGAGTACATTGCAGTCTCTGCCTGTGGGAAATGCTTAGTTTGCAATGGCCATGCTGATAGGTTTGTCCAATCTACATGCAAATTTTTGAACAGTAAATGTGAAGTTATTCTGTCTCGCCGTTCATCCTTTACTGATGGGTTCAGCTCCGAGTCGGCCAATTGCAAAGCTCAAGGTCTTCAAATAGCTCGAGGCCAAGTCCCTATCCCTTGATGCACCTAGAGTAACCTCAGATCTAGTTTGCTGCTGCTGCAGTAAATCACAGGTTCTGCATTATCTCAGGCCAGTTTTCTTCTTCTTATTTACTTATATTTAGATAGTTAGCTTAAATAGTTTAGATAGTTTTATAAAGCTCTTACAGCTTTCTAGTGTGTGTTACGGCATTTTAGTCCCTTCCCTTAGTGTGATTTAAGAATTTCCTAGTTGGCCTCTTGTTTTAGGTCTAGTTTAAAACATTTTTCTAATTAGTAATGTGTGGTTTAGTCAGTGACCTTTTGTCACATTTTTTGATAAATAGTGTATAGTTCTTTGCTGTGTGGTGTTTAGCCTTAATTTATTTCCGAAAAGGCTTGAATGTATTATTATTACTATTACAGTTTTTGTAATTAACAGTAATTTTGTCTGACTTGGATAGTTCTTACAATATTTAAACAGTGTTGTATCTTATAGCAGCTATCTCCCTTTTTTTCTGCATAGCCTGCTTATATTGTGTATTTTAACAGTTAGTGGTGACAGTAAAGGCCTTTCCTGTCATTTTCATATTTACATTTGCATGTGTGTGTGTGTGTGTGTGTGTGTGTGTGTGTGTGTGTGTGTGTGTGTGTGTGTGTGTGTGTGTGACTTAGCCTGATTTTATTAAGGCTTTTTTTTTGTGGATAATTACTGTTAGGATTTTTTGTGGTAACAGTAATTTTTCCCTCAGATTTTCAATGGCTGACCAAGACAAGCACCCCAAGTCTGGTTTTAAAAAGTGCCCAAAGTGTGGCCAAAAGATGTCTGTAACAGACAGCCATGTTAATTGTGTGTACTGTCTAGGAGCCCTGCATTTGCAGGATAGCTGTGTTGTATGCCATTCCTTCTCCTCAAGGGTCCTACAGGAACGGAAAAGAAAACTTATTGACAAAGGGTTGTTGAAACAGTTGTTTCAAGAAGCTTTGAGTGACCACCATCGTTTCAAGAAGCTTTGAGTGACCAGGATGGATCCAGCAAGTCCTCAAAGTCTTCTAAGACTTCAGACTCGAAAAAATCAAAGAAATCTTCGACTTCGGCTCCACTGCCATCGGAACTGACGGTCTTTACCTTTCGGAGCCAGTCCCCAGTCTTGGAACTGGTATCTGAAGCTCCTAAGAGTACATTACTACAGTTGGTACCACCTTCGGTGTGCTCTTCTTGGTCCTCTATCAGCCTTTCAAATCTGGATGTGGATCGTGTGGTGCAGAAGCTGTTATCGGCACTGGCCATGGCAAAAATTTTATTGGCTTTGACCCAGGTGGCTTTGGAGCCGAAGACCCTTGCTCAAACTATTCCTCCTCCAAGCTATGCTGGTCCTTCGGAGCCGAAGAAGTCACACCTGTTGATAGTGGAACCCTCGGAGCCGACGCCTGCTCCAGTGTCTTCGGCTCCGTGCACTCTGACATCCTCGGTGCCAATCGAAGACTCTAGGAGCCGACACTCTCTGGTCGGGTCTGGGAAGGATAGTTGGACTGACTTGTTGGTTCCGACTCTGCCTCTCAGGGCTTCGGCTCCTACCTCTGGTTCAGAGCCCATTGTACCATTGCCGGGAGTATTGACGGTTTCTTTGAATTCATTGGTTCCCTCGCATCAGAGCAGAGGTGCTTTTGATGCCATGAGGAAAGTCCTGTCTCCTAAGACATCCTTGACCTCAGGTCTGGCTTCCTCCTCCCCTAAAGCGCCTGTGTCTGCTTCTGCCTCACACATCCTGACCAAGCATAGAGACCCAGAGCCTCAGGAAGCCCGATTGAGTGGCCCTTGCTCTTCCGATACCTCACCAGAAGCTCCTGCTGATGAGGTTCCCAGGAAGAGATTGTGTAAGAGAAAACATCTAGACTCCCCTCAGGAGTCTCTAATATCGGATACTGACTTAGATGAGTCAGAAGGGTCCCCACGGTCCCCCTCTGAAGATACCTCATTCGCTGAGATACTTGAAATTCTTAGGCAGTGGGGTGACTGGCAGTCCAAAAACCCTACTGAGGATGAGTCTGTTTTCCTGAAGGCTTTCGGGTCTCAGCCCTCCACCTTTTGGTACAGCTGATCCCACGAAGAGCATGGGAGTCTCTGGATACTATGGAGCCTGACCCTAGGAGGCGTAATAAGTTCATTTCTGCCCCCCTTGACAAATCGTTCTTAACAAAAGGTGTTCCGGTTGCTGCCATGGTGGTGGCGGCAGCCACCAAAAAGGAAATGTCGTCTGAGACTTCCTCATCTATCCATCCTCCTAACAGAGACTCCAGTATCATGGATAGATATGGGAAGAGCATGTTTAGTTCAGTGACGTTTCCTCTTCGTTCGCTCAACTATTTAACCCATTGTACCAGGTTACAAAGATCTCCTGAAAGAGCTAGGAGGTCCTCTTCAGGGTACAGTAGCTACCGACAAAGTTGCCACCCAGCTTGCTACCCTTAATTCTATAGTAAACTCATCCATGCGCCTCATCTCATGTGCAGCTGATGGAACGAGTAGGGCAGCGGTACAGGAGTTGACCTTAGGAGACACTCCTGGATGCGCTTGTGTTCCTTTGCGGAGCCCTTCAAGTCATCCTTTGTGAATACTGCCTTTGATGGCTCATCCCTTTTCGGGCCTAAAGTGATGGAAACCTTAACCAGGTGTGAACAGAAAGGAAAGACTCTGTCTGCAGTTGGGGTCTGTTTTTCCACCCCTATCCTAAGGGTCAAAGGGGAGGAAAAATGTGGTTCCAAAAAGCCCAAGGAGCCTTTCAGGACACACTTAGTAAACCCCCCCTCCATAGGCAGAGGAGGGGGCAATAATGGAAGACGCTACCCTTGAGGCAGAAGGGGTCCACAACACCAGGGCGACAGAGATCACTTCTCTGGGAATCCCTACCAACTCTCCTGAAAGGAGGCCCGACTTTCCTGCTCTGGAGACAGTCGGGGGTCACTTATCTTTGTATCCAGATGCCTGGCTCAAAATAACAATATACAATAAACAATATATTTGGCCACATGTCAGTGCTCAGCCTTTTATGTGGGAAAAACATCTTGTTCCCTTAGAATAAGGATAGGGGAACATAGGAGTAATATTCAGAACAAAAAGCAAACAAATGCTCTTTATCAACATACGATCAAACACCCTTCAGCCAAGTTCATGTTTACTGTCATTGACAAGATTATTGGGGATAGGAGCCATCAGCAAGGATGGCAAAATATACTTAGCCACAAAGAAAAATACTGGATTATCCATCTTGGAGCCTTATTTCCTCCTGGTCTCAATGACCATTTATGATAGATATATATCTATTTAGTTTTTGTCCTACATTGGGCCCATTTGGATCATCCTTTACATAAAAATATAAAAAAAAAAAATATATATATATATATATATATATATATATATATATATATATATATATATACTACAATACATATTAAACTGATTTTTGTGTTATGTTTGTTGGCTAAATTGTGATTTTTGTACTTGAATATACAGTTGTTATGTAACCTCATTGTATTTGGTCAAAGGTTGCATGGCAATATTGAAGTATATTTGCACATATTAATATCAGCTTCTTTTAGCTAATTATGGACTTGTATTGTCAATATTTATCTGTTTCATAGACATATACCTGTTTTGAATACTCGATTATGTGTCTGGAGCCTTTAATATTATTATTACTACTTCTGTTCATGATTAAGAACTATTTTATAATGGTTTTTATCCATCTTTTCCATCCTGATACTTGTTTGTTCAGATAGGAAGGGGTTGGACCATACCATTGTTCATCATTGGCTGGTGTACCTATAAATATGTATGATGTTTCTTTTTCACTAAGATTATCTTTTTCACTGAAGAAGGCATTCAGCTGAAACCGGTTGGAATTTTTAATCAACTGTTGTGGCATTTGTATGTCCTATTATATTTATATAATATATTTACAATAAAGTGTTGGACTATCTATGCTGGCCGTTTGTGTTCTCAAAATAACAAAAGACAGCTGGGTGCAAAGTATCATTTCTAGCAGATACTTCATCCCATTCGCCACACCCCCTCTACCCATAAGAAAAATTCTGGACGTTCTACCCAGTTAGAGGGAACAGGCAACATTAGAGGTCCAAAAGTTGTTAAGAAAGAGTCATCCAACCAGTCCCAGCAGACCAGACAGGATCCAGAGCTTACTCAAGATTCTTTTTGGTTCCAAAAAAGACAGGGGACTGGAGACCCATATTGGACCTCAGCAGACTGAACAAATATGTAAAGAAAGAGAAGTTCCGGATGGTCACGCTTCAGTCTATACTTCCGTTCTTAAGGAAAGACAATTGGATGTGCTCGATAGATCTCAAGGATGCGTACTACCACATAAAAATGGCCAGGCCATCTAGGGATCATCTGCGCTTCCGGCTGGGAGCCAATCATTACCAATTTCAAGCACTGCCCTTTGGTCTCGCTACAACCCCCAGAGTGTTCACCAAATGCATGGCAGTGGTTATGGCTAACCTGAGGCGTCTAGGATTCCAGGTGTTTCCGTACCTAGACAATTGGCTCCTTACCGCCACCACCAGGCAAAAACTTATTCAGGCCAGGGAGTCCACCCAGTCACTCTGCAATCAACTGGGCATTACTATCAACTCAGAAAAATCTGCCTTGTCGCCATCGCAGCATATCGGTTTTATCGGGACAAAGCTGAACACCACCACCACCACACTAAGGCTTCTTATAGAAAGACTCCTTTTTCTTTGTCAGCATGTCAGTGTTCTGATATCCAAAGACAGAGCACCAGCATCAGACGTTCTGTAATTATTAGGCATGAATGCAGCAGCAATTTTAGCCATACCACTAGCTTGTATGCACATGCGATTACTACAGTGGCTGTTGTATACTCAGTGGTCTTACCAAGAGCTTCCCATGTCTCACACGATAATGATCGCAAATTCCTGCAAAAAGGGTCTTCAATGGTGGTTGACCTCACTTCGTCACGATAGGGCGCTCATTTGTGCTACCTCCTCCAGCGGCCAGAGTGACCACGAACACTTCCCTTATAGGGTGGGGGGGGCATTTTCAGGGAAAGACAGTCAAAGGCACATGGACCAATCAAGAGACACATCTGCATATCAATGTCTTGGAGATGAGAGCAGTACTTTTGGCGTTGCAGTACTTTCAGGACTCTCTTCCTCTGAGTACGATTGCGATTCAGACGGACAACATGTCGGCAGTCTGGTATTTGAACAAACAAGGAGGAACCAGGTCCCACCCCCTTTGTCACGAGGCTCTGAGTATGGCAGTGGGCTGTTTCCACCCAGCGCTTTCTGTTGGCAACGCACATCCCTGGGAAATCCAAGCTGAGCAGGGCAAACTTGTTGCCCCACGAGTGGTCCCTCAAGAAAGAAGTAGTGAGCAGGATATTCCGCAGGTGGGGCCAGCCTTGATGCGACCTATTTGCCAGTCACATTAACACAAAATGCAGAAGCTACTTTGCCCTGATTCCCCCTCTGGGAGAAGCCCCAAGGGATGCACTCGTACACGACTGGCCTCCGGGTCTCCTTTATGCATTTCCACCTATCCTGTTGATACCCAAGATTCTACAGAAAGCAAAAACATTGGGAAGGACCATCGTTCTCATAGCCCCTCATTGGCCTCACCAGATTTGGTTCCCCTTCCTTCGACTTCATCTTTTGGAGGACCCTTGGATTCTGGACCCCAGTTTCAGACCTTCTGACAAACTCGTTGGGAGAACGTCATCCCTCTCTGCAGTCCCTGAAGCTGACAGCTTGGCTGCTCCAATTCCCATCATAGCCAGGTTCCATAACCTTTCCAATGTGACAAAACAAATCCTCTTATCCTCTCATAAATCTTCTACTAGGAAGCTATAGCTTAGCAAATGGAAAAAAAATTATATATGGGTCTCTTAAAAACCTCCATTTTAGAGTTCTTGACTATGATTTTTAACAAAGGAGCTGCAGCAGCAACAGTTCGCGTTCAACTGGCTGCTATTTCTAATTTTCATCTTGGATTCAAAGGACTGAATATTATGTCACACAAGTTATCCAAAGCCTTTCTCAAAGGGGCCTTTCATATTAGACCACCTGTGAAATCTCCCCATTCTCCGTGGAATCTAAATTTTATGCTTTCCCACATAATTCTTCTGCCATTTGAACCAGCTTCCTTTTGTGACCTCAAATTTTTGTCATGGAAAACCATCTTTTTAGTAGCCATTACTTCTGCCCGCAGAGTGTCAGAGCTTCAGGCTTTATCCATCAAGCCTCCTTATTTGATATTCCATGCTGACAGAGTCTCACTTGGAACAAACCCCTCATTCTTGCCCAAAGTTTGCACTGAAACTAATCTCAACCAAATTATTGATTTGCCAGTCTTCTTCCTCAACCATTCAAACAATTTAGAGTACATGCTACACAAACTTGATCACAGACAGCTCAGGTTTTATTTGGATAGAACAAAAGATTTCAGAAAATCAGACCAACTTTTTGTTTCATTTTCAGACTCTAGGAAAGGTATGCCAGTGGCTAAAACAACTCTGTCTAAATGGTTATCTGATTATTCAGCTGCCTATATGCCTTTGCACCATAAAATTAAAGCTCACTCAACCAGAGCAGTTTCTACATCATCTGCCTTTTCTGCCAGACTTCCTTTTGATAATATTTGCGCAGCAGCCACTTGTTCAAAACCTCATACCTTTATCACTCATTACAAAGTTGACAGGGCCTCCTTTGGATCCACGGTCCTGAGAAATATACTCCCGTGAGCCTCCCTAGATTGATGGTGCTTGGGACGCTACCCATTAGTAAAGAATGAACGGCGAGATAGAACAACTTCACATAAAGAAGTTATGTACTTACCATAATGTTCCATGTGAGTTGCTCATCTCGCCTTCATCATCCCTCCTTCCTACCCCCTCCTGGGCTGTTAGATGATCGAGATGCTGGATCCATCCTGGTTGCTCAATCCTTCTGTACCCTTTCTTGGGAGTGAAAGAATGACATATAGTATTATTATATGCAGCAAACAAGATCTGAGGTAACTCTAGGTGCATCATGGGATAGGGACTTGGCCTTGAGCTATTTGAAGACCTCGAGCTTTGCAGTTGGCTGACTCGGAACTGAGGGATCGGCTCCGAACCCATCAGTAAAGAATGAAGGCGAGATGAACAACTCATATGGAATGTTATGGTAAGTACATAACTTTGTATTATTTATTGAATAATTTAAAATTTGTTATACCTCAAAATGGCCTGCTTGGGGCTGCCATGCCGAAATGGTTTTATAGTCAAGGTTTTCAGCTTCCTGATGTACTTATGGACAACACAGAGTACACGGTCATGAGAACATAACGTTACTGTGGTTAACATTTCTTCACTAACTTGCTTTGGGAAAAATATGATTTCCTCCTTTTTGATCATGTCTGACAAGAGTTTCACTGTTTTTGCCAGTAACACCCTTGGATTTTCTTTAGTACATGTTTTTAATACTGCATTTTAAGTTAAAATTTGAATGTTATGTTTGAAAGATGGCTTTCTTAGTGACTTTTTTTCTGACTTAGACCTGTCATTCCCCATGTGGTTTTCTAGCTTAGGTGTTGCATTGGTCATCTTCTGTTAATAACATATATACCCAAAAAGAGTGACACATTTCAGAAAAGCACCTAGGTATAAAAATGTATTTTGCAGTTAGAATCAGTGAGCTGCCTGATTATTTTGTTAAAGTCATGAAAGACTGAGATGTATCTGTCCCTTATAATCTACACAGTGTCATAGGTAGTGTGACAAATTCATAGTAAAATAATATATGCTTTCAAAGAAAGTCAGACTGGTAAGTAGAGAAATAGCTGCGGATGGAGGATAGTGAAAGTAGTATTTAAACTTTTTGTTTTATTTGTACCTTTGGGCTAATGGGAAAGAAAAATACTTTGTGGTAAGACAAACTTGCAATTCAGGTGATATTGTCGTTTAAGTTGTACTGCTTTTTATTATCTCTAGAGTCTTAGAGAATACTTGTGCCTATTTTTCTCCTGCTGAATATGCATTTTGCACTGGCATCATATTGGAGAGAGTAGCACTTTAGAGGCTTGGAACTGAATTCTTTCCAGACCTTAACAAATGATTATGAAAAATGCAGACATTAAGTTGTGCTTGTGGGTACAGTAAATAAGAAACATTGATGCACATCTATCATAATTTTAGCATTGATCCAACATTGACTATGAGTTGAAGGCCAAAGATGCTTTCTTTTAAAGTGGGGATGGGGGGCTGGTGGTGGTGGTGAAGTACATGTTTCTTTTTGCCTTAGTTATGTCAGACTTCTGGCAGCCAGTATACAGTTGATAAGCTGCACTGTCCTAGTACATGGAATGTACAGTGCTAAAGAGATTTTACTCTGGAGCTGTACCAAGTATAGTATAAATGCAGTCACATTAGCGATACATATGTATTAATAGCTTTCAAACATGCGTAAGTATGTGACTTGGTACTGGTTTACTCTGAAAATAAGACACTAATGTTTTTTGGCATATAGCATCCTCAATAATAATGAGCTCTTGCCAGCCCTAAAGATTGTTTTAATTGAACTGATTTTGTGCTGCTGCGGTTTACTGGGAACTGAATTAGAGTATGCTTTAACATGGTTGAATTTTTTCACTACCTGAAGGACCTTTTATTTCAGAATTAGTATGGTGTTATTGATGTATGTAAATTGTTTAGCATGTTTAATGGAAAGGGATTTTTTTTTTCTCTTTCAGTTTGGAACATCTTTACCTTGGAGGTAATAACATCATTGCTGTACCACCTGAACTAGCAAATTTGCCTTGCCTGAGCTACCTTGTGCTCTGTGATAACAGAATTCAAAGTATCCCCCCTCAGCTGTCTCAGTAAGTGTTTATTATTCTTTTTCACTGGTACATAATACAGTTGTATTTCTTTATCCAGCAATAAAGGCTAGAGGTCTACACGGTTTGTCAAAGATAAAACAATCCTTTAGGTACCCATTCTGCTATTGTTAGCACTCATTTTGAGTAATATTCCTTATTTTGCCTATGTAATCGCCTTATCCATCAGTACTTTATTTTTATTTATTTATTTTATTTTACATTTGTTGACTGGGATAGTCTAACTGGATTTATGTCCATTTTCAGTAGAGTCCCGGGGAGATGAGCTCCAAGAGATTACTAGACTACTAACATACAGGTACTAGCTGTTATACAGTTAAATACTACAAATTTTAAACAGTTCAGGAATCTTCACAGTTTATACAAAAAACATGTTACAAGCATTAGATAAGATATTTTAGACTTTATGTACAAGACTTCATTAGTAACTAGAAAGTAATTGTTAAACAAATGCATACTTCAAGTTTCAACAGTTCAGCAATGCTCACAGTTTAAACAATACTTGTTGCCTGCCTGAGGCAGGAGGTTGACAAATGCTACATTGCCGACTGCACTGTGTTTAATTCTGCCTTTGTATCATTGCCTTTATAACATAATTCTGTAATTTTCAAGCCTCTTAGGCTTTAATTCATACAATGGTAATATGTTACACACAGACAACTATTTTATACTTATATTTATATTTTATAACTTATACAACTATTTTATTTTAAGTATTACATTTAAGTATACGTCCTAACAACTACACACTATAACTACAGATAGCTGAAAGTAATCCTTGAAATGTACGTGTATTGCACATATGCTTGGTCCAGTTATACAGATTGCTGTTAACAGCAGGGCAGTTATGTCACTTGTATAGAGTTTAATTTTATGTAATATTATTAAAGAAGTGCAGTATTGTATAGTTCTTACTCATGGTATTTAAACCCATAACATCTTATACCGGGCTCCTAAAGTTGGTTTGAGCTACAGACTAATGCATGCATACTTGCTATTACAGTTAGGATACTCATGTTTAATGTTTTGCAACTGTATAGGAAACACAAAAATTTATCTTTAACTTTTAAAGCTACAGTAATATTTCTCTTGTGCTGCATACATACCATTTGCTTCCCTAAATCTTTCCATTCGATCAGCAAGAGGCCGGCAGTTAAACTCTATTTCTGCATTAATATGTATTACAGATACTCTCTTATTGGCATACTTGCACAGCTGTGAGATGTCACCAGTTTGAAACTCAGTCAACCACTGGTTGAACATATAACTCTTGCACCTTTGTAGGTCATTAAAATGATGCCTACACTGCTGTCCAGAGTGTGAGATGCCAGGTGCACTGGCTACAGCTTGAGCCAAATTACTCCAAGCCTCAGACTAGTACCGGAAGCCAGAAAAGTCCTTACATAAGTCTTTGCCTGTGGTGCTTTAGCAGAAGTCCAGTAAATATCCTGGACTCCTGAACACACGAACTGTGCTCCCCAAACTGGGCACCTTCCCTTCTGACTCCAGACATGTCTAACACCAGAACTAGAGCAATGGCAACTAACAATTTCCTGCCAGTTCTTGTTATCGCAGTTATTGGTGATGCGCAGACCTGAGTAATGATGCCAACCTCATTTACGTGATGTTAAGCAGAGAGCAGCAGTGCCAGGCAGGGATGAAGTAAATATTTTTATTTTAAATTTGAAGGTTAATCAGACACTTGGCCTTAGTTTGAGAGTTGTCTGCTGTTGCAGCTTGGAAATGTATATTGAAAATTGGAAGGTAACTGTTAGGTGAGTTAAGTTGGCAAACCTGCACTGGGGGCATACATGTCATGACCCATCACATTTCTTTTTGGCTTTATACACTAATAAAATTGATTTTTGCAGTGTGGGATTCAAACCTAGGCATAAGGGACAAAGCATCTTCTTCCACAGTGGCGATTGTCCATCTTTGCTATAGAAGAAGTGCTGCTCAGACATGGTCAGGAATCATTCATAAATACAGCTGACAGTTTGAGGTGTTACACATGTATGCATGGAACGTAACAAGGCTCTTGTATATAGATTCAGTTGTGTATGTGTCTTATCTAATTTTAAAGGCCATCTAAGTTCAGGTAGCAGAATGTTACTTACAGAAATATAGTAGACAGTATTCCCTCAGTCGTGCATCTGAAAACACAATAAGGGTGTCTTATCCCTCATACATATTGTTTATATCATCTCCACTGTCTAAAGTGTTATAAGTGAGAGTGACTGTAATGGGAAATGGAAAAACGGTAAAAATGTCTGTAATGTCCTGTATTAGAACTCAGGACCATGTGTATGGCAGCTGTGCACTTACACTTCTTGCCACAAGAATGTTGAAAGCACACTTGTGTACTTTTCGGTTCATTGCTATAAACTAGACTGTCATAACAGTAAAAACAGGTTGCATACCTTGTACAAGAACCCAGGACCATCTGTATTCCAGCCCAGCACTTAACACTTGCTGCCACAGGAATACATAATTTCCTACTCATTCTTAAGTTGTGTGTTAACTGCCATGCAGTGCTGCTTAACATGTTTGTGCGGTGCCCAACAGAATTAATTGAATGTATCTATTTTCAGTTATGGACTGTCTGCTTCCTCTCTGCAGGTGTTCAGTGGCTGCAGGTGGTCAGGAACCTTGCTAACCGCTGCTCAATGCTGCTAAGCAGCCTTGTATGGTGGAAAGCAAAGATTGCAACAATGTATCTTTTTTGACCTTTACACTTTTACAGACACCCTATCTGCAAATATGCTGTCTGCTTTCCTGTGTGGGATACTAGTCCAGGTTTGCACACTGCTAAATGTCATGCAAACCTGACATTCATTGAGTTTCTACGTTTCCCTTGTTTGTGTTGAGCCATACAACATGCAAACAAACACTCACAAAAAACAAAAAAATGAAGGATTGGGGAAGTTAAGGACAACAGCGGTTGCAGAGTTCCTATAGTGTGTTTCTATCCACCCTGTAGTGCTCTACAGTGTCCATATCATGCAGATTCTGATAAGTTAAACAGGGTCTGAAACCCTTGGTTTATCAGTAGCAGCAGCATAGATATCAGCCTATTGCACATACACATGAATTAAAGCAACAGCAGTCCCTAACATTCTTTCTGTGTAAACTCTTTTCCATGCCTGTATTCCAGTAGGTTTTGGAATTCAAAGGGAAAACTAGCTCCAAGTGTACATGGTTGCTTTAAAGTTTGTTGAATAGCTCCTCCATCTTAGATTTGTTTGATTAGCATATGGCATGCACACGGTGTAAATGGATCATGTAGGCTTTATTGAATTTGGCCAAATGACTTTGCAAATGCAAGAAATAGATACTGTTTTCAGTACCTTTTATAATTTTATCTTATTTTTCAAGACTGTTTGCGTAAGAAAAACTTGTCTGTCAAAGGACACTAGCTTATATAAGCAACTTTTGTAAACAAAGAGCAATTGTTATCTTACTTCTACACAGCTGCCTATAAAAGAAGGGAAATCATTATCTTAATATTCCACATAATGTAATCAGCACACCTTTACATCCACCACAGCAGCCCATGATCACAGCGTTAATATTAACTTTAACTTATTCAGCCTTTCTTACCTTGTACAATGTAAAGCCTGAATACCTTAAAACTAAAAAATTACTTTCTTTCTTTTTAAACATCTACAGCAGTCAGTGATGACTTTATCTACCTCACCTTTAAAATATCCATGACTGTACAGAATACTAAACTGCTTTACAATTTTGCTCTTCTTTCGACTTTTCCCAGTTTTAGGGGTCGCCACAGCGGAACTCCAGTCCGCTAATGATTAGGAGTAGATTTTGTACGGGTGCCGAGGTGCCAGCTCGATGCCCAACCTTCAATGAAGGCACGCCCATTCTACGCATGTCTTTAGAACGCCACTCGACCGCAGGGAGGACATGCAGATTCCACACAGAAGGCGCTCCAGCCGAGAATCGAACGGGAGAATCTCTTGCTGTGAGGCAACAACGCTATCTCTGCACCACCGTGGCTTCAATATGCAATTTGTAACATGAAATTTTATACAGATGTTAATAAGAACAATGTTGTTTTAATTATAGTTACTTTTTCAGTGGCCTTCTAAACATAAATGAGATAGTGTGATATATGCTTTATAGTTCACCAACTAGTATAATACAGTCAACTAAATTCCAGCATTTGCAAAGCCACATTTCACTTGTCTAATCCTACACCCAGTTGGGCTGATACTTTGCAGTCTCCACGTATTTACTAATTTCGCAATATCATTGATCTTCCTGGTCATCCCTGTGTCCAACACCAGTCTCTGGTTCAAGTCCAAGGTACTCCTGATTCTTGTATCAGGTCCTCAAGCATTTCCTTTGAACAGTGGAAAATGCTTCACTGGTAAAGTCTCTTTGCTTCTCACTCTTCTGACAGCAAGAAGGCTAACAATATCTTTCTGACTCACGTTTTGTTAGATAAACTTTATTTCCTCCTTAGCCTGTTCTGCATCAAAAATTTATTTTCTCCTCCAGGAAAAATATACTGATGATAGCTAAATACAGCAGCTTGAAGCTCACAGCTGCTTCTTGCTATTCCCCAATTGTTTGGATAAGCTTGATTCTGTGTCTGGTGAACAGTGAACAAATGTTTTTCTCAGTTTACTGTCTCTGATTCTTAATACTTTCCCTTCTGTCACAATTTTCTCAGGAGCACTAATTGTGCTGGTATGATTGCATCTTTACCAATGCAAGGCTTACTTTCTTGTGGCCGGATTTGGAGCATACACTTGATATGCTGTCTCATTTAATAAGTCCTTCTGTGGAACACTAGTCCAGTTTGCTTAACTTGATAAGCAAGTCTGTCCCAGTTTCTGTGGTACAGCAGAAAATCTTAGGTTTTCTCCGCATGCTCTGTTGTCTAACTATTTTTGGAAACTACTCTTGAGAAGCCTGATGCTTGACCAGTTTTTTTCTTCATTTCAGCCTCTGATTGTTTTTTTTTTTTTTTTTAGTTTTATCAGCTATTTAAAGCTTCTGTTTTTTCCAGCCTTTTTTATTTAACTTTATAAATTTCTTCAGTGTTTCACTTGTGTTGAACATGTCCAAGTGCACCCAGACAGTGCAGTTACTAGTCAATAAATGAACTTTACCCAAAGGGGAGGCATTTACTGGTTTTGACTCAGTTTCTTTTCTCACAGTGGGAGAACTCTAATCAAGCTTTGATTTGTGTGCAGACATCTTGGAAGTCAAAAACCCATATAAAATTGAGATGGTCTTGGGAAGCATATTTATTATACACGTTCAACAGTAACTTTTTGTTATGCAGAAAATTGTTGCTTTAGCTTCTCCTTTGTCATGATTCCTTCCACCCTGTAGTGGTTGTGCCAACTTCATCTTAAAATTGTCATTTACTGGTGCTAGCTTATTTCCAGCACCCATAAAGATTTGCAGTATAAAGCATGTAGGGAAAAAAAGCATGTAACATCAGGCAGTACCTTGCTTTTTCTGCCATCTCCAGCTTTTCATTTCATTCTGTTAGTAAGAGTAAAAGGGCAGTGGGATGCCATAGAAATAAGTAGCATGCTGGCTAATTTTCAGGTAATCTGTGAGTCATTTTAATACATTTATTCAAATTATAATTAGAACATTAATTGTATTAATGGAATATTTAACCCTAAACTGTTCTGAGAGTTAGATTTTTTTAAATTGTATCATTTACGGTTTTTAAATTTTAAAATATGAGAAAACTACGTTTCCTCAGTAATTTCTACATTGTCATTCTGAATTGTCAGCAAGTTCAGAGTTAACTTGGCACCTGCAGTAAAGGGGATTACTAATGAGATTCGGTCTTTATTAACTTTTGGGACTCTGGCCATCCACGCCTGCTCAGTTGGGTGGATAAAACATTACCAGACTGTGTTTCTCTTGAGTTTTAAGAGAATAAGTTGGCTTCTGTCTGGACAATTCTGATGGCAACTTTTTGCATTATTTGAAGTTCTTTGTCTCACTTGACTACGTTTTCCTGCCTTTAAGGTTTTGCTACCTTACCTGATGTGGTTTCTTTTTTCTTTAGATTTGTGTCAGGGCTTTTTTTTTAACTAATTGTGATTGCAGCAAAGCAAGTAATCCATGCAGACAGTTGTGACTAATTTGTAGATTGGCAGGCACTGCAACCCAGATTCACGTAATTGCTAGGTGCAGGAAAAGCCAAGCGGTGGATGGGAGTGAATGACTTATGACTTGCCCATCCTGGGGGGAAGGGTATGGTGGCTCCAGATTGTTGTACTCCGATGCAAATAGAGGCCTACATATAAGCAGATACTGTAACTTATATGAAGCTAATGATGGTGGCCCTTGTTTGCATGTGTGAACGAGCTTGCATGTACCTGTAGAGTAGCATAGGAGGTCCCTACTTTGATGCAGGTGCTCACATCACCACCATGGGTTGGGGGTTAAGACACATACAGAAATACTTACATAGTTATGTGCTAAATGAGACAGGCTGCTAAGAGGAGGCAAGGTCTTATAGTTCCCTCGAGTAAGGATAATTAGGGCACATCCTGAAACACAAACTGCTCCACTCTGGGTGGAGGGATGAAGCTAGACCTGCAGGCCGTAGGGGATGAACATTAGTGACCTTTTGACAGCAGATATATGTTAAGGCATTGGCAGGGACACCACTATTCCTTGAGTCTCTAGATGACAGCCAACCCCTTGGTTGGCTGTCAATCATTGTGGATTGAGTTCAAACGTCATTGAGAAAAAATGGGCTCAAAAACCAGCAGAGTAAGGCTTGATTATAGAAAAGCAGAGTGGAAATTTCCAGATCTCTTGACTGAGTCCTTTGATTTTATTTTATTTTTTCCCCCTTCTCCTGGTTTTTTTCCAATGGCTCATCTTCCTTTATCTAACTGATGCATTCATTCTGACAGAATGGAAGCCAGATGTTTACAGGCTAGACAAAAGCTGTAAGGCAAATTCATTCCTGCCTAGGAACTCCCATCAGCCCTTCTATTCCTTGCTGAGAATCAGGCAGTAAGGGGCTGGCAAGCTTACTGGTGTGCCCCCCCCCCGGTAGCTCCTTTGAACCCTTAGAGTCTATGAATTACAAAGGAGCTGGAGAAAGCCATTTCCCAAGACAGTCCATGGAGCCTACAGAAACAAGAATCTCAATCTGGTCAGTCCTGCTCACCTAGGTATCAGCAGTGTCACTGGCTGAAAGGCTGTGGGTGTCAGTATTCTTCAGGAAGCTGAGGTCCCTATAGGAAGTTTTTCCAGTGTCAAGTCCCACTCTTTTACCTTGGAAGTAGTCTATTAGAGCTTCTCTTTCCACCTTTCTCAGTGGTGCATGATATCCGGAAAAAAGGTGGATAAGGGAGATTATCACAAGTGGATAATTCATCCTACTGACGTCCAGACCAAATTTATTTATTTATTTATTTATTTACCTGTTTGGTAACTGGGTGAGTGTCTGGTCTTCCATCCCTTTTTAGCCATGACCCAAGATCAGTGCAGAGCAGAATAATTTGCAACAATATTGAGAATGTATATTTTACAAAGGCAGCAAACAGTAGCAAAATCAAACGCAAACCGTGATATTGTTCTGTATAAAGGAGGGTATAAGTATTGCAATATGAGAATATAATTGTTGGTCAGACAATTGCCAATCATCATTCAGTTAGAGAAGAATATATTTTTCAACCTCCTTAGGTTTTATTTACTAAAATTATTTTTATTTATTCTGTCAGTTGTATGTGATTCATTTCTATGTATGCTGTTTGTAGAGATGTAATGTGCCTTTAACCTAACTTGAAAGCTATGTAGTGTTTTCTGGTTTCTAATTAGTTAAATTATTCCAGCATGCAGGCCCGATCTTGTTAAAGGTTCACCAACACATGACTGCATTGAATTGGGGTCTAGTAAGCGTAAGTGCCCACCTGTACCCTTTCCATATGTGCTACAACAGCTTTTCAATTAGAGACATTTAGGATGCCGTGGCAGACAAGTGAGAACAAGGATTTTATTCCAGGTTGTTTTTTGAAGTCCAAAGAAATGCAGGGCATTAGGCTTGTATTAGACCTTCATCCTCAAAAAGTCATTTTATATGGTCAAGCTGCAGCACATCCTGCTGTGCCTCTCAAAAAGAGACTTTTTTTACCTGCAGAATGCATGTTTTTACATAAAATTGCCAAAGTATCCTGGAGGCTCTCGCTTCTGAATAAAGGCCAGTAGACCACCAGATTTGATCCCTGTCCGTGGTCTCACCTCAGTCCCTTCAGCTTTTCTCCATCAAATGTGCGACAGTTTATCACCACTTGCAGGGTATCAGAGTTTTTCCTTACCTAACAACTTGCTTCTAATGTCACCCGTGAGGGTCAGTATCATTCAGCACAGGGGTTATAAGCTTCATTTTTCCCCCTGTGTGGGGTTCACCATTGGTCTGACAGAGTAACATCTCAATTCCACAGAAGATGTTTGATTCATAGAAGCTTTATTCAGTGCCAAAGCCAGACAGATAATAATAACCTCTGGGCAGGATAGAAAACATTTTGCTGTCAGTCTTCTTGATTTCAAAGAGTCAAGTGCCAACAGATTTTTGCCTCCCAAGTTCTGAGGTGTAATAATTTATGGCGGACTATGCTGGAGTGTTTTGCAATGGGCATTCCAAACTCAGTGGGCACAACTGCTGAATCCTCCACAGAAACCAGTCAGAATCTCCATTGTGTATTATTGCAGTCTGCTTTGGCTACTTCACTTGGAAAGTCATCTTCAAGTCAGTCCCTTGCTTGTTCCTACACCCTCAGCCACAGCTACTATGAATCACTGTGCATGTGGGGAGTGATCTCCATTTGACAGACTGCCCTCTATACTTGGCAGTGCACATTGATGTTCTGGAAATGTGAGCACTCTTGTTGACCCTTCCAGAGTAATGGCTGTTCATTCAAACACTATGGCTATAATCTGGTATGTCAAAAAGGGTGGAATGAGTTCCTATCTAGTAATATGAGTGTGGGAGTGGGTAATCTCAGCCTATCATTTTCCTTTTGCCACTCATTTTGGGTAGCCACCTCTGTTCCAGACACACATGGTCATTTTCTATGATGAGTCAATTTATCCACTGCCAGGATGTTGATCTTGTAGTAAGGTTTCCTGGTCTGTGATCCATTTGTCTCTTTAATTAATGTTAAACATCAGAAACTTTTCCGATTCCCTCCTCCCACTGGATAGAGCAGGGATGTATTAATTCAGGACTTGCATTAGGTTTATTTATAACAGCTTTTTGTTTTCCTTAACATATCTTTAAATGACAGTTGAGCAGCTGCAGCTTTCACCTTACACTCCTTTTCTTGACATTATAAACTAAGCATTGCTTCCATTTACAGATCTTTCTTTGAGGTACAGTGGTCGTAATTACTTTTCAGTAGACCAGCTACCAGGGTGGGTCATACAAGGGAAGAATGAGGCCTAAAAGGCAGCAGGACTTAAATGAGCGATGTAATGTTTGAGTGAAAAAGATTGGGTAGATTATAAGTGATGTATAATGTTTACAGCTGGGAGTGTGTCAGTATGGTCTGTGATGCAAAATACTTGCAACTAGGATTGTGTTGGTGTGGTTTGTTTCCATTTATATAAATGTATGCTTGTCTATGTAGTAAGTGATGGTTTAATGAAGATATTTCTTGTTTTAAAAAATTCAGGAGTAGAATAATTTATGTAACATTGCTTAGGTTATATGATCTATAGCAATAGGTTATATGATATTTGACAATATATGTGAAGTATAATGTTTGTTATGCTAATATAGTTTGATTACTTTTATATGAATGTAAATTTGCCTATGTCACAAGTGATAATTCAGTAAAGGTGTTTGCCCCTAAATGACCCACTTTTTTTTTCAATGTCCTAAAGTTTAAGGAATGTCCTTAGCAGTTAGGAAGGTTATATGTTTAAATTAGATATGCTTGCAGAACTCACATTTCATTAGCTATTTCGCCCTCTGTCCCCATCTCTGTCAGGGATATTTAGTAGTTTTGTGATTTTTTGGTACCTTTAGCTGGTTAGAAACCAAAAATGGAGGTTTGGGGTGCAGGGCATCATGGATAGGAAGAGGTACAAGAGCAGCATCGGAAAGTTTTCCTGTTTGCCAAGCTGAGTATGAATAGAGTGTCAAGAGTCCTGAAGGTTAACAAAATCTGAATTCTCCAAGATCTCGTTGTCTATTAATGAAATAATTTTCATTTATGCTACAGTCCCACAGACTGTAATGTAAGCACTGTGCAGTGCCTTCGCTGAAGTTTGAGATTTCATAGATGCCAAGCTTCCTCTTGTCCCTTTATATCTCCAGCACACCCATTATCTTCCTTCTGCCAAGGTGCGTGTTTTCCCACTACTGGAAAGTCAGACATGAAAATGAAAAATCTCTTCTAGCTAATGTGAAGTTAAACAAAATAGTTATGTTTCTGTAAAGGTTTTAAGGATATTTCCTGAAACAGTGGATATCCTTTACCACAGTGTATTCAGCTGACTGTTGTTTAAAGGGCTGATGCTTTTTGTCATGGAACTTTTGTAGCTGTTTAGAAAAAAATGTCTGTAAAGCAATGCAACAAGGAAGGAAACTTGCAGTAAGGTTACCTCCCTTTTAAAAACATAGCTGAAATGTCATATCTTTTCAGCTGTGATTGTGACACACGTGCTATTCTAGTTATGTTATTTCTACACCAAGTCCCTAATCGCCAAGAGTGCATAGGATATTCTGGGATAGCGCATTGTGATTTAAGAGATTTTACTTTCTGGACAGTGTACAGCATATTTTGGGAAAGCTTGCTAGAAAAAGTAAGCACATTTATATTACCAAAAGAGCTGGCATGTGCAAATAGAAAAAAAACAGGACGTTATAATTGTGTGAGTGACTAAGAGACTAGTGCTCTCTGTCTCTCTGAACAGTTCTGAAATGTTAAATGAGTAAAGAAGTCAGTTGAATGATGAGAGGCTTTGTATTCGTAATGCATATATGTTTGTATGTTTGGGTGAGAGGAAAATTCTCATGGCAGGATCAAAGAAATATAGGCTTTGTATTAGAACATTACCCCACCGCGATTTCTGCACAGGAATGGGCGTAGCCTGCATTATTGACAGGGCAATCCTGTGTGATGTTGCATAGTAATCATGGGTGAGTGACAAGCCATGCAGATTATCAAGTGACCTGGTGAATATTCATCATATGATCATCTGGACAAAGCCACCAATAATGGGGGGACAAAGCCCCCAACATATGGACACTTTTTAAATATTGCTCTTACCAACTTAGAAAATTGATAGAATAACAGGTTTTGCATCAGCATGAATTTTCTGAAGGGTATGAAGTCTGAAACTTAAATGTCTGTCATTATTTTCTGACACTAACCCTGAATAATTTGCTAATGTTTTGCCAGAAAACCACAACTGTATGACAGAACAAAAGTTTGAGGCAAAAATCTGGATATTCTGCGAAAGTCTGTACACTTGAGAGGTATGCTTTGGCATTCTTGAAATAGGCCCATTGCAAGGGAGTTTTTCAGTATGGAGTTACTCAGTATGTACTATATGTTTGTACAGCAATTGCTTTAGCAGAGGGGCGAGCCCCTCTGCACCCCCATGTTTCTTTACTACATTTATTTTATAGGAATTGGTTTTGCCGGGGGGGGGCAGTCCCCCCTGCACTCTCCATGTTTCTTTAATAATACTGTTCAGCAGTAATTGCTTTATGCATGGGGGGGGGGGGGGGGGGGGGATGTGCCTGCCATGTTACAGAAGCAACATGAAAGTGCAATTTCCTATCAGATGTCACAGCTGCTTAGGTTCGTGCCTTGTGTGAGTTGCATTCAGGTTGTAGTCAGAAGTGTGAGGCAGTTAGTGTTTGCAATGTACAGTATTGCATAATATCAGTGCACAGTGAATGGTGCTAAAATAGCAGCTGAATCATTGTTAAAGTGTACTTTTTATAATATATTGCATTCCATTTCTGTTTTTGTTATGTAGGTAACAGCTAATATGCATACATTTCAACAGTCTATACTTTGGATTTATGTACCGCGCACTTACAGCAGCGGCCAGATTCAACTATTTAGAAAGTCTTGCTTATTCATTTTAATGGTGAAGGTCTTCACCTGTTTGTTCAGAGTAATACTAGCAAAAACAGTCATATGAAGGGTAGTGGGCAGAGTTTGGGCGGTCCTTGCTACTGCGCATCTGGTGGGGTAGTGTTCTAATACAAAACCGAAATATATAGTAAAGGTCAGAGTCCTATTAAATTAGCGGGGATAACCGGGTGAAGATGTCTAAATTACTTTTGGTATATAAGGTTTAAGAATTCTGAAAAATGCCCCTTTTAATTGATTTTTGTTATTGAATGAAGACCCAGAGTTCAAAGTGGAATTTAACAATAGGCCGTAGAAAGCAATCTATTACTAACTAATAAAAAAAAAGTAGCATTTCAAAAAATTGGCTGACTAGTGACCTAGCTTTTACATTTTCTTCTGTGATGTTGATCTCAGGCTTACTGAATAGCTAGGCTGAGTTGCAGAGTGTGATGAGTTGTGCTTACCATGTGATGGTTTTTATAGAGGCCCTTATCCTAACCAGTAAAACATTTCACTTCTCCACTGTTGTCAATATCACATCTCTGATTTTGGCTTCAATTTTTGTTCTGCTCTCTGCTGAAATAATTTTCTCCCCTAGAAAATATTGCCATTATTTCTTGACTATAACAATCATTACAGTTGCAGACTGAATGTCATTTTTGTGCCAGCAGATTCAATATTTAAAAAGTATCAATGATTTGGGACCTTTGTCCCTGAATTGTTATGGACATTAGTTGAGAACAGTGGTCACTGTGTGTCATTGAAGAGAGAAGGTGCAATAACCAAGGTAAACATCAAGTGTATTTATAATCTTTGAGATTCTTGTCTCATGACTCAAATGCTCCCATTAGTCTCTACAGGATAGCCGGCCTTAGGCATAGGCTAACTAGGTAGACGCTTAGGGTGCCGCTGTAGCAGGGGCGCTTTTCCAGTATTTGTTTGGTGTAGGTAGACCAGGATAGGGACACCGTGGAGCCCTTTTGCCTAGGGCACCAGGTGACCTAAGGCCACTCCTGCTCTACAGTGAAAGTATTGTCGTAGTTTTGGAATATTCATTGGACATAAAGAAGAGTATAAGAAAAACATGCAGGATTATCTGAAGGTCTGAGATAATGGGACAATGTTTGGAACAGGCACAACTGTAGATTAATGGGTGGGGAATGTGGTGAGGGAGATGCCCCTGACAAATCAAACTGTACTCATTCACTCATTGATTTGTAACGGGCATAGAAGTTTGACTAGTGTTGCATACTTATTTTTGGTGATTAGCTGTTTGACATGGCATTTAGCTTTTATGCCTTCACTTGTGAGTTTAGGGTGATGAAGTGTAGTGAACTAGTTTCTCCCTGCTCAGAGCTGTGAGGGATCTTGTCCTGAATAGTTACACCCATTCCTAGATATGCCATGTTCCATGAATGTCCTCTGCGCTTCCATGTTATTGTGAAGCCTACAGCCATTCTCCTGAGTCTCAGTATGTGGTTTTGCTACAGCAGCCCATCCCAAGGAAAATGAACCATTGATTTTTTTTTTTTCCTGTTCTTTCATCTTCGCATGACTAGGGCTTCTGATACATGAGTTACTGCTTTAACCTAGGTCACTCTGTGCAGGTGAAGCATTTATATATTTATTCATTTGTTCAGCAGGGTAGAGCATTGGTCTCTGGGGGACCATTTGTGCTCTCAGCCTAGGGTATACAATCAGAAAAAGCAATACAATGATTAAGCTCTATATAATTCCAGCAAGTATTTGCATTATGGAAAATGTGTACAAACACTCAAGTGTGGGCATGTAAGCATGTTGTAAATGAGACATAACATCAGTGAACATCTACTTGCATTGCCAGTCGGAATGATTTTAAAACCTTAATACTGGACAAGGCACCTCATTGTAGTTATGGAAGAAACAGACTGCCAAAGTGTACTATAGGTTTATTGGTTACTAAACAAAACCATGTCGGGAAATGTCATCGAGATGAAGAGTAGTGACAGTCCCTCTCTACATAAGCATTGGTCTTTTATGAACCTTGATTCTTCCCCAGAATGCACTCAATGAAATTTATGTGGATGGGGAGAGTAAATAATCTCCAAAAATACATACCTATGGTAAAAGAAGATGTTAGTGGGATAGAAATTATTTTCTTCTTGTATTATTGCAAAAAAATGGGAAAAAAATTTATTTACAAGCAAACATTTGACTGTAACATGTAAAAATACAGCTAGAAATGCTTTCATTCAGAAAAGTTCAGTGGTGTCTAATTTCAGATTTTTTTAATGGGCTTGGCAGTATGCTGTTCTAGCTGAAGTTGTGAAATGCAAATGAGGTAAATCATAAGACCTGTGGTTGTATTCCACAGTGTCTAGTTGCTTGCTCAGTTTTGGATAGGTAATTAATGTTTCTGATTTACCTCTAGAAACAGGCAATCATGCCTTATACAGCTTATGTTATCAGTAAAGGCCAATTAAATGTTATCTTTTTATGGAAGTAAATTAGAATCCAAGAGTAAGGCTTTTCTGGAAAGGATGACAGTTGTTTACTATGTAGAGAAATCTAATTAATAGGGGACATTATTAGTCTCCCACTATTATTAGGTGATGTAGCTGAACTTTTTGATGGTCTATTTCTCTGTAAGCTTAATAAGAACTTATGAACACGAGTAGTCTCGGGGGGGAAGGGGTTAAAATGAACAAGTAATAGAAGTAATAGCACATTGGATGATGTCCAGAATGTTCGCCTTTGTGCAAATTATTCTGTAGAACTGTTGTCTAGTTGTAGCCTTATCAGTAATTCATTGTGTAAGGTTCAAACCTGCTCACAGTTCTACACCCGCAACACATACTAATCATTCCCCTCACAGTGCAACTGTGTATGTGTCTGTATATACATATTTGCTTACAGCATACTTTCTGAAATGCTGATACGACCAACAAAGTATATTGTGTACAGTTTAAGTTGATGTTTTACATTGTCGTAGTCAGGAGACTTCTAATGTTGGATTGTCAAGTTTTGCAGTTCTTGTAGGCATGTGTGCGCCTGCAAGGTTCATGAGGTAAAGAACACAAGTATGATGGACACAGAAGACACTAGAAGAATTGGCCCTTATCAACACTTTGTATATCTTTAGTCAGGGTCCACAGCGCAGTCCTGGTGTCGCTGCTTAGCCAAACTCCATGTAGGAAATTGGGGATGTCCTTCATGGATGCATCTGCAGTCATAACAAGTGGGTTGTCCTGTCGTCAGGCAGCCCTGCAGTCGGCCGGATTCCAAAGTCCGGGTCCGGCTTCGGCTGATGTCGCACTCCACCCGACGTCATCTCTGTTCGTCTTCGGGTATAAAAGCATCAGCCGACGCCATTTTCCTCAGTCTTTCTTGCCGCGTGGCGCCCGAAGCAGAAGCTGTTCGCAAGTGCTGGTCGGTCGGATCCAGAGATTACTTCTACCGAATACTACTTCGAAGACTTCTAAAGCTAAGTACCCCGTTGGGGACTCTTTCTTGCCTCAGCCGATGTCAGAAAAAGTTAACAATTGTTTAACCTGTGGGAAACAAATACCTCATAAAGATTTCCACTCTTACTGTCTGCCTTGTTTAGGCCCAGCCCACGACGTAGCAGCCTGTTCGGCCTGTGCCTCTTTCAACCGACGAACGCTTAGGCGTCGGTCGGAGTTTGCAGAACAGTTTTTCGGTTCTGATTTTGCGTATATTATGCCGTCGGATCCTCCGACTACCCAATCTACCAAAAAACGCAAAGATAAAGACCGACACTCGCGGTCCGCGGTTTCGGCGAAACCACGGTAAAGCAAACGCGAGTGTCTCGGTTTCGGCCGAAACCGAGAAAACTGATCAAAGTACAGCTGAACCTATTCTTACAACTGAGGCCCCTGCTACAACTCTTGAATCGACCTCAGAAACTTTACCCACTACGGTGGTTGACTTATCAGACACCATCCCTAGGATGTCTCTACCCCAGCACGTGGTGCTGCTAGGCCTCCAGCAGCCATGTCCATTAAGGCCTACGCCAGGGCTAAAGCAGCCAAGACTACTAAAACAGTGCCTGTTAAACCCCCCACATCCAGGCCCTCTTCTAGTTCTCAAATGCTTACTTTGGCAGAAGATTTAATTTCTTTAATTAGAGGATCTCAATCTCACCCAGACAGGGCCTCTCAGCCCCAGAGAAGAGACCTAGGGCAGAGCCCCTGAGCCAGTGTCTTCTGATGATTCTGCTGATGAATCAGACATAACTGACCAGCCAGAGGCTCCCTTCTCCAATTTTGAAGATTCTGATGCTGAAGAATCCATTCCAGCTGCTTCCCCACCAGAAGAATTCTCCTTTGGGGAAACCTTGCATGCCATGCGAGAACAGTTCCAGTGGCAGCAACAGGATTTTTCAGACTCCAGAAAAAGGCTTAGGACCTTTCTGCACCTCCCACAGCACAGGCCCTTAGCTATACCTCCTGTTCTCTCTGTGGTGGATGATGCTTTCAATGATGTTTGCTCCGCTCCAGATTCTTTACCCCCAGCCCCTGCCAAACCAGACAGATTTTACAGGGTGCCAGATACTCATCACCACCTTTACAAGGCCCCACTTGCAGACCCAGAAACTATATCCCAGGGTCCCAAGGCAGTAGCCGGGACCACAGCTAAAAACCCTATTCCTTCTGAAAGGGAAGCAAGGTCATTAGACAGATGGGGTAAAAAGGTCTACACTTCAGCTACTCTCTCAGCTAGAGCTTTAAACTGTCAGTTTCACATGATACAATACCAAGAGTTTATGCTTGATCAGTTAACTAAAAAACTAACCACTGATGAATCTCTTGATAAGAAATATGTATTAGAGATGGTAAATAACATACAACAGGTTAGCAACCATTCCTTAAAATGTGGCTATGATGCACTGGAGGCTTCATTTAGATCAGCCATGACAGGCACAGTGATAAGAAGGCATGCATGGCTAAAGGAACAAGCTTTACCGGATCATGTTAAAGCTAAGTTGCTGGATGCTCCTATGGACAAGACAAGTTTGTTTGGTACACCTGCCCAGCAGGTTATGAAGAAAATGGAAGAAAATGCAAAATCTGTACAAACTGTTAAAGATTTCTTGCAGGTTCAACCCCCAAGGTTTAGCAGGAACTGGCCTGCCAAAAATTGGTCCTTTCCTGACTCCACAAAATTTCAAAGGGGCAGGAATAGACGTTCCAGAGGCAGAAACCAATCCAGAGGAGGTGCCTACAGAGGACGACAGTGGCAAGGTAACAACAGAGGCACAGACACAGCCACTGCCACTACATCAGCACAGCCACAGTGACTTAATCCTAAATCCGCCTACCAGGGAACAAATAGCAGCTCCTCTAGGCGGAAAGTTAACCTTATTTTCAAAGAACTGGCACTACATAACAAAGACAAGTGGATTTTACAAACCATAGATCAAGGTTACGGTTTCACTTCCACACTTTACCAGTAAAAGGGAATGCCAAATCTACCTCCAAATCAAAAACAGAGGCTCTCGCCAGATAATGGAGTTAGCAAACATGAGAGCTGTGGAAAGAGTGCCAACAGCAGAACAAGGAAAGGGGTTCTATTCCAGACTATTCCTAGTTCCAAGAAAGGAAAAAGTTGGAGACCAATTCTCGACCTGTCCACCTTAAATACATACATCATTGTCCCAAAATTCAAAATGCTGACCCTACAGCAACTTCTTCCCATGCTGGGCAAGGAGTCTTGGCTGGTAACTCTAGATCTCAAGGAGGCATACCTGCACGTCCCCATTCGACCAATCTGCAGAAGATACCTCAGATTTCTTGCAGGATCAGAGCACTATCAATTCTCAGCATTGCCCTTTGGCTTATCTACTGCCCAGAGTATTCACAAAATGCCTGGCATCAGTAATCGCCCATTGCAGACTACAGGGAATTCAAATTTACCCATACCTGGACGACTGCCTGCTACAAGGGGACAACAAAAGCAAGCTGACAACAGATTTACAAAGGGTCATTTACTTGCTACAAGGACTGGGATACACAGTCAATTTACAAAAGTCAAGGCTGATACCATCCCAAACAAGGACATTCTTGAAGCGGAATTGGACACAGTACAACAAATGGCATTCCTGACTACAGAAAAACAAAGGAACTTCCTCTTTACTTCTTGGCACTAACAAAACTGAACAAGTTAACAGCAAGAAAAGTTCTGCAGGCTTTGGGCTTCATGGCATCATGCATAATCTTGGTCCCATTTGCCAGACTACATATGAGGAAACTACAGTGGTACCTAAAGAATTTATGGTCCCAACACAGACACAGCCTAGAAACAGAAATCCCACTAATTCCATGCTTAAAACAGGAGTTCCTATGGTGGGCTCAGGCATGCCAGTCAAACCCAGGCCTACCCTTTCGCAGATGTCAACCAAGCCAGACCATCACAACAGGCGCTTCAGACCTAGGATGGGGGCCCACATGCTGGACAAATGCGTGCAAGGATTGTGGACACAGGATCAACTTCACCTGCACATCAATCTAAAAGAAATGCTGGCAGTAAAACTGGCAATCCAAAAGTTCAAACCATTTCTCAAAGAGGGCCAGTTGATGATAAGGACAGACAACACCACAGTCATGTGGTACATCAACAAACAGGGAGGCACTCATTCATACCCCTATGCAGAATGACCTTGGAGCTGTGGACCCTGGCACTCAGCTACAACATTCAGTTACAGGCAATATTTGTACCGGGAAAGACAATACTCTAGCAGACATATTAAGCAGAACCACTTGGATGCCCACGAATGGAAGCTGCACCCGGACATCTTCAAGACCATCTCAAAGAAATGGGGAATGCCACAGATAGACCTATTCGCATCACCTCTCAATCACCAGCTCAAAAATTCTGCACAAGGACATTCCACCCACTAGCATGGAAAGTGGACTCACTCTCCTTCAACTGGAAAGGCCTAACAGCATATGCATTCCCACCTCTTCCCTTGATACACAAGGTACTACTAAAAATCAAGGAAGAACGTCCAAGGATAATCCTGATAGCTCCAAACTGGCCAAGACAACACTGGTACCCACTACTGAAGAGCATGTCTCGAACAATATGTGGCCAATACCCTGATGCCTTTGATGTTAACTCAGAACAACTACAGCATCATACATCCAAACCTAAAACTCTGCAACTGACTGCATGGAACATCACATAGCAGCAGCTAATCCAGAACTTTCCCAAAGAGTTAAAGACATTATTCTTGAAGCACGCAGACCTTCAACAAGAAGGAACTATGCTGGAAAATGGAAAAGGTTTGTCATTTGGAGTACGGAAAGAGGAAAAGATGTGTCAAACATAGATATGCCTAACATTCTGGAGTATCTGGCGAACTTCTTCATTCAGGCCTGTCCTACTCCTCCATCAAGATACATGCATCAGCTATTTCAGCAGAATACAGCTTTGATCCACCTGTTTTTTCGCACCCTTTGCTCAGGCAGTTCCTCAGAGGAATCAAGAATGTAAAACCTCCAAGGAAACCACCATTACCAGCTTGGGATTTAAACTTTGTGCTAGAAAAATTGACACTATCACCCTTTGAACCAGCAGCAACTGCAGACCTACAACACCTGTCATGGAAAACTGCTTTCCTACTGGCAATTACTTCAGCAAGGAGGGTTTCAGAACTACAGGCCTTAATGGCAGTGCAACCCTTCCTAATCTTCCACCAAGATAGAGTGTCCATGAGGACTAATCCTACATTTATGCCCAAGGTGGTATCCAGAGTGTCTTTAAACCAGGCAATCCACCTACCTACCTTCTTTCCCAACCCACAAAACAGAGGGAAAGAATACTGCATACCTTGGATGTACATAGACAGCTACGCTACTACTTGGACAGAACAAAAATAGCAGAAAGACTGACCAACTTTTGTAGCCTATGCAACAGGAAGGAAGGAAAAGCTATTTCCAAACAGACAATCTCCAAATGGATAGGAAATTGCATACGATACTGTTACTCCTTCCATGGAAAACCAATTCCACAGAACATAAGACCTCATTCTACAAGGGCAACAGCCACTACCACAGCCTTCTTACGAGGAGTGGCAACCAAAGACATTATTGAGGCGGCTACTTGGACCTCCGTGCATACATTTGCCAAGCATTATAATTTGCCTCTATATTCCAGATCCCGAGCAGGGTTTGCCACTGCTGTACTGCAAGGGATCCTAAACACACCATAATCTACTTTTATCCTCCTCCCTAGTTGGCTATGGTATTCTACCCACTTGTTATGACTGCAGATGCATCCATGAAGGACATAGTACAGTTTTGTACCTACCATAAATGTAGATGTCCGAACTGGATAGCATCTGCAGTCAGGATTACCCTCCCTCCTTCCCTCTGTGGTACTCCTAGGGTGTTTACCCTCCTAATAGCTAGCTGTTGGGGGGGAGTCTTTCATGGTGTATTTGTTTGTATATATGTACATACATGCTTATTGTTGTGTTTACCTCTATCTATTTGGAAACATTGGCATCTATCCAAATTTTAGCCTGCAAGAGGGCTACTGGCATCTGGGGCAAGAAACACTGAGGAAAATGGCGTCGGCTGATGCTTTTATACCCGAAGACGAACAGAGATGACGTCGGGTGGAGTGCGACATCAGCCGAAGCCGGACCCGGACTTTGGAATCCGGCTGACTGCAGGGCTGCCTGACGACAGGACAACCCACTTGTTATGACTGCAGATGCTATCCAGTTCGGACATCTACATTTATGGTAGGTACAAAACTGTACTTTTTCTGGATTAGGGTAGGGTTAATTTTGTGTGTGTGTGTGTGTGTGTGTGTGTGTGTGTGTGTGTGTGTGTGTGTGTGTGTGTGTGTGTGTGTGTGTGTGTGTGTGTGTGTGTGTGTGTGTGTGTGTGTGTGTCGTGCATTTAGTGATACTAGTAGGGAAAGGGTTTTTGCAAAATGAATATATTTGCTCTGTTTATGTTGACATACTTGAGTAAGGTGAGGCAGAGCACTGTCCTCTTGGGAACTGAGGTTAATGACTGGTTTATCAATGCTACCAGGAGACCATTTGCAGGAGTGAAGCTTTGGTAATGCAATTAATGCATCAGATGAAGAACAAAAAGGACAAAAGCACACATGCAGTGATATCCTCTGCACAGATTACCTCTTTTTATTATTGGTTTGGAGAGCAGGTATGTTGTGGAATGTACTTGTCTGTTACGACCGTGAGTGCAGACAGCCATGTTTGTAAAGAAAAGAATAAAGTGCATACATGTATATGTAATACATTTGCTGCTTCACAGTTTCAGAGTCTGTGCACTGTTATTCTTTATGTACTCAGTAAAGCACCAGATGAACTCTGTCTGATTTGCACAGTTTAGAGGATACACAAGTAGTGACTGTAATATGGTGACCAGTTTTGTCTCTCATAGTTTATTATCATTACCTGTGCTTGAAGCTTAGCCATAACAGAACCCACATGGTTAGAATTGCTGGAGCCATGTCAGACTCCAAACCAGTTACAAGTGGCGTCCCACAAGGCTCAGTCTTGGGACCTCTCTTGTTCGGTATATATTTCACGGAGGTACAGGCCAACACTGAAAGACTGTGGCTGACCAAGTTCGCAGATGACTGCAAACTGGGCGCCATAATCAACTCTCCAGCTGACACAAGCATCCTCCAAAAGGGCCTCATAGAAACAGACAACTGGTACCAGAGCCATAGCCTCAAGCTAAATGCCAAAAAGTGTATAGTCATCCCCTTTGGCAAAAACAAAGTGCCCACAAATTACCACATAGGTGGTAATCCATTAAGTACAAAAGAAGTAAATTAAGGACCTGGGGACCCAAGTTGATAGCAGTCTCTCATTTGACAACCACATGGCCAAAGTGGTTAGAAAAACATTTTATATAGCCCACCTAATCATGAAGGGATTCACATCTAGATCAGGGGAGGTCATCGTGCCTCTTTACTCATCCCTCATCAGGCCCATAATTGAGTACAATGCCCCTTTTGGGATGTACCTTATCAGACACCTGCAGCAACTGGAAAGACCCCAAAAGTACCTCACCAAGAGGATCAAAGGGCTCAAACAGATGCCATATGCTGCCCAGTTAAAGAAACTCCAGCTCTACTCAGTGGCATACCGCCTGCTGAGAGGTGATCTGTGCCTGACGTATAAAGCCATGCCCAGCCCGGAATTAATGGACATGCTGCACCTCAGAAAATCCAAATCCCATCGAGCTACGCTGAGGACTTGAACCTCAGCACTGAAATAAATAGGACATGCTGGAGGGACAGATTCATAACCCAGAGGCTCCCTTCACTCTGGAATAAAATCCCAGTCCATGTTAGGCAGAGTCCCTCATTGACTCTCTTCAAGAGGAATCTTGATGAGTGGATGGGAGATCGTAGGTTTACCCCGGGTATCACTTCTGTGTCACTGTTAGACAGAGGCACAGTATACTAACCTCGAAAAAGGGCATAGCAAAATTAATTTAAAATGGGTGGTGAAAGCCAAACACACTCTGGCTAGGCTTATAAATGCCCTAGGGCAGATAGCCTAGTATGAACCTATGAGCCTATAATTGTTTAAATGTCTTTTTGTGATAGTTTCTGAAAATGTCACAGCAATTTGCTAACTGAATATTCTTTGTATTGATCCTAGGTTACACTCACTGCGATCCCTCAGTCTGCATAACAACGTACTAACGTTTCTTCCACGGGAGATACTTAACCTTGTGCATTTAGAGGAACTGAGTCTTCGTGGGAATCCACTGGTTGTACGTTTTGTTAGGGACCTGACCTATAATCCTCCCTCACTTCTAGAACTGGCAGGACGTACAATAAAATCTCGTAATATTTTGTACAATGCACAGGATATGCCTGAAAATCTTGTTCGGTACCTTGATCTGGCCAGCAAATGCCCCAACCCCAAATGTTCAGGTATGTTTTATTCTTTATTTAATGTAACGTGGAATATTAGAACATAGCTCGGCAGACATAAGTGCATATAAAGGCTCAAAATCATAAGACTAGAATTGTTTTCATAAATACTTTGAAGGTGTGGAGAATCAACAGTCTTTTATACCAGGTACATGTTCTGGTCTTAAGAACATCTGTCACTGTTGTAGAAGTTGTAATTTATCTTAAGATAAAGTGCTTGTTGTTATTGCAGTTTTTTTACTGGAATATTCTGTTTTTAACTGCAAAGGAGCTTATTAATTGAATGGATGATCTGTGCTGATCCTAACCCAAGATTTGAACTGCAGAGTTTGGAGCTTACATGCATTTATAGGTTTCCCTGTAAAGTAAAGCTGGTGTGACTTTAACCCCAGGATTCAGTAAGCTAAAATCCTGTGTCTCAATAGTGGCATGGCCCGAACACTGAGTTCGGAGCCTGTGAGATTCAATAAGCCAGGCTGGGGGCGTGCACGAGCCTGGCTGCACTATTCTGGCATGGACACCACTGAATAATGCTAATTACCTCATTTGCTGGTGAAAACCATGCAAATGAGGTAAATTAGCAATGCAGTAAGCAGGCAGGCATCCCTGCCAGAATAGTGTCTGCTGCAGAAATGTGTTCGGCTACTAACCAAATACATTTCTGCAAAAATCAAAATGGGGGCATGACAGATCAAAGTAAGGCATGTTTTATAATCATTAGGCATGTCAGTGGCTAAAAATATGGCCATTGGCATGGAAAAGAGTTGCAAAATTATAAAAATCAAAGGGTTTTTTTTGGCAGATTTCGGCTGTTTAAGCATAGGGCAGTGGCGCACAAACCGGATTGTGCCGAAAATAGAAAAAAATGTGAAAAGACAATTTTAAATATGCATTTTGCCATTATAGTCTATGGCATGCAGAATCAAAACAATAACAGGTAACACTGGTTGCTAAGGAGGAAGGCTGTGGTGCAGGGGTGTAACCAGGGACTAAGGCAGTGGGGTATGCAAATGGGCAAATTTTACTGAATCACTAAATGGGAGACTATTCTTTGGCTGCACCTAACCGTGTAGCAGCTATAATTCTGCAGTGTAAGCAGGAGAAGCAGCTGACATGAAAAGGGGGTATGTCATGCTTGATGTAAGCACATTGGAGCTCTGAGGCTCCCATTTGAGCTTAGCTAAACACAGCTAAGCAAGGGGGGTGTCTGAGGCTGTATTGACTTATTTCATGAAATGAAGAGCATGTTAGCTACCATGAGAGTGCCATTTCTACTGCAAAGTGTTTACTTTAGGTAAACAGATTTGCGCGGCATGCACCGGGTCTTAAACAAAACAAAAAAATGGAAGTAGCAAGATTGTTTACATTTGGGCACCAGGTTTGAGTGTCACGCCTCAGGGCTTAAAATGGCAGAAATGGGAAGGGAAAAAAAGGGAAATAGCAGAATAAAAGCAATCAAGTACAAGTAAAATAGCAAGCAGGTGGAATGAATCATAGCCAGCCAGTCATATAGGCAGCATCTGCAGCACAACAGTATAAACTATGCAAAAACCCTTCAGTCTGGTTTTTGCCACAAACTCTGCACCATTGGTGTACACACTGGGGGGACTTTTAACAGACAAAATGTTAGCGGCTGCTGTTTCTTTGATACATCAGTATGTGCTAGAGGCTGAGGGAGGTGAGGAGGATAATGCTGGCAACCGCCCTAGACTGAGGAGGAGAAGAAGAGTGTTCAGACCCAGGGAAACTTACCAGGGGCTACATAATCTGGAGCTAGAGCGCTACAAGGTGGACAGGGACATACTTCAGCAACTCATTGAGCTGTGCTGGCCTCCCCTCAGACCCAGAGCCAATAGAGGGGAACCCATCCCAGTGGATACCAACATATGTGTAGCCTTAACAATATTAGCTACAGGTACTTTCTAAAGACCTTCTGGGAACATCATGGGGGTCTCACAGGCATCTGCATCCAGGGTACTTCACCAGTTTCTGGATGCCATGCATTCCCCAGCACCCATCAGCAGTGGACCAGCAATATGTGCCTCTTCCACCATGTAGCAAACTACCCAGAGGTACTGGGTGCCATAGACTGCATGCACATCCACATTAAAGCACCACCCGGTGAGCAGGGTAGGGTCTGCATAAACCACAAGGGCTTCCACTCCAACTGCCAGGTCATGTGCAATGGCCAGGGCATTGTCTTGAATGTGTGCTGGCAGCCCTGGAAGCTATCGCAACTCCCACATCTGGCATTCCTCACAGCTGTATCAGGAATTTGCCAGGGGAGACATCCTGTATGGCCATCTGATGGGGGATGCTGGCTATGCACTGGAGCCATGCATGATGACACCCATCAGAAATGCACACACACCCACTCAAGAAAGCCATAATGATGCACATGCACAAACCAGGATCATTGTAGAGCGCATGTTTGTGATGTTCAAGTCACGGTTCTGCTGCCTTGACATATCTGGTGGAGCCTTGCAGTACTCTCCAACCACATGTGCACACATGTTCATAGTATGTGCCATGCTACACAATATGATCCTGCAGGAACAGCTACAGCAGGAACAGCACGGGGAAGGGCCACACAGCCCCCCACCATTGCCAAGTTCCCCACAGGCACAGAGGATCTCAGAGGAGGAACTCCCTGAGCCAGATCATGTAGGCATTTGGAGGTGTGCTCAGTGTGGCCTGGCCTTGGCAAAGAGGCAATGCATAGCGTGCACACACTGACACTGTAGGCAACCAGGGACTGACACCTCGCACACACAGTGAAATGGATGAGACGCGCATCACACTACCTGTAACTTACCACGTATAGGCAGTGTACTGCGTGCATCTGACATAGGCATTCCTCAAACACTGTCCAGACAACTGCCGCAGGCACAAGGTAAGTCAGTCTTCTTAACAATAAGTGAATGCATTAGTATGTTCTGGAAGCATATCTATGGTATCGCTTCATGCATGCAAGGGAATGGGGTGGGCAACTGGGATAGTACAGACAACTGACAGAAATGTGGGACACCAGGAAATGTTTGCCCAGTACTGGCCTCCCCACACTATGCAGTAATACCCAAGGGGATGAATCCCACTGCAGTATTATGGGGGGGGGGGGACAAATAACTGAAGGATCATAAGTCACAGGCATGGATGTCAGTGTGGGGTCCCATACTCGCCCCTCAGCCTCACCCAGCAAGTCAGCTGTAGAAAACCATAAGGAAATGTCTGGCAAAGGCCCACAAATGGTGACAATGATGAAGTTACCCCCCCCCTTACAAACTTGCACATTGATAGCACAGTAGGTCTAGCAGTTGCAGTAAGGCTCTGAAGGGTAAGAAGTCTGAAACTCAAGTGTATGCCATTGCAATCCGACCTGTGCTCTTTAGTGATATGCCTCTAGTCCCCAAGACAGGGCACAGTGGTATGCTAAATGGAACCAAAATGTAAAGCAAATATCAGCACAGTCTGCACAAATGTTTAGTCGACAGGAGTGCCCCCCCCCCCCCATATTCCCATAGAAATCCAGTAACATGTATTTTTGCAGGGAAATGGCAGCAGAGCACACACTGCCAGGACTGTCCCAATACACATAACTTGTTACATGTCCACAATATGCAGGGGTCAGTGAGCTATGTATATGTGTGGCTAACACTGTCGGGATTTGGCCAGCACTTACTCTCGGCTGTTGTGTTGTAATGGCCTAGGGCCTTGTTCAGAGAACTGCAGTGCCAACTATTATGCATGTTAGATACACCTACAGTAGGAGATGTACACACTGTCCAGATGTCAATATCTGACTACAACTCTGATCTGAGATATATAACAGTAAGTATCCTGCTTTTTTTTTTTTGCTTATTTTTACTGGTTATTGCTTCTAACAATTATATATAGCAGATTTAATTGCCTACTGCATACTTTTTACTGTATTTTATTGCTATTAACTAATCTGCATGGTTAAACTAAAATTGTCTGCCTTACAGGGCATGATAAATAAGTTTTTTACTGTGACACTGTTTGTAAAGCTGTTTAGCTAGTTTCACTGTATGCAAGGTATTAACGGGAAATCTTCTGCACTTGTTAAGCACCCATTTGTTTGTTCTGATTTCCTGCCAAGGGAGTGTATCATATAACTGATTTGTTTCCAGTTAAAAGCATTCTATAGAGTCTCCTGGCTCCTTTATCTGTTTAAAACTTTCATTTTGTGGCTCACTGCTGTTCTTCGGCTGTGATAAACATTTCTGTAGTGTTTACTGTCTAAAAGAGTGTAGGCTAGTAGCTTTAGTATTATCCCAGATGTTCTTCGTGTTTCACTGTTGCAGTCATAACTGTAGGGTGCTCCTGCCGGCAGGCAGCCCGAGGTCGGCCAGAATCCCAAAGTCTGGGTCCGGCGTCGGCTGTACAAGCTAGTACCCTGACGTCAGTACACTTTGGTACATAGCCCTCAGCCGACGCCATCTTCTCCAGTCTTTCTTGCCGTGCGGTGGAAAGCAGCTCGCAAGTCGTTGGTTGGCGATTTTCGAACAGCGTATTTTGTTATTGTCGGTCCGAAGTTCTTACTTCTCTTCTCAAAGCTAAGTACCCGTTAGAATCTTTTCTTGTTCCTCCGATGTCAGAAAAAGTTAATAATTGTATAACGTGTGGGAAACAAATACCTCATAAAGATTTCCACTCTTACTGTCTACCTTGCTTAGGCCCTGACCACGATGTTTCTTGTTGTCGGTTCTGTGCCAGGTTCAACTCTCGTACTATCAAGCGCAGGTACGATTGGGCTTTAAATTATTTTGGCAGACTCTTCAATTATAGAATGTCGTCGGACACTACCGGAATTCAAAAGAAGCGCAAAGACAAAGACAGGCCTCCGAGGTCCAAACAGGACTCGTTGCAGCTGGAGCCAGCGTCGGTTCGGCTGTCGTCAGTGAGCGCTTTTGCAGCCCTCTCGTCCGCCACTTCTGAACCGATGGCGATCGGACTCCCATGGGGAGCCATCAAGGCCCACTATTTTAACTGCTGCAGGACCTTCGGATGTCGCTCCTTCAGATGGGTCCGGAACCGCTGTGCAGGTACCGGCTTCTGAGGGGGTTTTCAGGCCTACTCACATCACTATTTCAAAGGCAAAGACAAAGACTCCTGTTAAGTCTAAAGTTCCTGCTCAAGCTGCTTCTGAATCTACTCCCAGGACACAAAAGCAATTATTAAAGATGGCTGAAGATTTGCTTACAATGATTAGGGTTCTCACCCCCCTCCTGAGAAAAGGCCTCGACAGGATGTTACTCTGGATTCCTCTGACCAGGCTTCTGTATCTTCTGTTTCTTCCTCAGATCAGGACTATTCCTTTCCTCCTTATGAGGATTCGGATGCTGAGGACTCTTTACCCTCGGCCTCTCGCCTGAGGATTTCTCTTTGGGGAAACCTTGCATGAGATGAGGGAACATTTTCATTGGGAAGGACAGGAGTATTCTGCTTCCAAGAAGAGGCTTAGGGAATTTCTTCTTCTTCCTCAGTATAGGCCTTTAGCTATCCCTCCTGTTTTGGACATTGTAGATGATGCTTTTTCTGAGGCTAATTTGAATCCTGATTCCATGCCTCCTGCTCCTTCTAAGCCTGATAGATTTTATAGGGTTCCTGACTCTCATTTATTTTTATTTAAAAACCCTTCTGCGGATCCTGAAACTATTTCTCAGGGCTCTAAGGTTGCTACTTCTAAAAATCCTATTCCCTCTGAGAAGGATTCTCATGCTTTAGACAGGTGGGGAAAAAAGGTATATACTTCTGCTACCCTGCCCGTAAGGGCTTTAAATTGCCAGTTTCATATGTTTAAGTATCAGCAATTTCTTTTGTCTGTTTTAAAGCAAAAGCTTGCTTCCCTTCCTGCTTGTGCAGAGGATAAGGAACTTCAGGATGTCTTGCATGCTACTGAACAAGTGAACAAACATAGTTTACATTGTGGTTTTGATGCTTTGGATGCTTCTTGCAGGGCTGCAGCCTCTGGTACTGTTATCAGGAGACATGCCTGGCTTCGTGAACAAAGTTTACCTGAACAGGTTAAGGCTAAGTTATTAGATGCCCCTGTTCAACATGATGTTCTTTTGGATCCAAGGCTGAGGAAGTTATAAAAAGATGGAAGAAAAGGCAAAGTCTATGCAGACTGTAAAGATTTCTTGCAAGTTCAGCCTCCTAGATTTTCCAGGAATTGGCCCTCTAAAATTGGTCCTTTCCCACGTCTGACAGGCCTCAAAGGGGAAGATATAGACGCTCCAGAGGTCGTGGTCAAGGTCAGGCCTCTTACAGATCTAGACAATGGACTGCTTCTTCACCTAGAAGGGGAGAAGACAGATCCCAATCTCAAAGAAAGCAAACTCAATGACTCTCTCGGTTGGGCTACAGGACCCCTTCACCTGGATGCCCCTCTCGGAGGAAAACTGTCTCTTTTTTACAGAAATTGGACTCGTATTACCCAGGACAGATGGGTATTGGACGTGATTTTAAAGGGTTACAAATTCCACTTTCACACTTTGCCAAGGGCTCACGGTTGGCCAGATCTGCCAAAACATCAATGGTCAGAGGCCTTAAATCAAGTGGATGCTCTTCTGGCCATGAGAGCCATAGAGCCTGTTCCACTCTCTGAGATGGGAAAAGGTTTTTATTCAAGACTGTTTCTGGTTCCCAGAAAACAAAACTCATGGAGACATATTCTGGACCTTTCTGTGTTAAACACCTTTTTGGAAATTCCAAAATTCAGGATGCTTACTCTGCAGCAACTAATTCCAATGCTCTCTCAGGACGCCTGGATGGTGACATTGGACTTAAAGGAAGCCTACTTACACATTCCCATCAGGCAGGAACGCAGGAAATTCCTCAGGTTCAAGGCAGGTTCGAGGCACTTTCAATTCTCTGTACTGCCCTTTGGTTTATCTACTGCGCCCAGAGTCTTTACCAAGTGCCTGGCACCAGTAGTGGCTTACTGCAGACTTTAGGGAATCCAGATTTACCCCTATTTGGACGACTGCCTTATTCAGGCAGACAGCAAAGATCTTCTACTTCAACATCTGGACTTTGTTCAACATCTTCTCCTCCTACTGGGATTCTCAGTGAACACAAAAAAGTCACATTTGATCCCTTCTCAACAAATGGTATTCTTGGGAGCCCTCTTAAATACAACCTTACAAAGGGCCTTCCTCACTCCAGAAAAACAAACTCAGCTGGCTTCTACTTTCAGCACCTTAGCAACTCTATCTCAGCTCACTGCAAGGAAATTCCTGCAGGCTCTGGGCTACATGGCTTCCTGCATTCTGTTGATTCCAAACGCAAAGCTTCATATGAGAAAGCTTCAATGGTATCTGAAAAGTGTATGGTCACAGCATTACCACAATCTGGATATTCTGATTCCTCTGATCCCCTGCCTTCAGAGGGAGTTCCTCTGGTGGTCCAGGGTATGCGCTTTAAACGAAGGAAAGCCTTTTCGTCTACCTCAACCTACTCAAATCCTAACCACGGACGCCTCGGATTATGCTTGGGAGCACACTTTCTAGACAATTGCCAGCAGGGAACCTGGACAAAGGACCATCTTCACTGGCACATCAATCTGAAGGAAATGTTGGCAGTTCAAAATGCCCTTCTAGCCTTCAAGAACCTTTTGCAACCAGGGCCTCTGCTAATTGACAGACAACACCACGGTCATGTGGTACATCAACAAGCAGGGGGTTCTCATTGTTACCCCTTTGCAGACTAGCTATGGCTTTATGGGACACAGCTCTAAATTTGAATCTACATCTCCAGGCTCAATTCATTCCAGGGGAACAGAATCTCTTAGCAGACAGCCTGAGCAGAAACATTTCAGATCCTCACGAATGGATGCTAGACACCAACTTATTCAACAGGATTACTGCAGTTTGGGGATGTCCCCAGATAGATCTGTTTGCATCCCATCTCAATCATCAGCTGCCTCGCTTTTGCACCAGGTCCTTCCACAAAACAGCTTGGCGAGTGGATGCCCTGTCCTTCAGCTGGAGAAGCCTTTCAGGATATGCCTTCCCTCCTCTTCCTCTACTACCTCAGGTAGTACTGAAGATAAAACAGGACAAGCCCAAGTTCCTCATCTTGATTGCTCCAAATTGGCCTCGACAGTTTTGGTATCCAACTTTAAAGCACCTGTTCTTGGGGCCTCCTTGGATTCTCCCTCTGAATCCTTTGCTTCTGTCCCAGCATCAGGGTCAGTTACTACATTCCAATCTCAAGACCCTTTGCCTGGCAGCTTGGCTCTTCAAAGGAATTTGATTTCCTCTAGTCTTCCCAAACAAGTTTTGGATGTTCTTCTGGAAGCTAGACGGCCTAGCACTAGGAAATCCTATGCCTCTAAATGGAAGAGGTTTTGTATTTGGATGCAGGACCGAGGCTCGGATCCTCTGATACCTGATCTCTCTTCTATTTTGCTTTACCTTTCGGAACTTTTATCTAATGGACTTTCCTTTTCTTCCATTAAGATTCATGCTTCTGCTATTTCTGCGCATTTCAGTTCTGATCCTCCTGTTTTTTCTCATCCTTTGGAGAAGCAATTCTTGAGAGGGGCTAAAAATTTGCGGCCTCCCAGGACCCCTCCTGTCCCTGCCTGGGATCTTAATTATGTTTTAGAAAAACTTACTTTGCCTCCTTTTGAGCCTGCTGCATCTTCAGATATTAAGTTTTTATCTTGGAAGACTGTTCTTTTATTAGCATTGACCTCTGCCAGAAGGGTCTCAGAGTTGCAAGCTCTCATGGCTGTGGAACCATACCTTATTTTCCATCAGGACAGAGTATCCTTGAGGACCAATCCTACTTTCATGCCTAAGGTGATTTCGAAAGTGGCTTTAAATCAGACAATTCACCTTCCTACTTTCTTTCCAAATCCTCAAAATAAAGGGGAACGGATTTTGCATTCATTAGATGTGCACAGACAGTTACGATTTTACCTGGACAAGACTAAAGAGTTCAGAAAGTCTAGTCAATTGTTTGTTTCTTTTGCCTCCAGTTCTCTTTGAAAACCTATTTCTAAACAAACTATTTCCAAATGGATTGCTTATGGAATCAGATTTTGTTACACTCATCATGGGAAACAGTTTCCAGGTACCATTAGAAGTCATTCTACTAGAGCAGCTGCCACTTCTACAGCTTTCCTCAGAGGAGTCCCTACCAAGGATATCTTGGAAGCTGCCACTTGGAGTTCTGTGCTTTTTCCAAGCACTACAATCTCCCTTTGTTTTCTAAGACCAGGGCAGGCTTTGCCTCTGCTGTTTTGCAGGGTATTCTTGCCTCCCCTTCTTCTATCTAAAGCCTCCTCCCCTTTTACACTGCTTTGGGATTCCACCCTACAGTTATGACTGCAACAGTGAAACACGAAGAACATAGTACAGTTGTGTACACCTACCATAAATGTAGATGTTAGTGTCTTCACTGTTGCAGTCGGGGTTTCCCTCCCTCCTATCCCCTCTTTTTTCTCCCTTTTCCTTTTTTTTGTGGTGTATTTGTGTTTCCTTGTTGGATTCATTTTTGTTTTGTTGGGGACTTCTGACATCTAGGGCAAGAAAGGCTGGAGAAGATGGCGTCGGCTGAGGGCTATGTACCAAAGCGTACTGACGTCAGGGTACTAGCTTGTACAGCCGACGCCGGACCCAGACTTTGGGATTCTGGCCGACCTCGGGCTGCCTGCCGGCAGGAGCACCCTACAGTTATGACTGCAACAGTGAAGACACTCGAACATCTACATTTATGGTAGGTGTACACAACTGTACTTTCAGATGCGCTGTCTCTGGGCCAGTTTGTTTTTGCAGTGGTTGTTCTGATCACATGACCAGGCCATCTTGAATTACCAGAAGCCTTTCTTTACCTTTGTGGCAGGATTGTGTTGATTGGCTGCCGGCTGGTAGGGGTTGGATGGTCTAGGGCTTGGCTACAGCACTCGACTTTCCTCATTTGTCTTGAGAAAAACAGTTTTTAGTACCTAATAAATAAGCACCTATCCAGGCATGTCTAAGGCTCAGCTCCCGGTGTTTTCTTCTGTCTACCTGATGAATCTGGGCATCTTGGGGCAATGCAGCAGTTGCTTCATGTACACAGACAACCCTCTCCTCCTACCACCCAACACTACAACCTGTGAGAGATGCACTTATATAGCCATACTGGAAGCAAAGCTTTCTTCTACCAAGACTAGACTAGACAGTCAAGAGGAGAGGGTAAACACTTGCACCACATCACACTCATCACATAGTCCCTCAAAACCTACAACACCAAAACACACAAATAGTAACACAAACCGCACACCTAAATCTGCATAGGCATTCAATAAAAATCTGGTCAAGCAACAGAGACCACCAAAGCAGAAACGCAAGCAACCTCCACCCCCCCAACAAAACCCAAATGACATACAGCCCACAAACTCAGTGTGCCACTTAACCACAACCCAACACTCTAGTCATAGGTGAGTCTATAGTCAGGCACACTGATGTTCCACTCACCAAGCTAAACAAGGAGAAAAAGTTACTGTCAGCTGCCTGTCGGGTGCCAGGATCAACCTCATAATGCATGCACTCAGGTCACTCCACAACAATACAAATATGACTCTGTCATTGTCCATGTTGGTGTGAATGACGTGAGACATACCTCCATGGACTACATGAAGAGAGACATGGAGGAGCCCTCCGATCTTGTAGCCCAGGCAGGTATAACCCTTGCCCTGAGTAGCTTCCTGCCATCACCCAAAATTATACCACAGTACAAGGACAAAATGATTAACTTCAACAATTGGCTAATCTTCTGGTGTCATTCAAGGGGGATCCAGTATCTGTCTGCCTGGGATGACATGATCGACAGACCCCCGATGTCTTGCCAGAGATGGCCTGCACTGGTCACCCTTGGGATTCTGGATACTGGCTAAGGCTCTTGCCACCCCTATAGTGCCTTTTTAGGCAAGGTTCAAATGACAAATTCACCACCGTAAAAAGTACAAGCAAGCAAAATCTGAGGGTAATGCTACTCGGTGCTAGAAGTCTAAACCTCAAGGTGCATTCACTCGAGGCACTCCTTAAAATGGAGAACATAGACATCTGTGCAGTGACAGAGACCTGGTTCAGGGCTCCAGAGAGCACCACTGCATTACCAGGCTATAATTCATACCACACCTTTCGACCACCTAACCTGGACCGAAACACTAAAGGTGGAGGTGTGTCCGTATTCATTAAGGATATCCACACCTCCAGGCTAGTTGCTCAGCATAATGCATCCGAGATTATCAAAGTGCAACTAACTCTGGGCAAGATCGCAATCCAAATTGTAACTTGCTACAGATCCCCCACCATGCCCCAGGATTCCCACTCCTCATTTCTTGATGCACTGGAAAATATTAGGGTACAACCCAACACCCAATAATGGGCGATTTCAACTACCCCACCATTAACTGGGAAAACTACTCGTGTACCAACTCTTTTGCTCAACAACGTTTTCTGGAATTCATAAATTCCAACGCCTTGGATCTACTTATTCACACCTTCACCAGGGGCAGCAATATCCTAGACCTGGTCATTACCAACATGGGCGACCAGTGTTCCACACCAGAGGTCAATTCCTCGTTGGTCACATCCGGCCACAAACTAATCACTTTAGACATCCTCACCCCCCCCCCCCCATTAGGGAAACCACCGTAAAAAATTTCTCCAAAGCCAACTTCACGCTTCTTAACACAGACGTGTTAAACTTCACAATATCTATGCAGATGGACAGTAGAGGTACGACTGCTGAAACCTACACAGATGCACTTTATAAGCACTTACATGAGTGCATGGATCGTGATATCCCTAACAGAACCAAGATGCTATCCTCCAAAAAAAGGAAGCCAATCTGGTGGTCCCCTGCCATAAATAAACTGTACAACAGAAGAAAGAAACTGTTGCAAAAAAGAGTAAAATCCCATGATTGGAGGAACTCCCTGGTCAGCCTCAGTAAGAAGCTGCAATCCCTCATAAAGTCCTCCAAAGCTGGTTACGAAAACAAAATCGCCACTGATTCTAAAGACAACCACAAAGCATTCTATAGCTATGTCAAGAATCTCAATGGCATCACACACAGATCTGCTCTGAGTTACAGCACAATGGCACTAAATATACAGAACCAACTGATATTGCCAACATCCTGGCAGATAGGTTCAGTTCTAACTCTACCCTCCTCTCACCCCCTAAAGGGCCCATCTCTATATTGGAAGAATGCAAAGTTCCTGTAATCACTGCTGCACAGGTAAAAACCACACTCTCCAAAGCCAAGAATGCAGCATCCATGGGACCCGACAACATCCCAGGCTGTGTTCTACAGAATGAACTGGCACCCCACCTAAGCACCATGTTCAATCATAGCCTCAACTCAGGCTTTGTGCCCACTGAATGGCGCACAGCGACGGTTATCCCACTCCACAAAGGGGGAGCCACCACGGACCCTGGGAACTACCGCCCCATTAGCCTAACAAGCCTCGTCTGCAAGGCCATGAAACATATTCTCATGGAACTTATAAACAAAGACATTGGTAATCTCCAAACTCTGGACCGCATCCAGTTTGGGTTTGTAAAAAGTAGATCATGTCTCTGTCTCCTAAACCTGATAGACTTCTTTGAAGCAGTCACCAAAGCCATAGATGAGGGTAAGGTGGTTCACACAGCCTATCTAGATCTCACCAAGGCTTTTGACACCATCCCCCACTCTGGAATTATAGATAAACGAATTAGGTATTAATTCCTGTATCACAAGATGGGTTGCCAACTGGTTCACTGACAGAACCCACACTGTGAAAGTAGCAGACTCCAAATCCGACCATTGACAAGTGGAATATCACAGGGTTCAGTCCTGGGTTCTCTCCTGTTTGGGATCTACTTTTCTGAAGTACAGGCTAACACAGAAGGACTTTGGCTAACGAAGTTCGCATATGACTGCAAGCTAGGATCCATAATCGAAACTCCTAATGATGTGGACATCCTACAAAAGGGCCTCACTGAGACAGATGTCTGGTGTCAAAGCCATGGCCTCAAGCTCAATGCCAAAACGTGCATTGTCATCCCCTTTGGTAAAAACTCTGTACCCATGAGCTACCACATAGATGGTAGTCTACTTAACACCAAAAGTGTGATGAGAGACCTTGGGGCACAGGTGGACTGTAGTCTCTCCTTTGATAATCACATCACCACAGTAGTCAGGAAATCCTTTTACGTGGCACACCTCATCACAAAAGGTTTCTCATCCAGGAAAAAAGAGGTTATTGTTCCCCTGTACTCATCACTCATTGGACCCATTGTAGAGTACAATGTCCATTTTGGTATGTACCTCACAAACATCTACAACTGGAAAGGCCGCAGAAATACCTCACAAAGAGGATTACCGGCCTCAAACAGATGCCCTATGCAGACCGTCTCAAAAAACTCCAGCTTTACTCTGTCGCATATCGCCTACTCAGAGGCGATCGCTGCCTGACATACAAAGCTATGTCAAACCCAGAGCTGTTAGACATGCTTCATTTAAAGACATCCCAATCTCTCTGAGCTACACACTCTCTAGAGACCTAAACCTTGTCACCACAGTAAACAGAACATGCTGGAAGGATAGATTCCTGTCCCAGAGACTTCCCATATGCTGGAACAAATTACCTATCTATATCAAACGAAGCTCCTCATTATCACTCTCCAAGAAAAATCTTGATGATAGGATGGGAAATAGGAAATTCACCCCGGGGATCACCTCTGTGGCTCTGCTCAACAGGGGCACAGGAAAATAATTTTCTTGGGTAGCGAAAGCCAGGGTACCTTTTTGGCTAGGCTTATGTAGGCCCTAGGGCCAATAGCCTAGTACCTACCTATGAACCTTTGTTAATGCAGGAAAGCTGTACAGGTCATGGACAGGGGGCCACACATATGGACAGTACACAGCTTGGAGTAACTTACAAAGTGCCTACCATACTTCTCAGCTGTACAGACCTGTTGCAGAATGTCCAGAGATTTGCATCATAATTGTGGTCTGTATAACATGAAAAAGTGGTTTCCTGGCAATTCATTGGCAAGTCACGCAAGACTAAGGTTAGAAAATAATGACAAATTGTAGTGTCAGACTGCATACCCATAGAAACATGCATGCTAATGCTAAACCTGTTAATGAATCACCTTTCTAGCTTTGTAAGGCCAATACTTAAAATGGTCCCTACATTTAGGCCTCCGTCCCCAATCATTTATGGCTTTGTCCAGATGTCTGGCTCTCAGAAGTTGAGGTACCTGAAGGTCAGTGTACTGCCAGTGTATAAAAGGCTGCCACCTTTCTGTGTCAGCACTGACAGCATGTCAGTGGCCAACAGCCATACCCCTGGAATGACACAGGCTGTCACAGAAAGAGCACAAGTATGTCTTAATCTGTTCTGCTTGTCCTAATGTTGCATTTGCCTATTTTCCAAACAAGAAAGGGGCATGTCAAAACAGCAATGGCAGACAGTGGGGAAGCAGACATCAAACCCATAAGAGCAAACAAGCAATTACCAAACTGGTTTCCCAACTGTCTATGTTTGCCAGAACATGATTAACACCCTGTCCCCATGTGTGGACCTTTGTCTGACTGTCATATTTTGGCCTGTGCAGATGTCCGTCTGTGATGGTATGACAGCTAGGCTCGCATGTAGCCTCATAGTAACATATAGCAACACAAACCATCTAAGGACCACAGCAAATGGAGTGGTGCAATGATGGACAACCTGCTAAATAGGTACACTCAGAGGTGTGAAGTCAACCCTGTGTGAGCTGTAACGGCATGTACCCTGCCCACATCAGAATTACAAATACATAACAGCACCCACTGTGGCCAAAGCCTGTGACTGGACTACAGAAGGACAAAGAGAGACACATAAGGGGAAAAGGAGCCACTGGCCAGACAAATGGAGAATGCACACACCAGAACATAATGTGCAGTAACATAGGTGCCATGCAGTGTAAGGTGTCAGTAAACATCATCTGCAAATACACAACACACACACTCATGTAAGTGGAGGTCCGCAACAAAGCAAAACCCAAACAATGGACACCTCAGAGGCAAAAATCACATGAGAACCCCCAAGCCTACACACCACAGACCATGTAGACTCCACACACAAGGGTCTTGCAAACACTAAGGCCTTACTCCAATCCCCAAACATCTACCCTACACAGGCTAACAGCACCGTTCCTCTACACCGTTCCATGCAGACTCTGCTGAGGTGACTCCTGTCTGCATCCAAAGCAATCCAGACCCTGCCTGGATGGGACTGTAGCACATCTGGAACTTAAGGCCCACTCCATCAACCTGTAGGTGCAGCATCATCCTGAGCTGTGATAACAGTATGGCTTGATGGTGTGACAGATGTGTACCACACACTTCCCCCATCTATGGAATTCACTCCCTATAAACAGCAAGCCAAGTGCCTCAGTACCCCTAGTGATGTGCTCTCCATACAAGTGCATGGGAAACGCACAAGGCAGTCCTGTGATCCCACCTGTGTCCCTGCTGGACAGGGGCTCTGTGTGCTGTCATGTCCTAACATGGGCTACATTCTCATCTGCGTGAGTTATAAGGGCTTCAGAGCCAATACCCTACTAATGTCATAGCATACCCCCAACCTATACACAACTGTCTGTCAGTGGTTCACCACATTACTCTACTGCTCTGCCACTGACATATCTGGAAGTCACAGTGCTATGTGGAATATACTACTCATATAATGGACATATCTGCACAGTAGAATGCACTTTGAACCCACACCTATACCTCCCAACCTCTGACAGCAAGACATATTGACAAGGTCATACATAAAAGTGGGACAAAGGCACAATGATAGGCACGTGTTGTAAATATTGCCCTTACATACTGAGAAAGTTGGTAGGATGAGGGATTGGGATTTTGCATTAGTGGGAATTGTCTGAAAGTTATGTAGTTTGAAACAGTAATGTCTGTCATTATTTTGCAACATCAGTCTGCAATTATATGCAACTAACGTGCCATAAAAACACAAGTTTATGTAGACTGGATGAAACTTCTAGGCAGACACCTGGACAATCTGCCAAAAAATATACAGTTGAGAGGTATGGCCACATCAGGATATGACTTCTCAGGTAATAAAGATACCTTACAAGTAGGGGATCCCCAGCCAGTGTATCACCCAAGTTGCTGGACTGTTTATACAGCGTCATCAGTCAACCGGCTGTAGCCACACCTCCCAACTGGCCTTGTTGAGCCAGAATGTATATAGCCGGGCTCATAATATTGGTCTGTGCATCATACATCTTGTATTCCTCTGGTAAAGCACTGTGATGATCTAAGGATGTCTGTCACTAAGTAATGACACAATACATTGCAGAGTCAGACTACAGATATGTAAGAAAATGTCTTCTAAACAAACCCAGTACCCCTAGGAAAGTCCTGTGTACTTCTGAGAGGTATGGCTGTAGCAGACACAGCCCTGGACCAGAGTACATCTATCTCTGGAATGGAGTCTCACTCTCACTATAGATGCTCACACTGGGCATGCTGCTACACTTAGAGAATCCCAGACCATATCGGAACCCACATCGGACTATATGACTGTATTGTGTATATATGTCTTTGCATACAGACAGCTATGTACACCTTAACTGTCCCCACCCATGCCCATCAGACAGGATTACCCTCAGCTAGCTTTAGGTGGCCCATATGTGATATATCTGCATCTGTTGCGTGTGATACACAGACATATATATGGGCAACAGATAATTTGTCAAGCATACACACACATAGATGTGGGGAAGTGAGAGACAGACAGTGAGTAAGTCACACACATGGATACCCTGAATGGCATAGAGTGATGTTCTGCTGTGGACAGTGGCATACCAGTCATAACCAGCAGCACGTGCCAGCATGAAGGTGAGCGCCATTGTGTAATAGTACTGAGGTGGGGGTTATAACATCGCATCACGTGTGTGTGTGTGTGTGTGTGTGTGTGTGTGTGTGTGTCTGTAGGTCTAAGTATTAGGAGGCTGTTCCCACTGAGTATACTTTCCATTGCCCTACTTCACAAGATCTGCTGCTGTCATTCACCTTAGAAGTACCATTGGACATCTATCAGCCCTATAAGCTCTGTAGTGTGTGCGATAACTGTGTAACACTACAGTACAAATAACTAGATAGGTAGGGGGTTCTAATCTCAGCCCTGGCAAATGTGAGTTTGTGTGTGTGTGAGTGTGTGTGTTTGTAGGTGAAAGAGTTTTAGGCCATTCCCACCCACAACACTTCCCAGTGACCTACTTTAGCAGTCCTGCTGATATCATTCCCCTTAGAAGTGCCTTTGCACAGTCCCAGCCCTATAACCTCTGTGGCATGTGCGATAACTATGTAACAGTATAGTACAAATAACTAGATAGGCAGGGGTTCTATTCCCAGTTCTGGCAAATGTGTGCGCACGTGCGTGCATGTGTGTGTATATTTCTAGGCTGAAGTATTTTGAGGACTTTCCCACCCAGTGCCCTACTTTAGCAGTCTTGCTGATGTCATTCACCTTAGAAGTACCTTTGGGCACTTGTCAGCCCTGTAAGCTCTGTAGCGCATGTGATAACTGTGTAACACTATAGTACAAATTACTAGATAAGCAGGGGTTCTGTTCTCAGGTCTGGCATATTGTGTGTGTGTGTATGAGTGTATGTACAAGAGTATGTACAAGAGTCTGTAAGTGTGTATGTTTGTAGGATGAAGTATTTTGAGAACTTTTCTCCACCCACAACACTTCCCAGTGCCCTAATTTAGCAGTCCTGCTGATATCATTGCCCCTAGAAGTACCTTTGGACAGCACTCAGCCCTATGAGCTCTGTGGCTCGTGTGATAACTAAGTAACAGTATAGTATAGATAAGTAGATAGGCAGGGGTTCTACACTCAGTTGTGGCAAGTAAGCGTGTGTGTGTGTGTGTGTGTGTGTGTGTGTGTGTGTGTGTGTGTGTGTGTGTGTGTTTATATTTGTAGGGTAATGTATTTTGATGTCCTTCCCACCCAGTACATTTCCCATTGCCATACTTTACAAGGGCACTTGATATAATCACCTTAGACATACCTCGTGACACTGTTAAGTCCTATAAGCTCCGTGGCAAGTGTGATAACTGTGTAACACTGTAGTATACATAACTAGGTAGGTACGGGTTCTAATCTCAATACTGGTAACTGTGATTGTGTGTGTCTCGCATCAGTGTGTGTGTGTTTTTGGGTGAGACTCGCATCAGTGTGTGTGTGTTTGGGTGAGACTCGCATCAGTGTGCGTGTGTGTTTGGGTGAGACTCATATCCTCTAAGGGTGTGGGTTATACCATTTTGAGGCATGTACCACCCAGTACACGATCCATTGCCCTACTTTACAAGGCCTGCTGATGTCATTCACCCTAGATGTACCTGTATACACTTGTCAGCCCTCTGAGCTCTATGGCATGTGCAATAACTGTGTAATACTGTAGTGGAAATAGGTAGGGGTTCTAATCTCAATGCCGACTACTATCGTAGTGTGTGAAGCTTATCCCCTGTGGCTGTTTTGTGTAGGTTATACCATTTTAAGGCCTGTTAACCCCCTGCCCATGACATTAATTTAAAGACTCTGTTAATGGCATCCGCTTCACATGCACTATGTAACACTATACAGCCCATACCAGTCACCTGTACAGATGTACATGGGATATCCACCTATATGTGGGCTGTGTCCCCTGACAATGAGCATTCCTGTGATATCATTGCAAAATGTCACAGTTACCGTACTGGCACACATGCCAGCATCAGACCTCGTACCCGACTGACAAATCATGCTGATGCAAATTCTGTCACACTGTCACTTGTGCAAATATGTAGGAGCAGTAGACGAGACCAGTCACTATGTCTGGTGGGTTATCCCACCATCCATGAAGGCATTTGCAAGATTACCTGTTGTAAGAGGTTATGTGTTATGTCCCAGGCATATAATGTATGTGGAGCATGGCATGTGTATGCAACACTATAGTACATACATGTGGCTATGTAGGGTTACTAATATGTCTGTTGGCAACTGTGTATGTGTTTCTGTATGCAGAGCCACTGTGGCTTGTCTTCAGTGTGTGTATGTGATGGGTATACCATTGTGTGTGCCTCTTCTACCCTGTGAACTCCCCCATTGGCAACCTAGTGTCAGCCCATGCAGATGTCATCCACTGTACAAGCACAATTGCACAGTTTCTAACACTAAGCCACTGTGGTGTAATGGTCGTATCACTGTGTATTGTACATTAATAGATGGGTAGGTCATCTACTCTGATAAGTGTCACCTCCATGTGCATGTGTGTCTCAATGCATGTCCCCATGCAGCGGTGTGCATATGTGTGTGTGAAATGGCTCTAACGTGTTAAGGGCCTCTGAACCCACTATTGCCAATCCTAACCATTCCTGCAGGACCTCTGAACCCACTATTGCCAATCCTAACCATCCCTGCAGTTGTCACCCACTTCAATAGTAGTGGCAGTGCTGTCTGTGTTGTGTATCTAGCGCTATCGTTCGTAAGACTGTGCAGGTAAAGGCTGTGCTCAGCCTTTCGTTAGCTGCCCCATGTACAGGACTATGACTCTGTGTGGACTATCAGCATGAGAGGCCTGACCTGCATATGAGATAATAGACACACATGCTGGTGATTGTCAGGTTAGACTAACACAGGCTAACCTGTGTCAGGAATACATGCCCCAAACCTGTCATACACAGTATCAGGCAAACCCTCATCAAATGCATGATTGTTGAGTGGATGTGACAGAAATGGCAGGGGCAACAGGTGCTGATAGCTGAATCTGTTGCAGTGAATGTAATGGCTAAGCTATTGAGGGACCCGATGCCAGTACTCAAGTAACCTCCTCTGTATGTGTGAGCCTGCAGTCCTACAGAACACCCAGGTGACATGTATGCAGGCTAGGTGGCTGTGTCAAGGGTATGTATGCAAGGTCATACTGTCTGCCACAATTGCCCCTCACACACTGTTGCATGTAAACACACCTGGTAAACATGTGCATGTACAGCTGTACCTTGGCTATAAAAAGGTCACTTTGTTTCCACTCCGCCTTACTCATGATTGCTACTTTCAGCAAGCCCACAGCCTACAGACACCTGGAGCACAACCAGAGTACAGTATGTGACACTACAGTCAATCAGCAGTACTAACAGCAATAGTGCATCATGGATAACAAAGTACATACACCTTGATGTGTACCCATAACTACTCCCAGGAGACAGCACCTTACACAGCATGACATCGCTAAACTGTACCATAGTCACCCTGTGGATCAGACCCATATGAGCATGTCCGTGCATTGATGGTATGGATAACAGGGTTGTGGCATGCGTATCATCACAAGCACAGGGTGTGGTGTTGGATTGCCAGAGGCCTAAGCTGGGCCATACAGCTGACATCATGTGTGTGTCTGGAGGGGTGATGTTCAACTGGGCAGTGTAGAGGAGCTGTGCGTGTCTGGTGGTGACTGGCCTGGGATAGGGATGTGTGAGTGTTTTTCTGCACACCAATAAGCAATGTGGATGCCCGACGCAGGGCTGTGTTAGACAGCTGTGGACCGTACATGGCAGGATGTATAGTTCACCATCTCCCAGTAGAGATGCGGTAACTTGTTCTGCCAGGAGTATCACTGGCACTGCCAGGCCCAAGATCAGATGCAGTATTACTCCCTGATGGTGACTGCTGTCTGCTGGACCCACGTCCCTGATGGGACTAGCCAGGACAACATGCCTATGGCCTGCTCCGGTGTGGTGTGGACAGCACCCTCCCTTCAGTAGTGCTGTTGGTACTGCCACTACGGGACTGATCGTGTTGCTGACCTACTTCCACCTGGCTAATGCCCTACCAGCACCACATGCTCAAGCACAGACATTGCATAGTCGAGCAGTGACAATGTCTCACCCCACTGTCTGTCCACAACATTGGAAAGATGACATATGGCATCACAACTGCCGTGGAGGTTGTCACACATGGCAAAGAGCGCTGCATTCATGACCCTGAGCATCTTCTGGTGTTGCAATCAGTATGCACCTGTGCCTCCATGATGGACCGTTAATATGCATCTGGTGACACCTGTCATGGCACTTGCAACAGGGGCTTCATGGGCAGCAGTCCCCTGTTGGGCACCCTTGTGCATGTGCCTGTGTGTGACCTCACCTGCTCTCTGCCTATGGCTGGTGTCTACACTCACACTCGCCATATTCAACACACTAGCCTGTTCCATGCCACCACCCTTAACCTGTCCATTATCCGTGGCTGCTAGGGACTGGGCATGTGTGGGCATACTGACTGTGTGCGGGGACATGGTGGGTGAAAGTGGGATACCAAACAACAGCATGGATACAGGCAGCAAAAACCCCACCTGTGCCTCACTATGACCACCGTCGTCATGGGGAGTCCATTAAGACACTGATATCAGGTTGTGAGGGGGAGGGACACCAACCCCTGTGTTCACCTGCGAGGGGAACATAACTTATGTAGATTAATACCCTGCAGTGTTACATTTGCTGATATACACACGCACACACTCCTGGTACAGTCTGACACAGCTGACACACCTATGGGCCTTTCAGGGCAGACCTTACTGTACTTCTGCCTGCTGCAATCTATCTCTTTCACTGCTACTGTCAGACCCACAACAAAGGGTGGCAAATCCTACTGTGTGATGGACCTAGTAGCAAAATGGTAATTGTGGCCAAGGTCAAGGCTATTGGAGTCCGCTATACAGTATCACCAAGTGCATATGCACGTACTGTACGAGCTAACTTACTGCTATACAGACCACACACAGTGACCAGGTGTAACAATATGTGATGGTAACTGATGAGGGGTCAAGACTATACACAATCACTGCAGTACATACGCAGTTCAGACTCAGAGATTCATTTCAGACAACATTGCAGGACAGTCTGCAATACATACAGGAAACATGTAAAGTACTAGGTGCATAGCCTCATAAGATGATACCAGGCTATTGGCCCTGATGCCCTCCTAAGCCTGGCCCACACTTTCTCCCATGCCCCTTCCAAGCCAGCACCTGTTTCCCCTGTCCAGCTGGGACACACCTGGGATCCCAGCAGTGTCTCATCCATTTCCCATGCAGTCGTCCAGCTTCTTCTTCAAGAGGGCTATATGCATACTGTGCTAGACATGGGGAGGGAGTGTATTTTACAGACAGTGTATTGTGTGGGACATGACACTATCCCGCCAACAAGTTCTATACATGTCGCAGACCAGGTGAGGGCCTTGCGTCTGTGATGTGTGAGTGCAGTTTGCCTTGCAGATATGCAGAAACGCCATCAAGGCTGGTTTGGACATGGCCTTGTACGCCAGGCACAGGTCACCTATGATCAGTCTCTATGAGACTGAGCACAGGGACAGGACTTTCAGCCTACCTGTATAGGATAGAAGTTGCAGACTCTGGAATTGCCTGGCCAGGAACCTTTGTGGGCTCTGCAGCTGCTGCATTTGCTTGCCAAGGTGCATGCCAAAGGAGCCATTGTACTTGATAGTGCGTCTGATAAGGGTGGAGTACAGGGATGTTGTGCCCTCCTGGTTCCTGGATGACATACCCATATTTGTGAGGTGGGCCATGTGGAAAGCATTCCTTACTGTGGTGCCCACACAGTGGTAAACTGTCAGGTTGCTACCAACCTTGGTGCACAAGTCACCTTACACCTGATTGCATGCTCAGTACATTATTACTGTCCTAATTAGTGTGAATGACATCTGCCACAGCAGGGAGAATGAGGCCTGTCCTGGCATTCACTTTACGGAAATGCTTCTTGCAACAGTCATTAATTGGGTGAGGGCCTCTTGGGGGATGCTCACATTAGTAGGGGAATGTAAGACAATGGCCACCTTGCAAGCATCTGTACACCTGGTCAGTCATAGACCACTGCTTTTGTCTTATACCTCAGTTATGTATATCCCAAGCAGTAGAGGCCCCTCAGACCGACCCTTGGGGTACACCGCTTTGGAAGACTCTACTACTAGCGGTGGGTTCCACTACTTTGACGGAGTGGGTACTATCATTGGGCCAGTTAGCTACCCGTCTGGTAACATACAAGTTGGTGCCTAGTTGTGTAGGCGTATGTATCCTGGCCACCTGGGGATTATTGTGAGAGAATTGGGCTAGGTGAAGGTAGACATTGTTCACCATCTTCCCCTCATCCTTTTGTTTGTTTACCACTTCAGAGAGGTCGACCAGGTTTAACAGGCCTGATCTCCCTTACCATGTTGTGTGGGCTCAGGCATTTCGATGTTGCTGAGGTCCCTGTTCATAATGTCCTTGATATTGCCTTCCATCCCCTTGTATAGCAGGCTAGTTAGGCTGATGTGCATATGATTGGCTGGGTTGGTGGATAGTTCTGCCTTTGTGTATAGGGATGACTGTGGCTGTCCTCTGTGCAGATGGGATGACACCGGTGCTCAGGCTGTGATTGACTACATTGTGGAATGGATCTGAGACCCCATGCCATGGTTCATGTAGGATGCAGCCAGGGATTCTATCAGGCCTATGGAGACTTCTGTGTGTTGCCTTACAAACCTGCTTCCTGATGATAAGGGGATGGGGGCAAGTGCTGTGCATGCACGTGTACCAATGGGGGGACGGGGGGTGTGATGTTTACATGTCACCTGTCTACAGCCAGTTGCCTATATCTATGCCATATGTGTATGTGGTGTTATTGACCACCACTACAGAGCAGATTTGTGTGGTGCCTCTGGGATTGCAGACACGTGTGGAAGGCCTAGTGATTGGCCTTTGTGTATGTCTCCAGTTTGCACTCAAAGATAGCCTTGGGGTGACCCTACTTGCTTGTGCAGACCAAGGTGACATTGCTTCTAATAAGGCACCTGTTCCTTCTTGACCTTGTCCAGAAATTATTTTCACCTATTATGGTATTTGTGTATTGCTGTTGTCCACCATGGACGTTTACCCTGCCTTGAAGGAGATGATGTTGTCCTGTCGGGTATTGCCGAGTCCATTCAGCTGTGTAGGTGCCCACATAGTATGGTGTGGGCCTGGAAACTACTGCTAGTTCCAACTGATGGGATGTTGGCTGTAAAGCTACTTCTACCTGCACTGAGGGGATTTATAGTAATTTGTGTAGAGTTAATTTTTTTTATCCTGACAAGGGGGGGCAGGGGAGATGGTGACCTGAACAGTGATGGCTATGTGGTCAGATCTTACCAAGGAGGATGACATTGTAGGAGTGCTATAGTGCTTACTCATTTTGGTTAGTACCAGGTACAGGTTATTTCCACCTGTCGTAGGAGTGTTGACCGGCAGATCCACTACATTGCCATTCAAAGCCGAGGAATCTCTGTGCATTCATGTTCAGGTGGCATAGGTCATGCACATTATGGTTGGGTAGTTCAAGTCACCCAGGAGCAATGTAGGCAATTGAATCCTGACAGATTCCAGCAAGTTTCAATAGATGTGGTGGGTGTCCATAGTCATGGTTGGAGGCCTGTAGCTAGCTATGATTTGAGTAGGTGTTTTGTCAACTGTTAACTGCACTCGGGGATGTCTCCCGAGCGTCATGCTGTTTGGCCAGCCTGGAGCTGTGTGCATGTGTATGCTATGATCAGCACTCCACCTCCTGTGGCTTTACAGCCTTCCATTTGTATGATGGGATGAGTAACCTGGGAAGGTTAGTGTGTTCTCCACAGCTACAAGGCAGATGTCAGTGACTACACAAATGTCGGTATCCTACAGGACAAGGTACACCTGCATTGACATGGGTTTCATGCTAAGACTCCTAGCTCCTGTAAGAGCAAGACATTTGCACAAGGGCAGACGTCACTAGTGGACAAAGGCCAGAACATAGTGTCACTTTATGAATCTAGCTGAAAAAAATGTAGTTGCCAGCAAAGATGGCGTCACATTCACAGGTCTACTCCGCAGGATATGACGTCTGACAGTCAAATGTATGCTATTATGTTATGACTTCAGTCTTTAATGGGTTGCCAGTGATGGGCCAGATAATACACGACTGTATGAGGCATTGACTATAAATCTAAGGCAGACGTGGTCAGTCTGCAAAACTCTGGACAGTTGTCAGGTATGGGCTCAGTATATACTGTACAGTTCAATACACCCTTTTACGCCTGTTATGTACTATGCACATACCCTGTATAAGTCTCTTACATTTGTAGGACAAGCACATGCATCATAGCATTCACAGGTGACACATGAATATGTCCAACATCCCAGGTAGCTGGCCTAGCAGTGTCACACTCAGTATTGCACAACAGACACTTCAGTAGTAGTCATACATGAGCTGACCTTTGCTGGGGTGACTCAGGGGTCAGATATGTAATCCATGTCAGTCCAGACAGAGCAAGCAGAAATGGCCATAAGTGCC